>NC_056735.1:604102152-604227152 GCF_019279795.1 Protopterus annectens
ACCAACTCCTTCGCTCAATGCTTTCTGGAATTCATAAACTCCAATGCCCTGGATCACCTTATCCACACCTCCACCAGGGGCAACAATATCCCTGATCTAGTCATTACCAATATGAGTGACCGGTGTTCCACACCTGAAGTCAACACCTCATTGGTCCGGTCCGACCATAAGCTAATTACCCTAGATATCCACATCCTGCCTCCATCCCCCCATTAAGGAAACCATGGTAAAAAATTTCTCCAAAGCCAACTTCATGCTTCTTAAGACAGAAGTGGTGAACTTCATGACACCCATGCAGATGGACAATACAGTTACGACTACTGAATCCTACACAATTGCACTTTATAAGCACTTACATGAGTGCATGGATCGTGCTATCCCAAACAGAACCAAGATGCTATCCTCCAAAAAAAGGATGCCAATCTGGTGGTCCCCTGCCATAAACAAACTGTACAACAGAAGGAAGAAACTCTTGCAAAAGAGAGTAAAATCCCATGAGTGGAGGAGCTCCCTGGTCAGCCTCAGTAAGAAGCTGCGATCCTTGATAAAATCCTCCAAAGCTAGTTACGAAAACAAAATTGCCACTGATTCTAAAGACAACCACAAAGCATTCTATAGCTATGTCAAGAATCTTAATGGCAACACTCAGATCTGCTCTGAGTTACAGCGCAATGGCACTAAATATACAGACCCAACTGATATTGCCAACATCCTGGCAGATAGATTCAGTGCTAACTTTACCCCCATCTCACCCCCTAAAGAGCCCATCTCTATTCCGGAAGAATGCAAAGTTCCTGTAATCACGGCTGCACAGGTAAAAACCACACTCTCCAAAGCCAAGAACACAGCATCCATGGGAGCAGACAACATCCCAGGCTGCATTCTACATGAACTACAGAACGAACTGGCACCCCACCTAAGTACCATGTTCAATCATAGCCTCACCTCAGGCTTTGTGCCTGCTGAATGGTGCACAGCAACGGTTATCCCACTCCACAAGGGGGGAGCCACCACGGACCCTGGAAACTACCGCCCCATTAGCCTGACGAGCCTGGTCTGCAAGGCCATGGAACGTATCATCATGGAACTTATAAACAAAGACATTGATAATCTCCAAACTCTGGATCCCACCCAGTTTGGGTTTGTAAAAGGCAGATCATGTCTCCTAAACCTGACAGACTTCTTTGAAGCAGTCACCAAAGTCGTAGACAAGGGTAAGGTGGATCACACAGCCTATCTAGATCTTGCCAAGGCTTTCAACACCATCCCCCACTCTGGAATTATAGATAAACTCACTAAACTAGGTATAAATCCCTATGTCACAAGATGGGTTGCCAATTGGCTCACTGGCAGAACCCACACTGTGAAAGTAGCAGACTCCAAATCCAACTTCAGACCAGTGACAAGTGGAGTACCACAGGGTTCAGTCCTGGGTCCTCTCCTGTTTGGTATCTACTTCTCTGAAGTACAGGCTAACACAGAAGGTCTTTGGCTAATGAAGTTCGCAGATGACTGCAAACTAGAAGCCACAATCGAAACTCCTAACGATGTGGACATCCTACAAAAGGGCCTCACTGAGACAGATGCCTGGTGTCAAAGCCATGGCCTCAAGCTCAATGCCAAAAAGTGCACTGTCATCTCTTTTGGTAAAAAACACATAGGTGGTAGTACACTTAACACCAAAAGTGTGATAAGAGACCTTGGGACACAGGTGGACAGTAGTCTCTCCTTTGATAATCACATCGCCACAGTAGTCAGGAAATCCTCCTACGTGGCGCACCTCATCACAAAAGGTTTCTCATCCAGAAAAAGAGAGGTCATTATTCCCCTCTACTCATCACTCATTAGATCCATTATAGAGTACAATGCCCCCTTTTGGTATGTACCTCACAAGACATCTATAACAACTGGAAAGGCTGCAGAAATACCTCACAAAGAGGAATACCGGCCTCAAACAGATGCCCTATGCAGACCGTCTCAAAAAACTCCAGCTTTACTCCGTCGCATATCGCCTACTCAGAGGTGATCTCTGCCTAACATACAAAGCTATGCCAATCCCACAGCTGATGGACATGCTCCACTTAAAGAAATCCCAATCCCTCCGAGCTACATGCTCTAGGGACCTAAACCTTGTCACTACAATAAACAGAACATGCCGGAGGGATATATTCCTGTCCCAGAGACTTCCCATACTCTGGAATAAGCTACCTATCTATATCAAACAAAGCTCCTCATTAGCACTCTTCAAGAAAAATCTTGATGATTGGATGGGAAATAGGAAATTCAGCCTGGGGATCACCTCTGTGGCTCTGCTCGACAGTGGCACAGGAAAATAATTTTTCTTGGGTGGCAAAAGCCAGGGTACCTTTTTGGCTGGGCTTGTATAGGCCCCAGGGCCGATAGCCTAGTACCTACCTATGAACCTATGAACCTATAATAAACACCTAACCTTGAACTCCAGAAGACCAAACGGATGTTCTTTGGCACCACCCAGAAATTATAGGTTCATAGGAGATTACTAGCCTATTGACCATAGGGCCTTTATAAGCATAGCCATGTTGTACCCTTGTTCCCTTATTGACCAAGTTGTATGGTCTATATTTGCAGCGTGAGTCTATGATCAGCACTGACTGCCCTTATCCAAGAGGGACACAGAGGACGCCCCCGGGGTAAATTTATGTCTCCCATACAGTTGCCTATGTTGCACTTAAATAGGGTCATTGAGGAGGTCTATTTTACATGAATTGCGAGTTTGTTCCAGAGGAGTGGCAATCTCTGGGAGACGTATCTGTCTTCCACATGTCCTGTTAATGTCACAGGCTAGGTTAAGATCCCTAGAGTGAGTGAATCTTGTCCCATTTGACTTGTGGATGTGCAGCATTTCCATTAGGGCAGGGTCTGAGACTGCTCTGTAGCCCAGGCACAATTCGCCTCTCAGCAACCTATAAAATATACAGTACCGTGACAGGGCCTTCAGTCTGTCCATGTAGGTCATGTGTTAAAGGCCCTGAATTTTCCTGCTGAGAAACATCTGAGGTCCCTCCAGCTGCTGCAGGTGTCTGGTGAAGTACATACAGAAGAGAGTGTTGTACTCTGTTAGTGGTCTGATGAGGGATGAGTACAGGGGAGTTATAACATCCTTAGCTCTGGATGCAATGTTCTTACTTATGAGATGTGCAACACAGAAGGCCTTACTTACCACTATGGACACATGGCGATCAAAGTTAAGGTTGCTATCAACCTATGTTCCCAAATCTCATCACAGGCTTTGAGCTAAGGGGGTACTGTTAATATTGCATTTTGCAGGAACTTCCCCCTTTGCCAAAAGGGATGATAAACTAAACACACAAAAAAAATGTGTTAAGTCTATGGCTTTGGCACCAATCATTTGTCTGTGTAAGCCCGTTTTGTAGTATGTCAACATCATTGAGGGACTCAATGATTGCACCCAGTCATTATCAAACTTGGTAAGCCACTGGACATCTATTTTCACCTGGACTTCGGAGAAATAGATTTAAAACAGTAAGGGGTCCAGCACAGATCCTTGTGGTACACCACTGGTAACTGCTCTGCTGGTAGAGGTGGAATCCCTAACTTTGATTGTGCGTGTTCTGCTGGTGAGCCAGTTAGCTACCCATGTAGTGACATATGGATTAATTCCCAGCTGGGTGAGGTTCTCAATGATGCCTGAGTGGGGGATTGTGTCAAAAGCCTTGGCTAAGTCAAGATAGGCTGTATGAACTGATTCTCTACATGACCTTGCAGCTAAGGCTGGTTAGGCTTATTGGTCTATAGTTCCCAGGGTTGGTTGATGGACCCCCTTTGTGCAAGGGAATTACTGTTGTTGTTTTCCACTCTGCTGGGACAAAGCCAGTACTTAGACTGTGGTTGATGATAGTGCCAAGTGATTCTGTTAGGTCCTGTTTTAGACCATTTTGTAGACAGCCTGGGATGTTACCTGGTCACACAAAGGCTGTGCTTTTGGTCATGGAGATTGCAGTTATGACCTGCTCTTTGGAGATACTATGTAGAGGACACGTGACAGGTATGCTTTGAGACATATCTGCTGGGGACAGGCAGGTAAAACTTGCACTATATCTGTCTGCTTGCAGGTTGGCAATGTCTTCAGGGTCAATGTGAGTGGTACTGTCTACTACTTGTTTGGCATAAAGTTGGGCTTTCACTTTTAGATTTCTGACTTAGCTAAAGAATGCCTTGTGATTATCTTTAGTTTGGAATGCTAGTTTAGCTTTGTAATTGACTTTAGAAGACATCTAATTTGCCTGTTCAAGCTGTGGAGGGTGTCCTTCTGCTGCTGAGTCAGTTCTTTCGTGTTCTTATACAGTTTCTTCCTCTTGTTGTATAACCTATTTATGCTTGATGGCCACCAGGTTAGCTTGTTTTTTGTGAGGACCTTGTTTTGATCCGTTCAGGTACAGGCAAGTCTATACATTTGTACAGGTGTTTATACAGGACATGTGTGGACACCTCTGTATAGAAGTCATTGTTGACAGTGGTAGCAAGGGGGTTGAAACTATTTATGCCATCCCTTAGGAGGCTATGGCTTGCTTTGGAGAAATTTTTCATCCATTTTGCTCTTGGGTGGGGGGGGGGGTCAGGTATGATCGTTACTTTGAAAGAAACTGATTTATGATCAGACCTTACCATGGAGGGCAACACACAGGAGGTAGTATACAGACCCCTTATGTTGCTGAGTACTAAGTCTAGGACATTTGAGCCGCTTGTAGGGATGCAGACTATCTATTCCACAGCATTTTTATTAAAATCCAGAAACTTTAGGAGAATTATGTGTGTGATCATATATGACTCCCAATCGATAGAGGAAGAGTTGAAATCACTCAAGAACAAGGTGTTTGGCTGTATAGTGAGTAACTCAAGTAGGTCCAGGTAGGCAGAGTGGTTCATGGTGGGGGACCTATAGCTAGCAATGATATGAAAGGGGGTTTTACCTACAGTTAGTTGAACTTGGATTGGCTCTAGGGAGTCATACTGTTTGACCAGTCTTTAGGTGTATTTGTCTTTAATGAAGATGGATACACCTGTGCCTTTGGTTCTTTCACTTTCATTTTGAGGTCTGAATGTGTGGAAGGCATTGCAGCCTTGCATGGTCGGGGTGCTCTCTGCAGCCTTGAACCATGTCTTTGTGACTGCACAGATATTGGCATCTTCCAAAGTAAGGAGTGCTTCCAGTGAGTGCAGTTTCTGATTTAGACTCCTAGAATTAAGCAGCATAACATTGACTTTGTCTCTACTGGATGGTTTTATGTCGGGAATTTTGTTATGACATTGCCTAAAAAAAGCATTATGGGGGCAGTACCTTTGCCAGTAACCGAAAACCAAGAGGCGACAGGTGAAGACCATCTCTGGCAAAGCAGCATGGTCTATCGACCATATCTTCCCAGGCAGACACATACTGGATCCCCATGGACTGACACCAGAAGCTAAGCCAATTGCTGAAGTCAATAATTTTTTGTGTATATTGAGGCATCATCTTGGGTGAAGGTAGAAATCTGTTTAGGGCTAGGGACATACCTGCCTGAGACACAATCTGAGAGCTCATGTCTCTCTTCATATAGTCCAGTGAGGTACATCATTCATTCCAACATGGACTATGACAGAGTCATAACAGCACTTGTTGTTAAAAGACTTGAGTGCATGTGTGATCTGATGGATCCTGGCAACTGACAGGCAGCTCAACCTGACCTTCTCCTTATCTGGTGAGGGGGACAGCTGTGTGTCTTACTACGGAGTCTCCTATGACTAAGACATTTGGTTTTGAGGTATTTTGCCTTATAGGCTTAATTGGCTGAGACACTGCTGTGTGCATTATTATGTGTAGTGGATTCTCTTGGGTCTGCAGTGTGTGTAGTAAGTTTGCATTTGGGAGGTCTCTGATCTTTAAGTAGGCTTTTCGTCAGTAACTCCACATACGTGGGTTTATGTCTTGTGAGCTTGTTATGAGCAAGAGGTGAAGTGTGTGTGCTGATAACCTGTTTGACATCTGATTTGTTATGTATATTAACAGGATTAGTGACAGTGCTGTAAGCCTTGATGGTTTCACTTTGTTCAGAGCTGATGGGAACCAAGCTCTGTGTGGAAAAGCTAAAGGAGGTGGAGTGTGCATGTTTGTGAATGATAGCTGGTGCAAAAACTGTAACATTGTGAATGAACATTGGTCTGTAAATGTGGAATTTCTGATACTGAAATGCAGATGTTTTTTATGTGCCCAGAAAACTACATGGTGTCTATGGAGCAGCTGTATATATACCACCGACTGCTAACATCACTGAAGCACTGAATATACTGCATAATATTATGTGAGCTGCAATGCAAGAATTCTGACTGTGCATTTATGAAAGCTGGTGACTTCAGCAAAGCAGATCTCAGGGAGGTGCTATCCAGTTACTACCAAATTGTGGATTTTCCCACAAGGGGAGCAAATACTCTGGACAAGGCTTACAGTAACATAAAACGGGCATACAGATCTGTACAGCAACCAAACCTGGGTGGCTCTGATCACATTTCCATAAAACCAATACCAGCTTACAAACCTCTCTTGATCAGAGATAAGCTGACTGTGAAACAAATTAGGGTCTGGCATGAAGGAGCCATGGAAACTCTCAGGGACTGCTTTGAAACCACAAACTGGGATGTCTTCAGGGAGACTGCCACGGTGAACAATCTGGTGAACATAGATGAATATACTGAGGCAACAATGGCTTATATATCCAAATGGGTGGATGAGGCAATGAACATCAAAAATATTAAAGTAAGAGCCAACCAAAAACCATGGCTAAACAGCAAGGTGTACGAGTTGCTGAGGGCAAGAAACACTGCTTTCAGGGCAAAGGATAAGAAGGGTCTAAGTGTGGCAAGGGCTACTCTAAAAAAAGCGTATCAAGCAGGCCAGGAGGGAGTATGGAAAGAGGATACAAGGATGCTTCGAGGATGCTAAAGACTCAAGAAGCCTGTGGCATGGTGTTCAACAGCTGACTACAAGACCAAGTCAGCTCAGTTCGATGATAGCACTGAATTTCTGGACAATCTGAACACATTTTATGGCAGGTTTGAAGAGAAACCGTACTTGAAAAACAAGTCCACAATAGTAGAAATGCTTAATTTATTAACAAGATAAACTAAGCTTCAAGTTCAATTGTTGCCACTTTTTTAGCAGCTCTGGATATAAATTTGCATATGCCAGCATTTTCAAAACACGTGACCCTCTTGGCACAACATTTAGCTCCAAATAAGCTAAAAAGCTCAGCCACTGCCATTCTCAATGACCAAAAGAAGGCAGTACTTAACTTCAGTGCTGTGGATGTAAGGAACCAACTGAGAAAAGTGAACCCCAGGAAGGCTGCTGGCCCTAATAACATTCTGTGGAAAGTACTGAAAGGTTGTGCAGACCAACTGAGCATAGTCCTGATGGACATCTTCAATATCTCACTTGTCCAGGAAAAAGTACCAGCATGCTTCAAAGTTATCATCATAATAAATAAAGGGCTGTGCAACTGGATCCGCGATTTCCTGACTGGAAGACCACAAAGGACCTGTGCTGGTAACAACACTTCAGTGAGTATTACAATCAACACCGGAGTACCCTAGGGCTGTGTGCTGAGTCCTCTACTGTTCACAATATTACCCACGATTCCTCTGCAAAAGCTAGCAACAACCACATCAACAAATTTGCAGATGATACCACAGTGGTAGGACTCATAAGTGGTGATGACGAGAGTGGGTATAAGAATGAGGTCAATTCCCTGATTGAATGGTGCAATAACAACAATTTGGACCTGAACCTCAAAACAACAAAATAAATTATTATTGACTTCAGAAATAGCCCTGGTGTGCACCTGCCCCTCAAGATCAATGGTGAAGAAGTGGAGAGAGTCCAAACTCCAAAGTTTCTGAGGGTACATATATCAGGGGAGTACAAACACAGGCCAGCTATTAAAAAAGTCAACCCATGACTACACTTCCTAAGAAGGCTGAGAAAAGCAAAGCTCTATATGAATGCTCTAATTACCTTCTATAGAGAAGCCATCGAGAGCATTATCACCAGCAACTGCACTGTATGGTTTGGTAACAGCACAATGGCTGAAAGGAAGAAGCTGAAAAGAATAATAAGAACAGCAGAAAAGATCGTGATCACTAGTCTTCTACCTTACAAGAGCTCTTTGAACTGAGATGTAAAAAGAGGTCCCACAAAATACTGAGCGACACTTCTCATCCAGCATATGGTTGGTTCACTAAACTTGCTTCTGGTAGAAGGTTACAGAGTATCCGCTGTAGGACTTCCAATTAATAAACAGTTTTTATCCAACTGTAATAAGACTCATTAATGCAAACATAAATCTAGATGTATCAAAACTATAATAGATTGCTACGCTCTCATTCTTTTTCTTTTTCCCATACAGTAATTCTATTTATTTATTGCATACTAAAATTAATATATTCTCATTTAAGTGCAATTCCAGTCACTTCCTTATGTGCAATATCACCCAATCTCACCTCTGTGTATAGTGTACTTTTCTGTTCATGCATTAATTATCTAGTAGTCAGTGTTGTCCAATGTAATAAATAGTGTACACGCATGTGTAACAGCTACTTAGATATTTAGTTTTGTACTATAGTTATTGTTTATTCTTTAATACCTATCATGTTTGTCATTTTGTGTTTGCTTTCTCCTGTAAAAGAGCTGACACTTGAAATTTCATTTAGGTAGCACTTGTGTTTCCTAAATGAAAAAGATTCTTTGAATCTTTGTAAGAGAGTGGATTTCAAATTCATAGTATCGATACATCTCTTACAAGTTGTATTTGTTTGTTTTAGGAGAAACTAGTTGTCCGTATACATGAGGCAATTGCTACATTGCCTTAGGATGCCCATGCCAATCAGGCTGGCTGGATAAATGGTGGGAAACTCTCAGGCCATTATGACAGGAATATACTGTAGTAACTAGTGGGGTGTGGGCTAGATGAATCAGGATTTGCTATAAGACTAACAAAAAGTGGCTATGCTATGGATGGCTAGGAGTAACTGGGTCAGTGCTTCATATTACACAACTGAGTTGCTTGCAGGGCAGCAGTGCAATCTCTGAGCAGCTCAGGTAAACTGAGCAAAAACTCATACAAACACAATGCTTAAATATAAGAGAAGTTAAATGATTTTAAAGTAATCAAAGGGAAAGCCCAAGACTGAACCTTATTCCAGCAATCCCAAACTCAGATGGGTCCTTGGTTGCACACTTCTGCCACAAGGGTGCAGAGGTCCTTCTTAATGTAAGATGTCTGGTTTTACTGCTTAAATGATACCAAACCATCTACATTCAGCAAGCCTGAATCTAGCCTATAGTATAAAATGCAAAAGTACTAGAAATTCACAGTGCAGAAAATCACAGTCACAACAGCAAAAAAAAAAAAAAGGTTAAATGAAGCAGCAGTACAGTAGAATACTCCCACAAGAGTGTAGCCCTCAAACATTCCTAGTGTGAAATAACTGGTCTGGAACCCAAGGGCTTAAACCAGAACTAAGACACTTAGAACAACAGGCACAATAAGCCTTCAACCAGCAATTCCCAGCTCAGATGGTGAGAGGCTGCCCTCTCCTCCCACGAGAGTCTAGACCACAAACCTTCTTAATATAAAACAACTGGCCTGAAGCCCAAGGGCTTAAACCAGAACTAAGACACTTTTAGAACAACAAGACACAATAAGCCTTCAACAAATTTAGAATGTAGAACCTATTAAATGGGTCACCTCCTTCAAGTAACTATGCATTATCTATTATCTATCAGAAATAAAAAGTAAAAAATTAACTTGATCCTGCTTGGATGTTACAGCATCATTCTCTTCCTTCAACCCCAAATACAATATGCCCTGCCATGCCTAGCCTATGCACACAGAAAAAAAATCTCAAATATCTCCTTTTTCCAACAAAATCTGTAGATTTAAGCAACTATCATCAAAACTTGAAAACCACTATCTCTCTTCAATGAGTCAACTGGCAACATTTTAAGGAAAAAAGCTGACCTGCTACTTCTCAGTCTGGTACATAAATCATTATTTTCCATCCCCACCACCCCACTCAGCATTAAGCTGACCATCAGAACTACACTAAGCCATCTCTGCAGACACAACAATTTCCAAATGTTACAAGTCAAGCCACTGAAAAAGTTTATTATATTTGACAATTGATTTATTAGAGTTAGTGCTAGACATTTTTATTTTCATTTTTGAAAATAGGATTTTTAAACAAAAACATAAGTGGAAATGAGAGCAAGAGTAGCACCCCCTTTTGCCAATTTAGTAAGGGTAAGGAGGGAGGAAGAATCTCTAAGTTCCCACTTATTGGCTTCAATATAGTGTTTTACAAATGTTTCATTGATGATTTATTGGTGTATTGTTGTGGAATGATGGATGAATTTCATGAAATCTTTTAGACATGAATAATAGTATATATTTTTTTACATTTCACACAAGGTCAAATAGGAAAATTAGTCAATTTTTTTATCTGACCATCGAGCTCAAGCTCATTAATAACAGTTTCAGTTCTGAGGAAGTTCTATGTGATGTACAGAATGAAAGTGCTAAACCTGTTTTAATAGATTTTGAGTTTGGAATACTGTTACCTCCTTCTTGGTACCACAGAATTTATCAGTTTGTGTCTGGTGCATTTCTGTGGAGTATTTAATTTTACCAGTACGTTCTCTTCTATGGGTACCTCTAGAGGCAACAGTTCAAATGAGCAAGAACATGTTAAAATTATGGGAGACCTTACTTTACTACTGCAGAGGGTGAGCCAGTATTTAGAAATTCATTCTTGCTATAGCCAAGGGCGATCGATACAAATATGAGAAGTACTGAATAATTTGAAAAGTTTTGGTCTCCCTCTCACTCAACCTATACCTAGAGTGAATATGGGTGGATCTCAAACATAGCCAGCGTTTGAATATGAGGTGCAGAAAGTTAATCACTTTGATTTCCAGATGAATGCACCTAAGAATCCACAATTTGACCCCAGAGGTCCTTCCATGAGAGATCAATTAAAAATTCTAGAAAGAAAGTTGTTTTTATTCAAGAAATTTCATTTTTTTGGAGAACAATTATTTAATGAAAAATATTGAAAGTTATATTGAGCCCAAGGGACTGTATTTTTGGAAGTTACCTAATAGAGTACAATATAACTTTGAATATTATAAGGAATTGGTAAAAAATGTTGACAAAGTGGACAGTGACCTTATGAAAGAGATTATAAAATACAACAGCATTCAAATAGATCAATAAGTAAAAGAGGTGGACTTGCTGAATAATTCCATCAAAAATGACCTCTTATTTGAACATTATGAAAGCAATTACTTAAATATGTTCAAATCACTGGACAATTCATGTAGAAACATTTTCAATAGAAAGTTTGCGAATTTTAGGAGAGATCTGAAAGCCTAAAAAACGAGGCATATCCTAGGCCAGTAGGTTACCATGGTTGCCATTCCCACAGTCTAGGTAATGGTCCAATCACCAATCAACAGGAAGAAGTCACAGCACAAGGAAATAAAAATTCAACAGTTCCAGGGGCTACCCCTTTATAAGTCTGGAGATCAAAGAGCGTCCGAAGCAGGAAGCAACATGGGGAAGATCAACAGATGAGCGAGGAGAATAATATTTAACAAGGAGCCAAACGGAATTACAACATATTAAGCAATTATCAGCAGCAATGGAACTGGCAGAGCAGATTGAAACCTACAGCCAACAAAAATAGCAAATAGTAAGCAACACTTTTAAAGACTTTAATTTGTAAAATTATTCTGATAAAACAGTTACTGAAGTTCATGCTAATGTGTTAGCTAAAGGACTTTCCTTTGTCCCAGCAAGAAGGGCAAACTTAGTAAAGACAATTTTAGATCTGAAACTGTTTGTAAGGAAATTAAATCTAGACTTATAGTTTCCTGAAAACAGTAACTTAACAACATGCTGAAGTTAAAACATCCTATTTGTTTCAATCCTCAATCCTTTTCAATGAATGTTCAAATGCAAATGTTTGAAAAAAATGTGTGAACATGATATAAGATGTATTTTGTCAAAACCAAGAGAAAAAAAGCTTCAGTCTATCTAAAACTGAGAAGTTAATGTTAAATGATATGTGTAATGACTCTTCTATGAGAGTCATGAAGCCAGACAAGGGGGAGGTTTGGCTGTAATGAGCAACATTCATTAGATAAGTAAAATGAAAAGTATGTTGAATGATGAAGCTTATACTGAAAGTTCTTTAAGTGAAATCAATAGGGCATACCACCTTATAGATAGCTGCCTTTATGACATGTTGATGCAAGGACAATTGGCCAGATGTGAGTATGAATATATGTATTATGATAAACCAGTAGTGGCAGGGATATTTGGTATCCCAAAATTACACACAAATGTACATGATCCTCCTGTTAGACCTACTGTAGATGCCACCAGGTCCAAAACTTACTATATGGTGAGATATGTACACTACTTGGTCAAAAGTAGTGTTAATAGAATAAGTCAAATTTTGTAAAGACTCCTGGCATTTTTAGTTTTAGTAAATGAACTAGAGTTTGATGAAAATCTCATTTTTGTCACTGTTGATGTAAATAATCTGTATTCAGTAATAACACATACGCTGGAGTTGCAACAGTTTGAACAGCAGTTAAAACAGATAGCAGAAATAGACACAAAGTTTGTGTGGAAGTAACCCTGATGGAGTTGGTATTAAAAAACAACTTCATATATTTTGACAAGCAATATTTTAGAAAAGCTACTGGAGTAGATATGGGTGCTGCCTGCACCCCAGCTTTTGCAAATTTGTTCATGGCCTACTGGGAAGACAATTATTTATTTAAAAGTGTATTTAGTAACTTCTGGTCAGACTATATACGGTTTTTGGATGACATTTTTATTTTGTGGAGACACGCCTCTGATAAATTAAGTAAATTTTTGGAATTCATCAATAATACTGTGGAATTTTCGAGGTTTAGTTATTCAGTTCAAAATGAAAGTGCCAACTACTTAGATGTGGAAATAAGAAAAGATAGAGCACATGCTTGACTTGTTTCTACTACTTACAGAAAATCTACTTTCTCGAACAATTACCTCCACTTTCATAGTTGGCATCCTACATACCAGAAAAAGGCAGTATTGAAAGGGCAGGTAGAAAGATTGGCAAGAATGGTGTCAGATTTGGATACCTTTCTTATAGAGTATGACGTTGTTGGGTATGTTTTCTAGGAATTGGGTACCCCCAAGAATTTTTAATGGAAATTAGGGATGAAGTAGTGTTCAAGAGAACACATGGTATTTATCATCCTATATTGAGTTCAAACAGTAATATACATAATATGGACGAAAAGAACACTAGAACTTAAAAGGTTAATCGTAATAGAACATTTATTTCGACATTCAACGTGGATAGTAAAGCCATAGGTTATTGTTTGATAAAGAACTGGGAGATCTTTCAAGTAGAAAATACAATTACTAAGAAAGTAGGTAATAAGCCCATGTTGGTTAAAAAGAAAGATAGGTCATTCAAAACATTATTGTAGAGCTGTAGGAAAAATCAACCAGTTAGTAACAGACCCCTAGGAATGTTTAAGTGTGGCCACTGTACACAATGCAAAAACATTCTGGTAACCAGTAGTGTTGTAATTAAAAATAAAGAATATTTTGTCACAAGGGATTATTGTTGTGAGTCAAAAAATGTGGTGTATGGAGCTTTGTGTTCTAAGTGTCCTGCTTTTTATATAAAAAAAAAACCAAATGATGCTTAAGAATCAAATTTATGAACATATACAAGATATACAAAAATCAAAGACCACAAATGCCCTTTTCAGACACATACAAGAAAATAAGGACCACAGTTTTGCTTCTGTGATTATGGAACAACTAACAATAGATAAATGGGGTTTTATTATAGAAGAACATCTTAATAAATGTGAATTAAAATGGCAACTTTTACTTTTCCAGGTTTGAATGATTCAATGGCTATTAATTCTGTTTTTAAAGTTGAAATACTGTGACTGTACATAGTTCATTGTTATTTCTATTTTTATCCTTGTGTATGGTTTTACCTTGCAATCAGTTTTAATTGGTAGGTTGGGTTTAACGGTGTATCATGTGATTATAATTATGTACAAAAGAAGTGTCATTAATAACAGATTTAGTTCTGAGGAAGTGCTATGTGACATATGGAACAAAAGCGCTAAACGTGTTCCAATAAATTTTGAGTTTGGAATACTGTTGCCTTCTTCTTGGTACCACAGAATTTATCAGTTTGTGTTTGGTGTATTCCTGTGGAGTACTTAATTTTTCTAGTAAGGTGTTTATAAAATGTTTCTAAACAATTTACATAAAAAGTCAACATCCTTTCACATGAAGAAAGGAGTCAAAGGAAAGTTCATTAGGGTCAGCAGGTTAACCAGTGATGAAAGTTTTTTTTTGGATGACGTAGAATATTAAAAAATATATTTTTTTGGATAGAGGTTATGAGAGTAACTTTCTGTGACTATAGAAGAAGTCTTAGTCTTAAGAAAAGATAAAGCAAAACCATTATTAAATGTTAGTATTAAAAACAATAAAAAATATGTTGAATGAGGCAAACATTAATAAACCGGGTAATCAGAAATATGGTAGATCATTTACATTACCTATTCCTAAAGATATGTCTAGTATAAAAAGCATAATGGAAAATATTAAGAAATAAAGATTTAACTAAAATAGCTGGAGACAGACCACTTTTCACTTATAAGTGTGCTGACAATATTAAAACTATATTACAAAAAAATAAGCACACAGGTGTGAATCAGGTTTTGAATACTGGAACATATAGATGCAATAGATGTAAATTCTGGAGATTTATTTGTAACACATCTAATGTGTATGTCAGAAGGGTTAAGACAATTTGGGCCAAAGTGAGATTCCATTGTAATTCTAAAGGTATAGTTTATTTGGCAAACTGTGAAATGTGCAATAGCTACTATGTGAGAAAAACAATTAGGAAATTGTCTAAAAGAATATATGAACATATGATAGCCATAAAAAACAAAGACTTAAGTAATTCTCTAGCAAAACATGCTGCAGAATGTACAGATTTTACTAAGTTTACATTTTTTGAACTTGACAGTATCAAGTTAGATGAATTAGTCATCTACTGTCAGCTTTTTCCCGGTTAGGGGTCACCACAGTGGATCACCTGTTCCCTCAGGATTGGCAGAGAAGTTATACGGTGTCAAGTTGCCAGCCCAGTGCCCAACCTTCCACAGAAGGCACACACATGCACGCACTCACACCTAGGGCCAATTTAGAGTTTCCAGTCCACCTACAGCATTGTCTTTGGGATGTGGGAGGAAACCGGAGCACCCAGAGGAAACCCACGTGACCACAGGGAGGACATGCAGACTCCACACAGAAAGCACACCAGCCAAGGATTGAACCGGAGGAGCTTCTTGCTGTGAGGCAACAATGCTAACCGCTGCACCACAGCAGCCACCCTAAGTTAGATGAATTAGTGGCAATTTTAATTTGCTTTTAGAATGCAAAGAAGCTGAGTGGCAAATCAGGTTGGTATGTGATGATAAAAAACTCATTTAAATGAATTCATAAATTTCAACTGTTTTTTATTAGCTCAAAGAATATAATTATTGTTTCTGAATTGATTAATATTTATCTGTGGATGTTTTTAATTTTTAATTTTGAATGTGAAGTTTATTATAGATGTGCTTGGTTAAGGGTTCTTTAACATTTTAGGAAGTGATTTCAATTAATTGATTGGGTGAAAGAACATCACATGACTTTTCAGTTTGTTATATAAGATAACTAATTCAAATTGCAATGCTTCTGATGAAGTTCTACGTAAAATAAAGAACAAATGAGCTAAAACAGAGTTTTTCAATGGCTTGACTTGTATTTGCATAGAACAGATTTGCAGTGGTTCATCCTTTAAAAGCCATGGTGCTACAGAGGTAGCATTGTTGCCTCACAGCAAGAGGTTCCCCGGTTCGATTCTCGGCTGGAGGGCCTTCTGTGTGGAGTCTGCATGTCCTCCCCGCGGTCGAGTGGCCTCCAAAAAACATGCGTGAATGGGCGTGCCTTCACTGAAGGTTGGGCATCGGGCTGGCAACTCGGCACCATAAAAATCTACTGCCAATCAATAGCGGACCGGAGATCCGCTGTGGCGACCCCTAACCGGAAAAAGCCGAAAAGACAAACATCCTTTAAATTCTTACATTCAGGTGTGGGTGTTTTTTCTTTCCAATGTAGTTTAGTACATAAGAAAATCCACAATACAAGTCTCACAGAGTATTGACCTATAAATAGGCAGGCTAATTAGGTGTGGATATTTAAGTATTCTATTCTGTACCACAGATGGAAATGTTACTTCATTTTGCATTATCAGAATAACTTTGCCAATGTTATGCTAGCTTTTTATTACATTACAAGATGATGTTATGTTATTTTTTCCTGTACTGTAACCAATAGTTTTTATAATGTTATCTTGTGTCCTCAAATTCCGCACTACAGTTCCAGGGCTGCAGTTAAAATGGGCCCATAACTGATCAACACACTACCCCAGTTAGCCAACTAAATAAAGAAAATAAAAATAAGCATAACACCCGGTACCACCATCACAGAGAGTATATGTTTCTCAACAGCACACCTCCTTTTTAATAGTGAAAAAAATGAGGCATTATAAAAAAAAACAATCTGGCTAGTATTCCAAAAAGGTCACTTAACAGGGTATAGAACAGCATGTTGTACAGTAGTTAACTGATTGTCTGACAGAACCCATGTAGTTAGAGTCTCAGGTGCCACTTATGAAAGCATAAAAGTAATCAGTAGTGTACAACAAGGCTCAGCATTGGGCCTTCTCTTATTTGGCACCTACTTCTCAGACCTTCAAGCCAACACTTCTGGCCTATGGTAATCTAAGTCTGCAGATGACAAACTGTGTATTGTTATTCGATCTTCCACTGATTCACAGCTGTTCCAACATGGGTTAATATAGCAATAACCCACGCCTGGGTGTGGGTAATGCTGGATTTACCCACGGTTGGTGTGGTTTGGTCAAGATGGCGAAGCCCGAGTGGCCAAACAAAGCCAACCGTGGGTAAATCCAGCATTACCCACACCCAGAAGTGGGTTATTGCTATTATACAATGACATTATTTAAGAAAAAAAATAATTACTTTTCTTAAATAATGACATTCTATAATGCCTCCTTGCTGCCCTTCCGCAGCTGTCTGGTATTCTGCGGCAGTTCTGATGTACTGCTCATGCGTATGCCTACGCAGTACATCAGAGCTGTGGGCAAAAGCAATGGAGAAAGCAAGATCTCCGTTGCTTTTTACAAACTGTTTTGCTATGTTAAATGGGTTTAACATAGCGAGACAGCTTTAAAAAAAGCAACGGAGAATCTCCGTTGCTTTTTAAAGCTGTCTCGCTATGTTAAATCCATTTAACAAAGCGAGGCAGTTTTGAAAAAAAGCAACGGAGAAAGCAAGATCTCCGTTGCTTTTTACAAACTGTCTCGCTATGTTAAATTCGTTTAACATAGTGAGACAGTGTGAAGCAACGGAGATTTTGCGTTCTCTATTGCTGTAAAAAAAAAAAAAGAGTTATAGTAATGGAAAAAGTCTGGGAAACCGGACTTTTTTCCATTACTATAACTCTGATTTACAATGTGCACGCTGACCAATCAGGGGATCGTTGTATAATCCAAATTAACAACTGGGGCAAGGACAATGGTTTCATAATAAATGTAACAAAACTATAGCATAGTTCTCATTTCTGTAAACAAAACATTTTATATACTAAACAGAAACAGGTGACACACCCACCAATCAAAGGATTCTAGGCTTATTGATAATTCTTGATCATTTGACCATGTTTCCACAGTAGCTTGGAAAGCCTTCTTTCTGGCTATTTAATTTCCACTGGCATCTCCCCTAGATCTAAAGAAATCTTAATTTCCCTTTAATCATCTATCATCAGGCTCATTACTGAAAATAATGTTCCTTTTGGCAAGTATTTAAACAGATCATTTGGCCTCAAAAATCCAGGACAACCTGTCACCCCTCTCTCAGTACTCAGGCTCTTATATATTCCTCCATGGTGATCTGTGACTAGCCTTTGAGCCATAGAAAATCCAGTCCTTTTTGACCTCCTATTCATTCACAGAACAAATGCTACTTCAAACACTTAGTTAAAATAAACAACCTTCATCAGGTGAAAAATAAGGCATGTTGGTACAGTAAATTCACATCCCAACTTATCCCTCACCTCTGGCACAAATTTCCACTACATGTCAAGCACATTAGCACTCTTGCCACCTTCAGTTTAAACCTGGATAACCTGCTGGCCAGTCTCAAATTCTCCCTTGGTCTATCTTGTACTGAGCTCCTTGAGGTTTGATGGAAATTCTGAATAGTAGTTTTTGGCTATGTTTATAACAGTCTGCAGACTGACTGTCTAGTACTTACCTGTGAACCTATAAACTATCTTACTTAAAAAAGTGAAATTATGGTAAAAATACCCTTTTTCAGTTTAATTAAATGCTATGACTTTCCTCTGCTCAAAATAAGTAAAGCATTCAAAAACTGAATGCTATGGAGTGTGTATACTGGCTACTCCCTTAAATAGGGGCATAATCAAAAACATGTCTGCCTGGAACATAGCAAGGACTATATGACACCTACCAGAATGCAGTCACCTCCCCCACAAATCTAGTTCTCCCACCACAAGACAATGTAAGCTTCTGGGCAGTACCTGTTTCCTCTACTGGAAAAAAAGAAGGCAAAAATTAGTCCACAAGGTACTAATGATAACACACTATTTAAAAATGAAATTATATCAGCTTTCACTGCAGAGAAATAAATTATTTTTAAAAAGTGTATGAAGTGGCATACACAGTATATACCTGGCTATGCCCAAGATGTGCACCTTCAAAGGTGGAATACAGTAAACTCTTTATTATCCGGCCTCCCTTTAACCGGACTCTAACTGGCCATCAAATTTCAGCCATAGCCCTACCAACAGACAGACAGGAACAATACTTCTGCCTTCTCCGGGCTAAATCTTCTTCTTCTTTCATTTTTTTCCCGGTTAGGGGTTGCCACAGCGGATCAACTGTCCACTCATGATTGGCAGTGGAGTTTTACGGTGTCGAGTTGCCAGCCCGGCGCCCAACCTTCCACAGAAGGCACACACACTCACACCTAGGGCCAATTTAGAGTGTACAATCCACCTACAGCAATTGTCTTTGGGTTGTGGGAGGAAACCGGAGCACTCAGAGGAAACCCATGCGACCACAGGGAGGACATGCAGACTCCGTACAGAAGGCACCCCAGCCGAGGATTGAACGGGCTAAATAATGACAGATATCTGAGTTTTAGACTCCATATTCTTTAGAAAAATGCATACTAACACAAATCATGTTATTCTAACCTATAAATACTATTCTGTATGCTTTTTCTGATTAACTAGCCATTCGTTTATCCAGCCTAAGGTCCAGTTTTAACAAGACTGGATAAGAGGGAGTCTACTGTATATACCAAACTTAAACAAAAAGTAGGATGACAAAATACTGTATTAAAAAGCAAATTCAAAATGAAATAAGGATGCTAGATTAGGAGAAGCAATGTAACTTGTTAGTGTTTAAATAACTCTGTACAACCTTTTACAAGCAACTGCTAGTGTTTTTTATTAGTAATAAGACCAGAGCCAGCAGGTATTATTACTATAACTCACTGAAGTTCATTCTTTTACACAAATTAAAATTCGTAATATACCTTGCCAGACAGTGTAATTCAGACCTTGAACTTTAAATCTAGTTATAAGACAGTGCACCTACCTTTTCAAGACATGGAACAGGGTTAAATCTTCTTGCACACACCAAGAATGCATCAGGTTCTGGCTTGCCTTTCTTAACGTCCGGGTCATCCCCTATTACAATGTGATGAAACAAACTGAAGAAGTCTTTGTGATTCCTTGTTTTCATCTCAAATGTTACTTTAGGTGAACTTGTAGCTACTGCAATTGGTATATGATGCCTATGTAGATGAGTGATTAGCTTTTCTACACCTGTAAAGAAGAAGAAGATTGAAAGTTGTTACAATGAGAAAATACATACATAATACATACACAGCATCACAACCTTTGCAGATTTTTGCAATATGAAATTAAGGAAAGCAATATGTTCTTAAAAATTCCCAGCAGCAGCTGCTTAAGTGAAGATGAAGTAGAACACAGAAAAACATCTATCCGGGCTACTTTTTTTTTTTTTTTTTTTAATTCTATAGTACTGTATGGTCAAATGTTTTAGAGTAATTTTACATCATTTTAAATTACATTATTATGTCTCTGCAAATATGTAGGTCTCCCACAATCATCATTTGAGCAGCAAACAGGATTTGGGCACTCTATAGTCTACAGCAAACAGCATGAACAGCCAAATCAGAAGTGCTAATCTGTAATATAAAACACTTGTTTTAAAATGTTTCTCTAGTTAAGGTAATTTCAAACTTCAGCTAATGGTTATCAATACATAATGTCTAAGGCACAGAATGCACACACCTCATTAAAGGTGTGGCCCACTGAAACATGGTATATTGTTGATTTCCATTTATACCTTCTGTATAATTATACTTACTCTATGGCTGCAACAGCACAAGGTGAAGTGAATATTTTGCTTAAATTGCCCCCAGATAGTCCAGACCTGGAACAGTGATACAGGTGGGCTATGCAGAGGCTTTCGTGATGCAAAACATTTCTTCCATGCATCTTTCCTTAATTTGTACATCTGATTGGCCATTTCATTGGAAGATGTGTTCAGAGTTTTCTGCCTCATAGGAAAACTTTAGCATATCCACTTAGAATTTGAATGTACAATATGCAAAAAAAAAAAAAAAAAAGCCTACAAAAGAAAACATGAGAGTCTGACCTTTTTTTTTTTGCATGTGTGTGTGTGTGTGTGTGTGTGTGTGTGTGTGTGTGTGTGTGTATGTATATATATATATATATATATATATATATATATATATATATATATGTGTGTGTGTGTGTTTGTGAAAGTCTGGAAGCAGCCTACATTTAACATAGATTTATTACTGTGTGGAGACCAGGAAATCACAGTTGTGTAAGTAAACTTACCATGACAGCAGATGTTTGAATAGATCATTATTGCAGAAGACTAAGTTATACAAGTCATAGTCTACCAAGGATTGGAAAACTGGCCAGCATGCAAAGTTTTATGGCACTCTCTATGTGAACAAAATGGAAAGGGAAAATATCTACACCCTGGCATAAATACAATAAGGAGGATGAAAAGAAGTAGCCCTGCTGCAAAAGTGATCTATTTGAACATTGACTGTTATGGTCAGTTAACTTGTACAACTGTACTGTGTTCATCATTAGATCAGTGTTGCAGTATCCTAAGATAGTTGTGTAGAATACCAAAGTTTAGGGAGAAAGAAAGAAGGAATAAAGATCAGAGCCCAGAAGCCCTTAGAAAATATTCCTAGCAAAGCCTGCTCTGGAACTAGAGAAAAATGTAATTTGTAGTGCTTGGTAAAGATGTGTACAGGTGACCACATTTCTGCCTCTAGTATACTTCTAGAATCCATCTCATTCCAAAAAGTGACAGAAGTACCCAAAGCACTGGCAGACTGGGCCCTGGACTTGCTCGGAAGTGACTTGTTATTGTGAAAGAAATAAAATACAACAGCGAAAGACAACAATTTAGAAATTGTCTGTTTTGACACCAGTTATCCCCTTTTATTTACCTTTGTAGAAAATAAACAGTTGATTGGAATTCATAAAGATTTTTGTCCTGTCAGCATAGTATTTGAGTTGTCTGTGCATATCCACAGTGTGTATAATTCCTTCTCTCCTATTTTTTGTTCTGGGTAGAAAACAGGTAGGTAAACAGCCTTGTTCAAAGTAACTCTGAAAACACTTTAGGTGTAAAAGAAGGATTAGTTCTCAAAGTTAACACATCTTTTTAAAATATGAGAAGAATGGGTTGATTCACCATAACAATGTGCAACTCAGATATTCTTCCAGCAGTAATCAAAGCACTGCTTTCCAAGCTACAAGCTTCAAATCAGTCTCATAAGCAGGTTCAACTAGAAAAAGTGTAAGTTTCTCCATTGCACAATTAAAATATGAAGAAGAAGCTACCTGTCGTCTAGGTATACAGATATGTAAAACCCCTTTCAAAAACAGTTCAATCTGAAGCAGAGTAGAAAGGAAGGGATCCATGGGGGGACAAGCAGACATAGCCAAAAGTTGAATCTTGCTAGAAGAGGAAGAAGGCCAGAGGATAACTCAGACAAATACTGTAGAACGAGAGGCATCTGGTTGTTTATTTTGCACCAACTAAAAAATATTTTCCAACTGGCCAAATATGATTTTAGTAGCCAGTTTCATAGCATCCTACATATTCTCTGAAAACAAATGCTTAAAATGTATTAAAAGTCCATCATCCAGGCAATGAGTTGAAGAAAGTGAAGGCTGAGTTGCATCAAACAGCCCCTGTCCTATGTGAGAATATCATGTGAGGAGGCTTGTGGTAATTGCCCTTGGCCAGTGAGAAGAAAGAACAACTGTTGCCTAGATTAAAAGGGAATTACCAGTATCATCTTTGTAGAGTACTTCTGAATTATTAGAAGAACAGTGGCTGACGCAAACAGATCTACTTGAGGTGTTTCTAACAGCTGGATCAACTCCTTGAAGACTGTGGGTACAACTTCCATTCATGGGGTCTATCCTAGTCCTTCAAACACAAAAATTGTCCAGCACCAAGGAGATTAGAAGAAAATTAAATCCTTTATTGTGGCAACTCCAAAAATAAGAGCAAACTGGTTTCGGCAATAGTAATGCCTTCTTTAGTGCTGTAGCACACACAAAAAAAAAACTTAATTAACTTAAATAATAAAACACATAAGGGTCATCTTCCTATTGGTTCATACCAAATTTAACTACGCTCATTAAGGCCAGGCTTAAACAAAACACCCAGCCTAACAATACAACTTGATTTTTTTTAATTCAAAATGGTATGCCATCCTGCTTTAATCATCTTGTTGCCCTGGACTTTATCTATAATAGTGAAGTTAAATCTAGCAGTGGTATGGGTCATTGTATGTTTGAATAATGAACTGGGCATTCTTTTGTTTCTAATGTCACTGAGGTGTTCAGTTATATAAAACCTCAGTGGCCGTGATGTTTGTCCCACATAAAAAGCGGAGCAAAAACAGGTGGCTAAATATATGACCTAGTCACTGCTACAACTCCAAAAAGACTGGATCTGATGTATCTTGGAGGTGTTGCTGCTGGTGAATTCTTTAGTCTTTGAAACACATGCACATACAGAACAGTGACCACAAGAAATACTACCCACCAATTTGTCACCAAATAATGTGAGTTGCTGAGTACTGGAGGGGGGTGAATGTTTATAATGGGTAAAATGAGAGTTGAGTGTGGGACCTCTACGATATGAAAATAAACATTGAGATGATACTAGTTCAGATAATTTTTCATTGGCCGACAATATGTCCCAATGGTTGTCAGTAATCTGTCTAAAGGTGTTAATGCTGCGTCCAAAAGAGGTGACCAAACATATGGGTTGAGGTGGATGTCTATTCAAATTGTTAGGGGTATACTGATACTCCAAAAGGTTTGCTCTAGTTTGTTCTGAGGAGAATGAACATGCCTTATTTATGTTATAGGTGTGATAGTCCCTACTGAGAAATATATTGACTAGGTCCTGTTGCTGTAATGAAAATGCATGCTCAGTGGAGCAGATGCATTTAATCCGCAAAAACTGGGATTTGGGGATGTTGTGGATGATGTGTCGAGGATGATGACTTGTTGCATGAAGCAGGGTATTAAAATGGGGAAATTTACGGAATACTTCTGTTCTAAGCACGTGAACACTCTCCCGGATGGCACTCGCATCCAAAAAGGTAATTCTATTGTAATCCCAAGTCAATGTGAAATGAATGCCCTACTTGTTGTCATTTAAATATTGTATGCATTCTTGTACATAAGTCACATCTCGTCTCCACACCATCCAACAATCATCCATGTACCGCCGCCAAATGTCCAATTCATCCAAAAATATATTGTGGCTGGCATCATAAATAAGTTGTTCTTCAATGTACCCCATAAACAAATCAGCATAAATGGGGGCAAAAGAGGCCCCCACAGCAGTCCCTCTAACTTGGCAGTAACATTTCCCATGGAAATAGAAAACATCCCTTGTTAAAACATGTTCAGTTAGACAAATTAGTAAAGCATTAAACCTAAGACTGTATATGTCAGCTTTTTCCAACCAAAAACGAATGGCTTCTAGACCAGCCTAATGGGAGATGTTGGTATATAAAGCGGTGACGAACAATGTACACATCAGCCAACCAGGATCCAACTGAATATTACTGATGATCTGAAGAAACAGGGTAGGATCTGGTCCCCCTTTTTGTTTATGTACCACATCACTGTGGTTTTGCCTGTGCTTACTAGTAGAAGACCTGAAATACAAAGATGGTTCAGAGATCTGAGAGCATTTATCACAACCATAATTTCTTTGACATCTATGTGCTTTAATGTTCCTGTTTGTTCTACAGACTCTGAAATTTCACCTCTCTTGGATACAGCTCACAATGCAAAGTCTGGGGCATCTCTAGTTACAGACTGAGTGGGGGCTGAAAGGGGAAAAACAAAAGAACTGGATTGAGAGGCACCTGATTCACCTACTAGAATGACTTCCCTTTTATAATACCTAGCACTGGAATTTGAAAAGACGAACTGCTGATGTTGGGTCCAAACTAATTTGATGAACCACTGAATTTCCTCATGTGAAGTCTGGCCAATGGAATTATGAGAACTGCAGAGGCCATGAAACTTAAAAAGAGTAGGTTATTCTCTGGCAGATATCACAGTTCGGTTGGAAATGATAAGAAAATGCTCCTTGTAACAATCCACTTTGTCCTAAGAGAGGAGAGACATTATGAGGGATATAACCAGGAGTCAACACAGAAATACTAACCTGTGAGACAGAATGAGAGATAATTGTTCTATGTTCAGCTGAAATCATAGACTAAAAAACAAGATTTTTACCAAAGTAAGAGATGCTTGACAACTTGTAAAAGAATCTGCAAAAATAAGGCTGTGGTCTAAATATGGAAAAATGTGAATGCTCTGTAATCTGCAATGGACTGTTACAGAGCCACACACTTTGTCTACTGCTCAGAGAGTATTTTAAAAATAATGGGTAAAGCAGAGAACTGAAAATGTAAACTAAACACAGAAAAATGTAAAAAGTAAAAAGTATCTGAAATATTTGACAACTGGAATGTGACAAGAGTCTTTTAAATCCAGAGTTACTAGAAAATGGAGAGGAGGAATGAGAAGTAACAGAGGCTGTAGAGTCAGCATTATGAATTTTAGGGTTTTGATGTGAAGGTTTAGAAAATAAAGGTCGGTCTAGGATAGGTCTCCAAGTATCTTCTTTCTCTGGCACAAGGATGATTCTAAAATAGAACGATTTTCCTAACTTGCTGTGGGAAAACAGGTTGTATAACCCCAGAGATATTTGATTGAGGACAGGAAGAAATAAGGAGGTTTGGCTGGATGGCTGCAGAAGACCCCCTTGAAATAGAAGATGGGAATATCACTGTCAGTTGTAGCCTTTCTGAATGTCTGAAGCTATCTGGTGCCAAAAGGGAAACGAAAACCTAGACTTTGAGTGAGTTTTACTGTCATGCCAGAGTAGGGAGGGGGGAAATATGACAGGGCATACAGTCAGTCTGCTTTTTTTGATTATCCTTGGTTTGGGGAGGATCATCCCTTCTTTTTAACCTCCCTGTTATTGGTTTCTGAAATTTTGTTTACCTGTACCATGTTGGGACTTGTTTATTCTGTTTCCAATAAAAGGAATCTGAACTGGAAGGAAAGTTTCTATTGTATTTTGGCAATGATGGTTGAAATATCTGGGTAATCCTCTGAAGTAACTTTCCCCTTTAATCAAATCTTTTAAAGACCTCAGCACAGTAAGAGACAAAATTGTGATGACCTTCCACCTTTGGGCCAGTAATCATGGAGCCTCAATCCTCACCACTGTTACTAGTGGGAGACTTTCACTGGGAGGATAACAGGTACACATAACATATCTGCAGATGCAGCTCTCCTAATCAAGCAAAATTTTCCTTAAAAGCACAATGGGAACATAGTCAGTCCAGGGCTGTTTTTTCTATCGTTCTCCAGATCCCCAGTAAGACTCTCCACTGGCACAGCTATAGAGTTGAGATCTTAGCTGAATGTCCAAGCCAAGATCTCCAGCACCCTCTCTGCCCAACCAGTGCCTCGTGTCCCTGTCCACATCTCTGACACACACCCTCTTTGAGATTTGATTTAAACGCGCACACACACACACACACACACACACACACACACACACACACACACACACACACACACACACCTGGGAAAGGCTGGCACATGTTTATTAGCTATGCCTTCTTCTTGCCCAGACTATAAGGTAGTTACTACTGCTACCAGACACAACTGCCAGCTACCTTTAGGCTCTTCCAAGGGTACCCAATACACTGAGTGAAATTAACATTAATACAAATGGTAGTTTGACCAACAGCAAGGATATTAGGAGTGGCCCACACAGTGTCATCAAATAAATATTCAAGTACTCTCAAAACTTAAATAACTCTACAAAGATCAGCCACAATGAAAGGTCTAAATATATTTAATAATAAATAATAAAAGAATGGTAAAATACTAAGTATATATTCACAGTGACAGAGTTCAGAAATCACAGAGAATGCTCTGTCTCACTAAGAGACTTCTCAAAAATAATATCTAAAATATTACTTCTGAGATAGCTTGCAGAATTACATCACTTCTTGTCATCCCCATTGGTGGAAGGTGGCAGGACTTAGCACCTACCTCTAAAAAATACACACAAAATGGCTTTTGCTCAGATCTGTGCTAGGTGCTGGAAGTCATAAAACAATTGCATAAATCCACACTTAAAAAGTAGAAATTAGTTCACCCCAAAGACAATACAGAAAGCTTCCTAGTACAGACTTTGTGTCTGGCTTCACTGAAACCTGTGAGATAGCATCTTTATGACCTAGTCTATAAAGTGATTTAATTTCAGATATATTTTAAAGTTTGCTGGACTGAGGTTAACCTCCTGATTTCCAGTTTCCTCTGTTAAAGCATATATATTTAAACAGTTATAATAGTGCATGTACATTTCTGTTCTCTCCAGTAGAGGCATACTGTGGATACATTTCAAACACAAGCACTTTACAAATACCTTTTCAACATAAAGTTCTGTACAAATCAATTTGACATACAGTTCTAATACATTTGTAACACCAGCATTTTGTATGACATACAGCTCTAATACATTTGTAACACAAGCATCTTGTATAAAACAGTTTGATATTCACAAATGACATATAATTATTTACAAAATTCCAGCTAGCTGTGCTGGCAGTACCTCCTTTCATCACAAAAATAATACCTCTTTATCCAGGGGAGCATTTAGGAGCTCAGCTTTGATATCCTCTGGTAAATACTTAGAATAAAGCTAGGCAAAACTTCCCATCACTGACCCAGTGGCCGCTCCTCCAGATCTCAGCATCTGCAGTGTCATAAGGTTATCTTAGAGAGTGCTTGGTTACACGAGACACAGAAGATACCACAGAGTTCACAGAGGTTTTAGTCTCTGAGGATGGGATGTCTGCAACTAACATTCACCCTGTTTCACCTTGCCTCTCTCTGATGGTGGTACCCCCCACTTACTTTCATCTGTTAAAAATGAAGCAATGCATTCATTAAGTACCTCAGCTTTTTCCCAGTCTTCTGTGATCTCCCTCCCATTTTTAGTCATCCTGGTCAGTTCCATCCCTCTCCTTCCTTCTTTCTGCTATGGACCTAAAAAAGTTCCAACCTCCCTTCTTGATCCCTTCTGATAACTTCCAGTACTTGCAGAGGAAACTGAAGGAGGGTCATTCATGTTAAAATCGAGACAGGGTCTGCTAAACATATGTGGAATGAATTACAGATACATATTCGGTTGGTGAACAGAACAAGTTATAAAATGGGAAGGTCATTTACAAGACAAAGATCCCAGACACAGCTGGATGCAGGCTTTAATACAGACTGAGAATTAATATGATGGCCATAAGGGTGCCCTCAGGCAGGTGCAAGGTGAAGCACTTGCATCCCACTCCTTAGAACCGGCTGGCCAGAAGCTTAATTTTCTTTTAATTTAAAAACAAAAAAAAAATTTTTTAAGGGCGTTCTAAAAAACATGTTTATTTTTTGTAAGGGCGTTCTTCTTTAAGAGTGCATCATGTCTGCCAGTCCCATACTGCATCACGTCTGTGGGTGCGTTGTTGTCCCTGCACAATTTTAAATACAAGTGGTGTTCGCATTTTGCTTTGCTGGAGAGTAAGTCTTCAAGTTTTGCTGCTTCATCTGTTCAAATAAGTGTTCATGTTTTGCTTTTTCTGCCAGTTTTGTTTTCATCATTCAAGTAAGTGTGTCCGGGAGTTTAGATTCAATGTTTTGCTGCCAGATCTTAGTTTTAAGTGTGTGGCCAGTTCTTTGTTTTCCTATCAAGTAAGTGTGTGGCCAGTTCTTTTAGTTTTGATGTCAAGTAAGCATGTGGCCAGTTCTTAGTTTTGTTATTGTGTGTAGCCAATTCTTAGTTTTGCTATTGTGTGTGTGTTTGTGTATGGCCAGTTCTTAGTTTTGCTATTTTGTGTGTGTGTGTGTGTGTGTGTGTGTGTGTGTGTGTGTGTGTATATAAGAGGGAGGTAGTAGGGTTAGGAATGATAACATGATCAACAGAAGGAAGACAAAACGTCATACTTCATTTATAACTAATTTTACCAGCAATAACAATGTTATAAAAAGTATCATACAGAAACATTGGGCTATCTTAACATTAGACACTGCAACGACTGGCTTAGTAGGGGCCGCACCATATTTCATCTATTGAAGCAACAACAATCTTAAACTGTTGTTATGCAATGATAGTAAATGCCCTGGACAGTCAAGTCAACGCACTGGGACTTATCCATGTAGGTCTTGTAGTGTGTGTAGGGTTTTGACTAAACAACAAATATATAAACACCCCACTTTGGCGTTTGAATTTATTTCCAGATTCTATGCAGACTGCACTACCCGCTTTATAGTGTACTTAGCAACGTGATGTATGCCCCTGCTTCTATGTGGGTAAAACCATCCAACGATTGAGGGACAGGGTATACAAACATATGTCAGATATGAGGAAGGGTGATATAAACAATGCCCTTGCCAAACATCAATCTGAATGCTCTGGACATGATTTTTCTTTTAGAGTGTTACAACGTGTTTTTAAAAATGTGAGAGGTGGTGACTAACAACTATTTGGAGCAGATGGAGCTAAAATGTATTCTTAGTATGCAAGCTTATAAGCATCCAGGGTTGAATAGTCAGGTTAATATCAAACCCATTTTGAGTGGGCGGAGGCTTAAGGCACATAGGAAGTTGCATTGATTGTATGAGGAAATGATGTCATTGTTTTTTGGTGCAATTTTCTCTTGTTTTCGATAGGTCAAGTGTTAGTTTAAAAATGTTCATTTTTTTTTTGTTTCTTATAGGATCTGAAGAAGCTGTATGCGAAAGCGCTTGTCCTTTTTTATCTGATTTTTACATGGAATTTGTTTGCTGCTATTCTTATCATCATTTTTATTAAAGCCGTGTCTTCAGTTGTGGTTGTCCAGTTGGTATATGTTTTTTCTGAAGTTTGGTTTTCACCTGGACATTCAGTATGCACTGGTTATTTTCTTGTTTGCATGGAGGTAGCATACCCCTCAGCTGTCCAGAGTTTTGCCCCATATTCCTCCTAAAAGGATTGAAGTTGCTAAATAACAGACATTTTAGTTTTAGACGTCATATCCTTTAGAAAAACGCATACGACCACAAATCCTGTTATTCTAGCAATTGTCTAAGTTCATGAGGGCAATATTTATAATCTGTCCCTACTTATTTTAAGCTTTGTCCAGATTTCTTGCACTAAGAGGTTGAGGTGTGTGTGTGTGTGTGTGTGTGTGTGTGTGTGTGTGTGTGTGTGTGTGTGTGTGTGTGTGTGTGTGAGACATGTCCTAGATGGAGTTAGCAGGTGGAATTTATTTTCCAAGTGCATTTTCAAGGAATTATGAGCCTCAAGGGAAGAGAAGTTTACTGCTGCTCATGCTAAGTCTGCTTAAAATGTGCAACTGTTTTGTTTAGCAAAATGTATCACTATTGTGGTATAAAATTTTAAAGCAGTGTTAGTAGCATAGCAGGTAGCATACTTGCATCTTGATGCAGAGGGCTGTAGGTTCTACTCCCACAGCACGTAAATTTGTATTTAACGGGGTGGGGTGCTGTAGTCCTGAGTATGTCGTCCTTTGGATGACCTAGTAACTATGAACCTGTTTTTCTGCTTGCCGCCCATTCCCTATTGCAATTTACCAGCTTACCATTTTTTTAACGTAGCATAAGCAATTTATTCTTTAATGACAGCAGCCACTGAACTTGTAGATGAAACACTGAAATATAAAGTTGTTTTCCAGCAACAACTTCTTCATTAGTTTCAGATTTCTTTAATGTGGAATTATTCAGATAACTTTTACTTCTGCAGAGATTGTGCGTATTGACTGATATTGGTGGACTGTAATGACAGAAGCTTAATAGGTTCATAGGTAGGTACTAGGCTATCAGCCCAAGGGACTAAGTAAGCCTAGCCAACAAGGTTCCCTGGCTTACGCCACCCAAGAAAGTTATTTTCCTGTGCCCCTGTCGAGCAGAGCCACAGAAGTGATTCCCGGGGTGCATTTCCGATTTCCCATCCACTCATCAAGATTTGTCTTGAAGAGTGCTAATGAGGAACTTTGTTTGACATAGATGGGTAGCTTGTTCCAGAGTATGGGAAATCTCTGGAACAGGAATATATCCCTCCAGCATCTCCTGTTTATTGTAGTGACAAGGTTTAGGTCCATAGAGCGTGTAGCTTGGAGGGATTGGGATTTCTTTAGGTGTAGCATGTCCAACAGCTCTGGGTTTGACATAGCTTTATATGTTAGACAGAGATCACCTCAGAGTAGGCGATATGCTATGGAGTAAAGCTGGAGTTTTTTGAGACGGTCAGTGTAGGACATCTGTTGAAGCCAGTAATCCTCTTTGTGAGGTACTTCTGTGGCCTTTCCAGCTGCTGCAGATGTTATGTGAGGTACATTCCAAAAGGGGCGTTGTACACTCTAATGGGTCTAATGAATGTCGAGTAGAGGGGAACAATGATCTCTTTTTTCCTGGATGAGAACCCTTTTGTGATGAGGTGTGCCACGTAGAAGGATTTCCTGACTACTGTGGTGATGTGATTATCAGAGAAGAGACTACTGCCCACCTGGGTCCCAAGGTCTCTTTTCACATATTCAGCATTAAGTAGACTGCCGCCTATGTGGTAGCTCATGGGTACAAAGTTTTTACCAAAGGGGATGACAATGTACTTTTTGGCATTGAGCTTGAGGCCATGGCTCTGGCACTAGGCATCTGTCTCAGTGAGGCCCTTCTGTAGGATGTCCACATCATTTAGGAACTCGACTATGGCTCCTAGTTTGCAGTCATCTGGGAACTTCGTTAGCCAAAGGCCTTCTGTGTTAGCCTATACTTCGGAGAAGAAGATACCAAACAGGAGAGGTCCCAGGACTGAACCCTGTGGTACTCCACTTGTCACTGGTTTGAAGTCAGATTTGGAGTCTGCAATTTTTACAGTGTGGGTTCTGTCAGTGAGCCAGTTGGCAACCCCTCTTGTGACATACGGATTTATACCTAGTTTAGTGAGTTTAGCTATAATTCCAGAATGGGGGATGGTGTTGAAAGCTTTAGTAAGGTCTTACCCTCATCTACGGCCTTGGTGACTGCTTCAAAGAAGTCGATCAGATTCAGTAGGCATGATTTGCCTTTCACAAACCTGAACTGGGTGGGGTCCAGAGTTTGGAGGTTACCAATGTCTTTGTTTATGAGTTCCATGATGATAAGTTCCACAGCCTTACAGACCAGGCTCATCTGGCTAATAGGGCGATACTTTCCAGGATCAGTGGTGGCTTTCCCTTTGTAGAATGGGATAACTGTTGCTGTGTGCAATTCAGTGGGCACAAAGCCTGACTTGCGGCTATACTGAACATGGTGCTTAGGTGGGGAGCCAGTTTGTTTTGAAGTTGATGTAAAATGCAGCCTGGGATGTTGTCTAGTCCCAAGGATGCTGTGTTTTTGGCTTTAGAGCATGCAGCTTTTACCTGCATAGTTGTGATTACAGGGACTCTGCATTCTTCCTGTATAGATATGGGCCCTTTAGGGGGTGAGAGGGGGGTAAAGTTAGCACTGAACCTATCTGCCAGGATGTTGGCAATATCAGTTGGTTCTGCAATTTTCGTGCTGTTGTGCTGTAACTCAGAGCAGATCTGGGTGTTGTCATTGAGATTCTTGACATAGCTATAGCATGCTTTGTGGTTATCCCTAGAATCAGTGGTGATTTTGTTTTTGTACCTAGCTTTGGAGGATCTTATAAGGGATCTCAGCTTCTTACTGAGGCTGACCAGGGAGAGCCTCCACTCATGGAATTGTACTCGCTTTTGCAGAAGTTTCTTCCTTCTGTTACAGCATTTGTTTATGGCAGGGGACCACCAGATTGGCTTCCTTTTTTTGAAGGATAGCATATTGGTTCTGTTTGGGATAGCACAATCCATGCACTCATGTAAGTGCTTATAGAGTGCATTTGTGTAGGATTCAGCAGTCGTAACTGTATTGTCCATCTGCATGGGTGCCATGAATTTCGCCACTTCTGTCTCAAGAAGCATGAAGTTGGCTTTGGAGAAATGTTTACAGTGGTTTCCTTAATGGGGGGGTGGGGGCGGGATGTGGATATCTAGGGTGATTAGCTTATGGTCAGATCTGACCAATAAGGAGTTGACTTCAGGTGTGGAACACTGGTCACTCATGTTGGTAATGACTAGGTCTAGGATATTGTTGCCCTTGGTGGGGGAGTGGATAATTTGAAGTTGAAAGTAAGTTTCTTGGAGGCCAGTGATTACTTGGGCTAAAGGGAAGTCTCTGTGTTCACCAGTGGCAGTGGTTAACACTGAGCAGCCTGCCTGTCCCTATAGGAGTGGTTACTGCCTAGAAACTGTAGTTTTATTGGCCATTTTGGGTAAATTCCAAACTTCTTGATCTTTCTCTCTTAAAACCCTGCAGCCGCGTGGTTTTGGCATCTTTTCAGGCTTAATAGTTGTTGCTGAAGCACCTACCAAGAGGAGAAAATGCTGAGAGAAGAAAGGAGCCACTTTTGAGATTTTAAGTAATTTCTTCTGATTTATTTCTTAAAAAAACTGCATTGCTGCCTACCTGTCGGTGTTTTCTTGCTTGCAAAAGTTGATATGTGTGTTAGAAACAGTATTTAGAACATGCCTAGAGCCTGTTTATTGCATTTTTTGTGTTGCACTTAATTTAAAATATTTTTTTCTTAAAATTGCATTTTACCTGCCTCTGACCTAGCACACATGTGTTGGGGTCATTTATTGCACTGTTCTGACTAGTTTGCTACTTGTGTGTCTCTGCTATCCTTAAACAAAAACAAAAAAACAAAAAAATCTTGCTATTTTCCCACTTTCTATAATTTAAAAAAAAAGTTCAGTTACAGAGTTGCTGTTCTGAACTGTTTGTAAGTTTCTTGGAGGCCAGTGCTTACTTGGGCTAAAGGGAAGTTTCTGTGTTCACCAGTGGCAGTGGTTAAGACTGAGCAGCCTGCCTGTCCCTGTAGGAGTAGTTACTGCCTAGAAACTGTAGTTTTATTGGCCATTTTGGGTCAATTCCAAACTCCTTGATCTCTCTCTCTTAAAACCCTGCAACTCTCTTTTTGCATGGTCTTGCACACAGAGCAGCGTCGGGCAGCGCCGGTTAGCTGGGGTATACTATTCCTGGCTCCACAAAGTCTGCGCTGCAAAATTTCCCTTAGAACTAGACAAGCCTCAATGCAAGTGCTTCAGATCAACTGCTCTTATTGCAGCACTTGCATAACCCAAAACAGCACTTGTCCAAATCTCCTAGACAGCACTATTATAATACAGCATAACACCCTCGATTGTCTGCAAGACAAGTGAAATTTACTTTTCCAAGCATGTCCAGAGGTCATCTTCAGGTGTACTCTCCAGTTCATCTGGTGGAATTGGGCATCCTGAGGCAATGTCACAACTGCCTCATGTATACAGACAACCCTCTCCTCTTACCTCTAGACACAAACACTTGTGAGAGATGCAAATACACAGCCAGACTGGAGGCTAAGTGCTCTCAACCCATGACTGTAACAGACAGTCAAGAGGAGAAGAGACACACTAGCATCACACCACCAGTCACACATGGATCTACAAAACAAGCACTGGCAAAACATACACATAAATACACAGAAACATATTCGGAGGCACTAGGTACCAATCTGAAAAAGAAACAGGGCCCTCCAAAGCAGACAAGCAAGCAACCTGCACCTCCAAACACAAGTCAGAAAACACATAATTCATCTCAGCAGTGTGCCTCACGACAGCCCCTAAGGCAAAACACCATACCCAAAATGCTAGTAATAGGAGACTCTATATTAAGGCACACAGATGTTCCACTCACCAGGCTGAACAAGGAGAAGGTTACTGTCAAGCTGCCTGTCGGGTGCAAGGATCTGCCACATAACACAGGCACTTAGGTCACTCCAGAACAAGTACAAGTATGATGCTGTCATTGTACATGTTGGTGTGAATGATCTAAGACATACCTCCCTGGACTACATGAAAAGAGACACTGAGGAGCTCTCTGATCATGTAGCCCAAGCTGGTATGACCCTGACCTTGAGTAGCATACTACCTTCACCTAGAATGATACCACAATACAAAGATAAAATGATCAATTTCAACAATTGGCTAAGCTTCTGGTGTCATTCTAAGGGGATCCAGTGTCTGTCTGCCTAGGATGACATGATGGACAAGCCTCGCTGTTTCGCCAGAGATGGTTTGCACCTGTCACCCCTAGGCTTTCGAATACTGGCCAAGGCTCTTGCCATCCCCATAGTGCCTTTTTTAGGCAAGGCTCAAAGGACAAACCAACCAGCATAATCAGCACAGGTAACCAAAAACTAAGGTTAATGCTACTCAACACCAGAAGTCTCAACCTCAAAATGCACGCACTCGAGGCACTCCTCAGTGACGGAAACCTGGTTCAAGGCTCCAGAGAGCACCCCAGCACTACCAGGTTACAATTCATATCATACCTTCCAGCCTCAGTTACCGGATCGCAGTACAAAGGGTGGAGGTGTATCCATATTCATCAAGGATACCCACATCTCCAGGTTAGCGGCGCAACATGATGCCCCAGAGATCATCCATGCGCAACTATCAGCAGGCAAAACCACATTTCAAGTCATAGCTTGTTATAGATCGCCCACCATGTCCCAAGATGCTCACTCAGCATTCCTTGAGGCATTGGAAAATATAAAGATCCTACCCAACACCATCATTTTGTGTGATTTCAACTACCCTGGTATAGACTGGGTGAACTACCAAAGTTCTAACTCCTATGCCCAGTGGTTCATAGAATTTATAAATTCAAATGCCCTTGAACAACTGGTATGTCCTCCCACTAGAGGGGACAACATATTGTATCTAGTTATCACAAATATGGGTGCCCATTGTACCACACCCGTTATCACTCCCTCTCTGGTCAGATCAGACCACAAACTGATAACCCTGGACATCCTCACCCCTTCACCTCCCCCAGTCAAAGAAACCATCGTAAAAAACCTTTCCAAAGCAAACTTCAAACTACTTGCATCAGAAGTGGAAAGCTTCACTATTCCCTTGCAGAAGAATAATGATATCCAGGATGCAGAATCCTACACCAAGGCACTTTATATACATCTTCAGGATTGCATGGACTGTGCTATCCCAAATAAAACCAAGACTCCTTCCTCAGGCAAGAAGAAACCAGTCTGGTGGACCCCGGCCATAAGCAAACTATACAATAAAAGGAGGAGACTTATACAAAAAAAGGCCAAATCTCAAGTAGAAAAATCATCCCTGATCAGCATTAGTAAGAAATTGAGGGCCCTCATCAAGTCAACTAAAGCCAATTTTGAAAAGAAACTTGCCAAGGATAACCATAAGGCCTTCTATGGTTACGTCAAAAACCTAAATGGCAATGTTCAGGTCTGTTCTGAGCTAGTACAAAATGGAACAAAATACACTGACCCCACTGACAATGCCAACATCTTGGCTGACAGGTTCAGTGCAAATCCTCCCCCCCTCACCACCTACAGGGCCTATTACTATTCCAGGGGATTGTGTAACTCCAATTATTACTGATACATTGGTTAATAAGGCTCAATCTAAAGCTAAAAACACTGCCTCCATGGGACCAGATGGTGTCCTGGGCTGTGTCATACGCGAGCTCCAAAATGAATTAACGCCGCATCTGAATACCCTGTTCAGTCTCAGCCTCTCGACAGAATATGTGCCCATAGAATGGCGCACAGCAACGGTGGTTCCGCTGCACAAGGGTAGGCCCACAACTGACCCTGGGAACTACCGACCAATAAACCTGACCAGTCTGATCTGTAAGGCAATGGAGCGAATCATTATGGAACTCATAAATGGAGAGATTGGGAACCTCCAAACACTTGACCCCATACAGTTCGGCTTCGTCAAGGGCAGATCATGCCTCCTGAACCTGGTGGACTTCTTTGAGACAGTTACTCAGGCTATAGATAAGGGAAAGGAGGTACACACGGCTTACCTTGACCTTGAAAGTGATATTTATTTTTTGGAGGAAGTGATGTTTTTCTTTTAACCACTGTGAGTTAGGGGTGGGTTATTTAAAGATGTGTTTTAGCAAACATGGCTATTCTGATGAAGTCTTTCACATTGACGAAAGCGCTAAATCAATAAAAAGCATCTTGGATTATTGGATTGTGTCCTCTGTGGTTCCTAGCTTCACTATTCATCTGTGGATTTATTTAGTTTTGGTTGTTCTGTTTTTAATGAATATGGACACACCTCCGCCTTTGGTGTTCCGGTCCAGGTTAGATGGACGAAAAGTGTGGTATGCATTATAGCCTGGAAATGCAGGGGTGTTTCTGGAGCCTTGAATCAGGTCTCAGTCACTGCACAGATATCGATGTTCTCCATTTTAAGGAGTGCCTCGAGGGAGTAGATTTTGAGATTTAGACTTCTAGCATTGAGTAGCATTACCCTCAGTTTTTGCTTGCCTGTTCCTGTTACGGTAGTGAATTTGTCATTTGAACCTTGCCTAAAAAAAGCCACTATATAGGGGTGGCAAGAGCCTTAGCCAGTATCCAGAATCCCAGGGGTGACAGGTGCAGGCCATCTCTGGCAAAGCATCGTGGTCTGTTGACCATGTCATGCCAGGCAGACAGATACTGGATCCCCTTAGAATGACACCAGATGTCAATCATTTTGTCCTTGTACTGCGGTATCATTCTGGGCAATGGCAAGATGCCACTCATGGCTAGGGTCACACCTGCCTGGGCTAAAAGATCAGAGAGATCTTCCATGTCTCTTTCCATGTAGTTCAGGGAGGTACGTCTCAGGTCATACACACCAACATGGACAATGACAGAGTCATATCTGTACTTGTTATGGAGTGACCTGAATGCATGAGTTATGTGGCAGATCCTGGCATCTGTCAGGCAGCTGACAGTAACCTTCTCCTTGTTTAGCTTGGTGAGTGGGACATCAGTGTGCCTGACTATAGAGTCACCTATGACTAGTGTGCTGCGTACATTGTTTTGCCATATGGGCTGTGGTTGAGGCACACCGAGTCTGTGAGCTATGTGTTATATGGGTTGTGTTGAGGGGTGGAGGTTGCTTGCATTTCTGCTTTGGAGGTCTCTGTTGCTTGAGCAGATTATTATTGAGATCCTCCACAAATGTTTTTGTGTTTCTATGTGTGTATTTTAGTGATCTAGGTTTAGTGGGACTATGAGATGAGTGTGGTGTGGTGCAAGTGTTTACCTTCTCCTCTTGACTGTCAAGTTCAGTCTTGGCTGGAAAGAGCTTTACCTCCTGTTTGGCTAGATAAGTGCATCTCTCACAAGTTGTAGTGTTGGGTGGTAAGAGGAGAGGGTTGTCTGTGTACATGAGGCAATTGCTACATTCCCCCAAGATGCCCAGATTCATCAGATAAACAGGAAATAATATTGGGGGCTGACCCTTGGACATGTCTGAATAAAAAACTATTTTCCTCTAGACAAGTGAGGAAATTGAGTACAAGAGTGTTTTCTAAGCAAGTGAGGAACTGATGTACAAAAACTGTTTTCCTCTAGGTAATGAAAAAGGTTGAATGCTGTAGTAATTTGTAGCTTATTTAGTGCTTAAAACAACTTCTGAACAAGTGCCAAGCATGAATAAGCAAATTCAAGTGCTAAAACTAAGAATCTGTATCGGAACTAGACTAGTTACAGGAAAGAAACAAGTGTAAATGTGGGCTTTTAAATGAGAAAGTTGAGAGAGATGTAAAAACTGCCCAAATGGCCAATAACTACAATTTCTGGGCCAGAAATCACTCCTTATGTGGTAGTTAGGTTACCTAGTTCTTACCACCCAAATGATAAGCTAGCAGGCTTCCCTCCAACACAGACAGGCTTGGGGGGGGGGCTCCGAAGCTTACAAACAGTCCTGGATATAGCAAATCTGTATCTGGACTAGACTAGTTACAGGAAAGGCAGGAAACAAGCATATTTTTGTTATAGTTAAGCAGAACACAGGGAGATTCTAGCAAAGTATTTATTTATTTATTTATTTTTGTTTTTTGTTTTTTTGGGTAAAGGAAATGGAGAGAGGATAAGCAGAAGATAATTCAGGGTTAGAAAACTAAGTAGGTTGGCCTTCTCAAATGTTCTCCCTGTATTAGGTAGAAAGAGCTAATGACACTAGACTGGGAGGAGTGTCCCAGATCAAATTTACAGGAGTGCCAGGCAACTGCAAAGCCACCGAGTATAACAGCAAGACAACAACAGGGAGAAATGTGGGAAACAATACTACAGCTACTTGCCTACACTCTTTTAGAGAGTAAACACTACAGAAAAGTTTATCACATCAGAAGAACAGCAGTGAGCCATACAATGAACGTTTAAAACAGGTAAAGGAGCAAGGAGACTCTACAGAATGCTTTTAACTGCAAACAAATCAGTTATACGTTACACTCCTTGGCAGAAAATTAGAACAAACAAATAGATGCTTAACAAGTAGAGAAAATATCCCGTTAATACCTTTCACACAGCACAACTAGCTAAAAAGCTTTACAAACAGTATGGCAGTAAAAACCTTATTTATCAGGCCCTGTAAGGTAGACAGTTTTAGTTTAACCATGCAGATTAGTTAATAGCAATAAAATACAGTAAAAGTATGCAGCAGGCAATAAAAAGTGCTATATATAAATTGCTAGAAACAATAACTAGTAAAAATAAGCAAAAAAAACAAAACAAAAAAAACAGGATATTTACGGTTATATATCTCAGATCAGAGTTCTAGTCAATGCCCTCCTCCACTTGGCTCAGTGTGTATAGACAGAAATCCTCTCAAAGTTAGGGCTTAAATACCAGAAGATACAACCTTAAACAACTTTTTTAAAAAAGCTCAAAAGAACCAATGAGTGCTTACTCCAAGCCCTCGACCATCCAAACTCCATGTCTGAAATGTTCTAAACTGGGCAGCTTGTCATTATTGGTTCATGTTTCATTTCATTGATTACTGGAAAAACATTCAAAACTATACATTTAAAACACACTGTAACAAGTGGTGCTGTATTATACAAGGGATATAATTCAATTATTATATATTATAATTAATACAATCAGGAAGGTGAGTTGCTGGCTACTGAGACTTGTCTGCATATATCAACTGGACACAAGCTGATTTAAGTATATTTTTCTGCACTTATTTAAGATTTGAGTCAGTAAATATTTTGTCTCTGTCTCTCTGCAGTTATCGGAGCTCACTGAAAGTTGTTAGACTGCTTTGAAATTCCTTTGTTAGTGTTAGTTAGCTTGGGGGTTTCTGCTAGCATTAAAATCTGTGTTGGTTACATTTCTAATAATCATTTTAAATCGATTTGCTGGCTACTGAGACTTGTCTGCATATATCAACGGGTCACAAGCTGATTCAAGAATATTTTTCTGCACTTATTTAAGATTTGAGTCAGTAAATATTGTGTGTCTGATTCAGTAAATATTGTGTCTCTGTCTCTCTGCCGTTATCTGAGCTCACTGAACGTTGTTAGACTGCTTTGAAATTCCTTTGTTAGTGTTAGTTAGCTTGGGGGTTTCTGCTAGCATTAAAATCTGTGTTGGTTACATTTCTAGTAATCATTTTAAATCAAGTTGCTGGCTACTGAGACTTGTCTGCATATATCAACTGGACACAAGCTGATTTAAGTATATTTTTCTGCACTTATTTAAGATTTGAGTCAGTAAATATTGTGTGTCTTTGATTCAGTAAATACTGTGTCTCTGTCTGCAGTTATCTGAGCTCACTGAAAGTTGTTAGACTGCTTTGAAATTCCTTTGTTAGTGTTAGTTAGCTTGGGGGTTTCTGCTAGCATTAAAATCTGTGTTGGTTACATTTCTAGTAATCATTTTAAATCGAGTTGCTGGCTACTGAGACTTGTCTGCATATCTCAACTGGACACAAGCTGATTTAAGTATATTTTTCTGCACTTATTTAAGATTTGAATCAGTAAATATTGTGTGTCTTTGATTCAATAAATATTGTGTTTCTGTCTCTCTGCAGTTAGTTCCCTGTTTCTTGTTGTGGTGTTAATTTTGGTGGCTTTGGAATTGCCCGCCCCTGCTGTAAATCTCTTTTTGCACAGTCCTCCTGGACCCATCTCATTTGCTCACTCAACTGAGTACAGTGAGATCATATTTTGATTTTGGATACTCCTACCAGTCTCATCTCCTCTGCGGTGTACAGAGAGAGCACTTGGGAAGGGCATTCCCCTTTAGTATCTTAATCTGCTCTGTTTCCTCCATCTCAAAAAAAAATTTGCACTTCATCTGCCTTACTGTATTTGTGTTTCTTCCTACTTTATTACCTTATTTTGCTTTTGCCTCTTCTTAAAAGTACTCAATTGAATTTATTCTGCTGCCTTTATTACTGCTTGTTAGTAGCCTGATTAAATTGTAACTGTTATTCTAAGGCACTTGGTTTAAGCACTTGGGCTTCAAACCAGTTGTTTTACATTAAGAAGGTTTGTGGTCTGCACTGTTGTGGCAGGACAGGTAGCGCACATCCTTCTAAGTTGGGAACTGCTGATTGAAGGATCAGTGTCTGTTATTCTAAAAGTGTATTAGTTCTGGGTTAAGGACTTGGGCTTCAGGCCAGTTATTTTACATTAAGAAGGTTTGTGGTCTGCACTCTTGTGGGAGGAGAGGCTAGATTCTGCCCTTCTGAGCTGGGAATTTCTGGTTAAAGGCTTATTGCACATGCTTAGTTGAACTGTTTCTTTCTGAAATCGGTACGCCTTGTAAGCTGTAGCATAGACTAGATTCAGGCTGGCTGGATCTAGCTTTGTTTGTATAACTTGTGCACTGATCCAGGCCGTCTTTTTTGGAGAAGGTTTCTCTGTACCCTAGTGGTAGGACTGTGCAGTTAGAACTTGCCTGATTGAAGACTGCTGGAACAGGGCTCAGTTTTAAGCTTTTTAACTGGTTAATTTGGTAAAGTGTTGGTTTGATTGTATCTGCTCTATTTTCTGGGAAAAAAAAAATATATATACTTGTTTCTCGCCTTTCTGAACTAGTACAGTCCAGTTTTCATGTTATTGCTGAATCCAGGGCTGTGTTACAAGTTACTGTGTTGCCATACCTTACTTGGATAAAAGGAAGTTTCTCTGTTCACCTGTGAGAGAGATGAGCTTTGAGCAGGCTATCTGTCCCTGGAGGAGTGGTTTCAGCCCAGAAGTTAGTAGTTTATTGGCCATTTTGGGCTAATATCTATCTCTTTCACTTCCCTGCTATAAAAACCTAATTTGCACAGTTTTTACACTTGTGTTCCGCTCAGCAAGTGCCTTCCAGGTGTTCTGCAGAGTCTACTGCAACAGAGAGACAAAAGAGTGACTTTGGAGTGATTAAGTATCACTTTTCTGCTTTTCTTGCTGTCTTAACTAATTCCGCCTAAACGCCAGTTTTTTTTTAGCGAATCTGTGATTTAAAAATTTTGTTATTGTATACAACTCCGCACAACTCCTCGTGGTGTTCTGCAGAGTGATACAGGCAACAGAGAGACCCAAGAGAGACTTTTCCAGATTTAAGTATTTTTTTCTCTGTTTTCCTGCTCCGACTGCCTTTTCCCACCTAAAAAGCAGATTTCTAACTGATCTGTGCTTTAAAAAATTTAAATTGCATTTGCCTTCTGCTTTTTACAGTTTTTGCACTTGTTTTATATCAATTTAAGTTGTTTATGTATTGTATAGCTGTTGTAGGCTACACATTAAAGTGCACTAGCCTGTTTATAGCATTTACAGTGTTTTCTGTGTGTTTTTCTGCTGTTTCCTGAAAAAAACAAAAATAAAACAAAAAAATTCTCTTTTCCCGCCTCTGCTGAACTAGGTTAGTCCAGATTTCAGGTTTTGCTGAATTCTGGACTGTGGTATAGTTTCCTGCATTTCCCATATCCTTACTTGGATAGGAGGAAGCTTCTCTGTTCACCAATGAGAGTGGGGAGGTTTGAAAAGCCTATCTGTCCCTGAAGGAGTGGTCTCAGCCCTGAAACTATTAGCTTATTGGCCGTTTTGGGTCGATTCCTATCTCTTTCAGTTTCCCTGCTTTAAAACCCGCATTTGCATGGTTTTGCACCAGTATACAACTCCGCACAGCTCCTTGTGGTGTCCTGCAGAGTGATACAGGCAACAGAGAGACCCAAGAGAGACGTTTCCAGATTAAGTATTTTTTTCTCTGTTTTTTTGCTCCGACTGCCTTTTCCCACCTAAAAAGCGAATTTCTAACTGATCTGTGCTTTAAAAAGTTTAAATTACATTTGCCTTCTGCTTTTTACAGTTTTTGCACTTGTTTTATATCAATTTAAGTCATTTTTGTATTGTATAACTGTTTTAGGCTACACACTAAAGAGCGCTAGCCTGTTTATAGCATTTACAGTGTTTTCTGTGTGTTTTTCTGCAGTTTCCTGAAAAAAACAAACAAAAAAACAAACAAAACAAATATTCTCTTTTCCCGCCTTTGCTGAACTAGATTAGTCCAGACTTCAGGTTTTGCTGAATTCCAGACTGTGGTATAGTTTCCTGTGTTGCCCATATCCTTATATGGAATGGAGGAAGCTTCTCTGTTCACCAGTGAGAGTGGGGAGCTTAGAGCAGCCTATCTGTCCCTGGAGGAGTGGTCTCAGCACTGAAACAAGTAGCTTATTGGCCATTTTGGGTCAATACCTATCTCTTTAAGTTTCCCTGCTTTAAAACCCGCATTTGCGCCAGTATACAACTCCGCACAGCTCCTCGTGTTGTCCTGCAGAGTGATACAGGCAACAGAGAGACCCAAGAGAGACTTTTCCAGATTTAAGGTTTTTTTTTTTTTCTCTGTTTCTATGCTCCAACTGCCTTTTCCCACCTAAAAAACAAATTTCTAACTGATCTGTGCTTTAAAAAGTTTAAATTGCATTTGCCTTCTGCTTTTTACAGTTTTTGCACTTGTTTTATATCAATTTAAGTCATTTTTGTATTGTATAACTGTTGTAGGCTACACACTAAAGTACGCTAAACTGTTTATACCATTTACAGTGTTTTCTGTGTGTTTTTCTGCTGTTTCCTGGAAAAAACAAAAAAAATAAAAAAAAATATTCTCTTTTCCCACCTTTGCTGAACTAGATTAGTCAATATTTCAGGTTTTGCTGAATTCCGGACTGTGGTATAGTTTCCTGTGTTGCCCATATCCTTACTTGGATAGGAGGAAGCTTCTCTGTTCACCAATGAGAGTGGGGAGCTTTGAGCAGCCTATCTGTCCCTGGAGGAGTGGTCTCAGCCCTGAAACTACTAGATTATTGGCCGTTGTGGGTCAATTCCTATCTCTTTCAGTTTCCCTGTTTTAGAACCCGCATTTTGGCGGTTTTGCACGATTTTGCGCATAGCGCAGCATCGGGCAGCGCCGCTTAAACTGGTTTAAACTATTCTCAGCTCCACAAACTCTGCTCTTCACTTTTTCCCTTAGAACTGTTCTAAATCTCAAAGTAAGCACTATTTTCATTCTAAAGCCCTGCAGTTGCTCGTATAAGTAATCTTATAAGTAAGCACTAATAAACTAAAGCACTACACCCTCTTATACTCCCTTTAAGTACTTGGCTCCCTATTGGTCCTTTTTGATCAGTCAAAAAGTAGTTCCTTATACTATTCTGGCATGTCCAAAAGTCAGTTTCAGGTTTACTCTCCACTCCAGCTGGTGAATCTGGGAATCTTGAAGCAATGTTACAACTGCCTTATGTAAACAGACCACCCTCTCCTCCTCCCAACAAGCTCAAATATATGTGAGAGATACAACTATATAGCCAAACTGGAGGCTGAGCTCTCTCAACCCAGTACTGGCGCAGTCAGTCAGGAGGAGAAGGTAACCACACACACCACAAATCCAGTCTCACATAGACCTATCGCAACAGCAAACCAAACACAAACACACAAAAACATACTCGGAGGCTCTAAATAAAAATCTGCCCAAGCAGCAGAAACCTCCAAAGCAGACATCCAAGCAACCACTACCCCACAACAATACCCAAGTATCACATAATTCACAAAGTCAGTGTGCCACACAGTCACAGCCCTTAAGGCTAAACAACACACCTAATACACTTGTAATAGGTGACTCTATTATCAGGCACACTGAAGTCCCACTCACCAGGCTGAACAAGGAGAAGGTCACTGTAAGCTGCCTGTCAGGTGCCAGTATCCGCCACATAACACAAGCACTCAGGTCACTCCAAAGCAAGTACAAATATGACTCCGTCATTGTCCATGCTGGTGTGAATGACCTGAGACGTACCTCCCTGGACTACATGAAAAGAGACATAGAGGAGCTCTCTGATCATGTAGCCCAGGCCGGTATGACCCTGACCTTGAGTAGCATCTTACCCTCACCAAGAATGATGCCACAGTATAAAGACAAAATTATCAATTTTAACAATTGGCTAAAGTATTGGTGTCATTCAAAGGGGATCCAGTGTCTGTCAGCCTGGGATGACATGCTCCACAAGCCATGTTGCTTCGCTAGGGACAGCTTGTACCTGTCACCCCTGGGCTTTTGAATACTGGCTAAGGCTCTTGCCACCCCCATAGTGCTTTTTTAGGCAAGGCTCAAAAGACAAACCCACCTCCATAGACAACACAAGGAAAAAGAAACTAAGGGTAATGCTGCTCAACGCCAGAAGTCTAAACCTCAAGATGCACGCACTCGAGGCTCTCCTCAGTATGGAGAATATCGATATCAGTGCAGTAACAGAAACCTGGTTCAAGGCTCCCGAGAGCACCCCAGCACTACCAGGTTATACCTCATACCATGCTTTTCGGCCCTAAAACTCGGACCGAACCACAAAAGGAGGGGGAGTACCCATATTCATCAAAGATACCCACACCTCCAGGTTAGTGGCACTGCACGAAGCATCAGAGACCATCCATGTGCAAATAACAGTGGGCAAAACTGCCTTTCAGTTTGTAGCCTGCTACAGACCACCCTCCCAAACTCAGGAACCCCACTCGGCTTTCCTGAGAACACTGGAGAATATGAAGGTCTCTCCAAACACCATTATATTGGGTGACTTCAACTACCCAAACATAAACTGGGAGCACTACTCAAGCCCCAACACCCTCGCCCAATGGTTCCTAGAATTTATAAACTCAAATGCTATGGAACAACTGGTCACCACTCCCACAAGAGGGCAAAACATATTGGACCTGATCATCACCAACATGGGGACTCTATGTTCCATACCAGAGGTATATCCCTCATTGGTAAGATCTGACCATAAATTAATCTCACTGGAATCCATATCCCATCCCCACCCCCAGCCAAGGAAACCACGGTGAAGAAATTCTCAAAAGCAAACTTCACACTTCTCAAAACCGAGGTGGAATCCTTCAAAGCCCCAGGGCCAGTGGAAAATACGGCCCAAACCACAGAATCCTTTACAAACACATTCTATGGGCACCTACAGGAATGCATGGATCGTGCTATCCCAAATAAAACTAAGACTCACTCCTCCAAAGGCAGGAGATCTGTCTGGTGGACCCCAGCCATAAATAAGCTATACAACAGAAGGAGGAAGCTACTACATGATAGAGCAAAATCCCAAAAGGGGAAGGCATCTTTGATCAGTACTAGCAAGAAACTATGATCCCTCATAAAATCATCTAAGGCAGGCTTCGAAAGAAAAATTGCACAAGACGCTAAAGATAATCACAAGGCCTTCTTTAGTTATGTTAGGAACCTGGGTGGCAACGCCCAGATATGTTCTGAGTTAGTGCAAAATGACAAAAAATACACTGAACCCGCAGACATTGCCAACATCCTGGCAGACAGGTTCAGTGCAAACTTCTCCCCCCCTTCCCCCCCAAAAGAGCAAATGTATATCCCAACAGAGTGTAGCCTCCCTGACATCACAGACGCACAGGTGAGAGCTGCCCTTTCCAAAGCAAAAAACACAGCATCAATTGAACCGGACGGTGTCTCAGGCTGCTTCTTACACGAGCTCCAAGAAGAACTGAACCCTCACATGAAGTCACTGTTCAATCTCAGCCTTACTACAGGATATGTACCCAAGGAATGGTGTACAGCAACAGTGGTCCCACTCCACAAAGGTGGTGCCACAGTGGACCCCAGAAACTATCGCCCTATAAGCCTGACTAGCCTGGTCTGCAAAGCTATGGAGCATATCATCATGGAACTCATAAACACAGACATTGGGAACCTCCAAACACTGGATCCTACCCAATTTGGCTTTGTTAAGGGCAGATCTTGCCTCTTGAACCTGGTCGACTTCTTTGAAACAGTCACCAAGGCCATAGATGAAGGGAAGGTATTCCACACAGCCTACCTGGACCTCGCAAAAGCCTTTGACACAATACCCCACTCGTGCATCATAAATAAGCTCACCAGCTTATTTATGATGCCCGAGTGGGGTATCATAAATAAGCTCACCAGCTTTAATATCAACCCCTATGTCACAAGATGGGTTGCAAATCGGCTCAGGGATAGAACCCACATGGTCAGAATTGCAGGTGCCATGTCAGACTCTAAACCAGTTACAAGTGGCGTCCCACAAGGCTCAGTCCTGGGACCTCTCTTGTTCGGTATATATTTCTCTGAGGTACAGGCTAACACGGGAGGACTATGGCTGACCAAGTTCGCAGATGACTGCAAACTGGGTGCCATAATCGACTCGCCAACTGACACAAGCATCCTCCAAAAGGGTCTCACAGAGACGGATAACTGGTGCCAGAGCCATGGCCTAAAGCTAAATGCCAAAAAGTGCATAGTCATCCCCTTTGGGAACAACAAAGTGCCCACAAATTACCACATAGGTGGTAATCCATTAAGTACGGAAGAAGTAATTAGGGATTTGGGGACCCAAGTAGACAGCAATCTCTCCTTTGACAATCACGTTGCCAAAGTGGTTAGAAAGACCTTCTATATAGCCCACCTCATCATGAAAGGGTTCACATCTAGATCAAGAGAGGTCATTGTGCCCCCCTACTCATCACTCATCAGGCCCATAATTGAATACAATGCCCCATTTGGGATGTACCTTACCCGATACCTGCAGCAACTGGAAAGACCCCAAAAGTACCTCACCAAGAGGATCAAGGGACTCAAACAGATGCCCTACGCAGTTAGGCTAAAGAAACTCCAGCTCTACTCAGTTGCTTATTGCCTACTCGAAGGCGATCTGTGCCTGATGTATAAAGCCATGTCCAACCCAGAATTAATGGACATGCTTCACCTCAGGAAATCCAAATCCCTTAGAGCTACAAGCTCCAGGGACTTAAACCTAAGCACAGAAATAAACAGGACATGCTGGAGGGACAGATTCATATCCCAGAGGCTCCCCTCACTCTGGAACAAAATCCCAATCCATGTTAGGCAGAGCCCCTCAATGACGCTCTTCAAGAGAGATCTTGACAAGTGGATGGGAGATTGTAGGTTTACCCCTGGGATCTCTTGTGTGTCCCTACTAGACAGAGGCACAGTAAACTAACCTTAAAAGGGCTATCTTCTGTGACCTACTATACAGAGGCACAGTCAACTAATCTAAAAGGGTGGTGAAAGCCAAACACATTCTGGCTAGGCTTATAAATGCCCTAGGGCAGATAGCCTAGTATCAACCTATGAACCTAAATATCTTTTGCATGATCCTAAAAATGTCTGCAAGGGGCCTATGATTTGAAAATGGCCCAAAGGTAAACGTAACCTGCCACTGGCTAGATGCATTTTGTTTGAATGTATGTTTCAATGCTGTTTTAATGTATGTGAGTTTCAAAGGTAGAGAAGTTTTAATGCTAAATGCCAAGTCTGTTTTCATTGTAAGACTATTGCTTTGTTTAGCAAATGTCTACCAGTGTCTGTGCTATAAATTTTGAAATAAAAGTTGCAAATTTTATCCAAATATCTGTAATCATTGTAGAAGTAAAGCATAAAACAGTATGCAAACTAACTGAGAATTTTAAACAGTGTTAATGGCAACTGGGGACAAATAGCCAAGAAATGGGACACTGTAATGTCTGTGTGTGTGGGGGGTCTGGGTTTGCACCCCCCCCCTGCAAAAAATCCTGCAGGCTTCCCTGTATGTCCATGGGGTAAAAATGCACTTATTCTTCACATGGATTACTGAGTAACTCTATACTTTTTAGGGAATGCCAACAAGCCAACAACACAAAAAACTACAGCTATTCAGTGGTATTTGTAGGCCTGACTCCACCACACCATTTCCCTAATTGTGTTTCATTTAAGAAATCCACCTATCTTCACATGCAATAAAACAGGTTGCCTTATACTCAACTAATTATCAAAGAAACTATTTAATGGACAATACTCTCAACAGCTTAGGTGAATGCTTAATATAATTCATACACAGAAACAGTACCTCTACAAGCATGGGCTCTGTCATTGGATTAAACACTAACTCTACAAATTTGCTAATTTATATTAGAGAATGGGCAAGCTGTACATTGCCACCCTGATTAGAGAATGAACATTCTACAGAAGGGTGCTAATGTACAGGTAATGCCTGCTGAGAAACATGTCTGCCATTTCACAGCAGAAAATTAAATGTTGCCTGGAAGCTTGGACACTTCATTAAACAGCGTCATTTAGTCATCCAAAAATTAAAAATAAATAAAAAAAAAATGAAAAAAAAAGTGTGTGTGTGTGTGTGTGTGTGTGTGTGTGTGTGTGTGTGTGTGTGTGTGTGTGTGTGTGTGTGTGTGTGCGCATGCATGTTTATGTGTATATGCTTGACTGCATGAAAGTGGAAGTGAGAGAGAGAGAGACTTCGAGCACTGACTGCAACAGGCAGTCCATCAGCAAGTTTTCATTAAACATGAGTAGGTATGAAACTCTTAATGTCTGGCAGTATTGACTGAGATTAACTCAGCATTTTTCTTAGTTAAACATCAGCACTATTTGCAAAATCAGGGACAGTAAATGTAAGGCAGAAAAGGTTGGGATGAGATAACCACAGTTTCTTTTTATTCTTTGTTTTTTTTTTCAAATAACATGTTAGTTTGAAACTGGTTGTAATTGATGTGTTTATGTGTGTGTGTGTCTGTGTGTGTGTGTGTGAGTCTGTCTGCATTTTTGAATGTGCATGCTTCTATTTATATGTTTGAATGTCTGTTCTTCTGAATATGTGTGTGTAGTCATTAAATATTTACCAAACTTAAATTTTGGATGTAAAATACTTCCTCTGACAACAACCGCATTTACTACAGGAAATTTGAAACAGTAAATGAAGGAACAATTTTACATCAAAACTATTGAAAGAATATATATAGTAATAAAAAAAAAAATTTAAAAGATAACCCATTCTCCAAGTGCAATAATGTCATCCACAGTATGTTATTGTGTAAATAATGCCCTTCTGGGGGTATAGGGTTCATCAACCTGCAGGTTTGGGCCTCAGACCACCCCTGGGCATGCATTATTTACACAATAACACACACACACACACACACACACACACACACACACACACACACACACACACACACACAGTCAGGCATTATTGTTTGCTTCTACTGCTGCTACTAGTATGTAAAATCAGTTAAGAAACAGTGACTCAACAACATTATCAATTTTCCAGGATGCTGGAACGGTTTCTTAGTGTTTTCATATACTTTTTTGTTGGCCATTATTAAAATAACGGTACTATATTATCCCTAGGTCTGGATCCGCGGTGGTGGTGCTGTGGTAGCGCTTTTGCCTCACAGCAAGACGCTGTCCGGTTCGACTCTTCTGCGGGGAGACATGCATGAATGGGCGTATGTTCGTTGAAGGTTGTGCGTTAGGGCTGGCAACTCAGCACGTAAAAATCAACTGCCAATCATTAGCGGACCGGAGTTCCACTGTGACAATCCCTAACCGGGAAAAGCCGAAAGACACACCATTATCCCTAGGTCTGAAATCTGCTTACTGAAAACAAGATCACTTTTTTATCAGCTAGTATTGATAGGAATGGAGGAATGAAAATACCAAAGCAATTTGGAGATAAAAAAAATGTTCAACAATAATCATGACACAGCATTAAGTAGTAGATTACAAGAATTGAGAAATAAAGGTTAACGCTATGGAAACTACTACGGTAATTCAACAAAAGGATAAAAGTATGAATAATGTAAGAAGAAGGTTGAGGAAACTTACATAATAGATGGTCACTGGGGGGAAAACAAGTGTAATGAAATAAAGAAAGTAATAAGATGTGTTGCTCTTTGTGCTAACAACTTTCTAGTAGATATTTAGAAAGTAATGGATTGTGGACAATGCTAAACAGGCATATTGGTTGACTAACAAATAAGCTAAGACAGTAGGTGCAATGGCAAAGAACAGGGTATGAGAGAGCCTCTCCCAGCTCCTGAAGAGTGACTCAAAAAAAAGAAGCCCTATCAGTTTGCAAGAAAGAGATAAAAAAGATAGTCGGCAGACACCATTCTTAAAAGATGCCAGCAACAATGCCATTGTACCTGCTATCTTAGCTTGACAGTAGAGAAGGTAGTGATCCAATGACTTCAACTTCTGCAAGTTAATTCCCAGAATTCTTGATAATGTCTGTTAGTTTTCTGAAAGTTCTTTATTCTGTAGGCATCTAATTCTTAAATGGGGTTTGTGTGTTATTGCCAGCTATGCCAGGAGAAGTTGGGCAGTGGATATATGCCAGAAAAGCTAGCTGGAATTTTGTAAATAATTATATGTCATTTGTATGTCAAACTGATTTGCACAAATGCTTGTGTTGAAAATGGATTTGTAAAGTTGCTGGTGTTAAAACTGTATCAACAGTGTTTCTTGCTGGGTAGAAAAAGAAATATACATGCATTACTGTAACTGTTTAAATGTATATGTTTTGACCGAGGATACTGGAAGAGAATAGGTTCATCTCAAACTTTAAAAATAGTAATAAATTAAATTACTGGGCCTAGGCCAAAAAGATGTTATCTTGCAGTTTTAAATGAAGCCAGAGATGCAATGTCTATAAGAAGCATGGTTTATTAGCGCCTGTAGGTGTGAAAGTGTCTTAGGAGCTGCAGTTGATCTTAGCAAGAGTGTGTGTGTGTGTGTGTGTGTGTGTGTGTGTGTGTGTGTGTGTGTGTGTGTGTGTGTGTGTGTGTGTGTATGTGTGTGTGTATTATTGACACATATGTGCTAAATCCTGGCAGTTTCTAGCAGATGTATGTGATGCCATTCTGGAATTCATCACTAAAATAATGTTTAATACTACTCTGTTTTGGAAACCTGACATAGAAGGATCACTCACCTACTTCATCTTGCCTTGTTCTAGTAAGTGACCAGGTAATAGTAACTCTTGAGATCAGTCAGGAAAATATAGTGAGATTATTTTATTATTGTTTTTCCTGTAACTGTGTGAATCTGTCCACCTGTGTTATTTTAATATTTCATGTGGTTGAAACGTTGGTGTTTATTGTAAATAGATATTTAGTATGTTCATGTTCTTTTATTATTCATTATTAAATATAGTTCAACTTTTCATTGTGGCTGGTCCTTTAGAGAATATGTTAACCTTTGAGCATACTTACATCGGTTTGGTGACACTGTGGCCATTCCTGAAAGCCTTAACTGCATTGGTCAAACTACCATTCGTATTAATATTAATTTCACCCAGTATAATTGGGCACCCTTGAAAGAGAAGCCTTCAAGTATCTGGCTTGGGAGTGTCTCATGGCAGTAACTACCTTATAGTCTGGACAGAAAGGGGCATAGCTAGTAAACCTGTGCCAGCTTTTCCCAGGTGTGTTTGTGTGTCTGTGTATGTGTGTGCGCACACACACATGTGGTGTGTGTGTGTGTGTGTGTGTGTGTGTGTGTGTGTGTGTGTGTGTGTGTGTGTGTGTGTGTGTGTGTGTGTGTGTGTGTGTGTGTGTGTGTGTGTGTGTGTGTGTCTGTGCTTCATAGAAAGACTGGTGGAGGACCTGGCTTGGACACTTGGCTGAGGACTTAACTCTACAGCTGTGCCAGTGGGGAGTCTTACTGGGGACCTGGGGAGAGACAGAGAGAGAGAGAAACTCAGACCCCGGGCTGAGTGTGTTCCCTGTGTGCTCATAAGGGACATTGTGCTTGATGCAGATATCTGCATCTGGAAATACTGGGTGTATCCATTTTTGTTCCAAGTGAAGGTCTCTCTCCAGTGTCAGTGGTGATGATGGAGGCTCCTTGATTACTGGCCCAGAGTGGGGGACGTCACAGTGGCCATAAAATACAAAGTCAAGTCTTGATCATAACAGATACAAGCTTTAAAAAGCCGGGCTTCTTGTTTTTGTAAAGCATAGCTTGCTACTCATTCTTTCACAACTGTTTGAAACTTGATCCAGATATATATATAAAACACACCTTGTTATCTATAATATCAAGACTGTACTACTGTATAGCAGGTTTAACATAATGCTCACCCAAAGGACTTAGATTCAAAAACAGATACATTAATGGCATTAGCTTTATGTTCACATATTTTAAAGCAACAAAATTTGGGCAACTATATAATCTAATTTGGGGAATTCTGCATATCCCATAGGTTCCCATTGCTATTTGTTTTATTTTTAATACAATCAGCATAGCGTACATGAATCACTGAGTTACAGAGAATCCTATCAAATGTATATGTTAAATAACAGAGGTCTCAAAACTGATTTCTGCAGAGCAACATGTCTTGTCATGTTCAAGTTACTTATATTCCACAGACATACCTAACTAAAAGGACACAAGGCCTAAAAAAACATGTCCTACACATCCTAAACGGACCCTCTCAAAGTCCTGTCTCTATACTCTTTTTCCTACAGACTTTTAAAAGGTGACCTGTGTCTGGCGTGCAAGGCATCCTCTAAACCAATAATGATGGCATCACTAAACATCAGCAAGAGAAATGGCTTCAGAAGTACTCTGTCTAGGGATCTAAACCTCTTCTGCATCATTATCAGAACCATTTGGAAGGACAAGTATATATTGTGGAGGTTATCTCTGCTCTGGAATAGACTCTACATCCACATAAAACAAAGTTCATCCCTGTTCATATTCAAGTGCAACTTGGATCTCTGGATGGTAAACAGAAAATTTACTGGATGATTGCACCCTATACTACCATTGTTCAAACAGAGCTCCTAAATGCTTTACCCCATGCAAGGATCCCCTCAAATTATCTACTGTATGACCTCAGTTATTCTTATTAGGGGAAATATATAATTATTGACCTTGGGATGGGTAAGGCCAATCTCTAATCAAATGGGATATGTTAATTCAAGCACAAAAAGGGAAAATGGCCAGGCTTAAAATGGTCTGCAAGAGCAGCTAGCCTAGTACTTACCTATGAACCTATATATAAACACACACTGTTTACAGAAAGCCAAAGAAGACTAAACTAATAAGATTTATAATTAATACAGAGTATTTCACTGCATTTACAAAATCTAAAAAAAAATTGCATCCATTTGTAAGTCTTTGTTTAGAGTGGTAATCACAGTGCCATAAAAGTTATAGTTATCTACATGTATACTATAAACCTTAACTATAGCCCAGGTAAGGCGAGTTAGATTAGTTACCAAAAGTATGGCAAAGAACGTTTAAATTTAATTTGGGGAATTCTGCATATCCCATAATTTTCTATTGCTATTTTTTATTTCAATTGCTATTTTTTATTTCAAAACAATCAGCATAGCTCACATGCATCACTGAGTTATAGTGAATCATATCAAATACATATGTTAAATACCAGAGGTCTCAACTGATTTCTGCACAGCAACATGTCTTACCATGTTTAAGTTATATTCCACAGTGATACCTAAATAAAAAGATATAAGGCCTAAACAATATGTCCTACATGAACTGACTCAAATCCCTGTCACTATGCTCGGTGTCCTACAGACTGCTAAGAGGTGACGTGTCTGGCATACAAGGCATCCTCCAAACCAAAAATTATGGCCCTAATGCACATTAGCACGTCAAATGGCATAAGAAGTACTCTGTCAAGGGATGTAACCCTCTTCTGCAACATCACCAGAATGGTTTGGAGGGACAGATATGCCTAGCAGAGGATACCTCTGCTCTGGAACAGGCTCCCTATCCACATAAAAGAAAGTTCATATCTGTTCATATTCAAGAGCAACTTGGATCTATGGATGGGAAACAAAACATTTACCCCATCACTGTCCCCTGTACTACTAATGGATGGAGGCAGCTCCTAAATGCTTTATCCCATGCATGGGTCCCCTCAAATTATCTATGGTACGATCTCAGTTATTCTCATTAGGAGTAATAATGTAATTATCACCATGGGATGGGTAAGGTCAGTCTCCAACCAGATGGGATAGGGTAATTCAAGCACAAAAAGAGAAACTGGCTAGTCTTAAAATGGCCTTCAAGGGCAGGTAGTCTAGTACTTACCTATGAATTTATATCAGCACACAGTTTACAGAAAACCAAAGAAGCCTAAACTAATAAGAGTTACAATTAATACAGTGTATTTCAGTGAATTTGAAAAATCTATATAAAAACTGCATAATTTTTTTAAGTTTTTGTTTATAGCTGTAATCGCAGTTTCATAAAAAATATAGTTATCTATACATACACTACAAACCTGAACTACAGTCCAGTTAAGCAGAGTTTGAATGTTTACCAGAATTATAGCAAATAATGTTTAAAGCACACAGCCTTTTATTTTGGAAGTCTAGTGTATAACACCAACAGAGACTTTTCAAAGCAACCCTTTTCACTACCATGCTAAAAAAAGATTTCTATGCAGGCACTAGGTTTTCTTTTCTTATGAGTAACAATTCCACTATTTATTTATTTTTTTACACATTGCAATACCATATCCTTTTGATTTCATCTCCTAACAGAGTATGCTGACACCTTCCAACAGAGTTCATTCAAATGCAGCAAATTGTCTCCAGCAGACTTTTTAGAAGTGCACCACCATTTCCTGTCTCAATATTCTCCTTTCTTATAGGACAAAAGGGTAACAAACGAACAAAGCAGGAATGGTATTGGGTTTATACTTGTGAAATAGTGATTGTGACTGGTTTGCTACAATGTACAATACTACTGCTAGCCAGAGAGCACTTCACAATCGTGGGTACATTTCACCAAATAAAGTGTTTAAACTTCAACTCAGAACACAATGTGGGGTCACTAACTGTCCAGTACAAAAGACTCTGAATCCTCTATGTAAATTTCCAAAGACCTAGTTCACATTTGTGTTCCAATAAACTTCTCAACATCTTCCTCCTAGTAGTCATGAAGGCATACCTCTGCATTATAAGAATTCAGAAAGCTCACTGCTATACCATTATGCTAGAAACATTCATCAGTATTTGCCATGATATCGATTCCGATGAAACTCTTTCAACCTTGTTCAGTATTTATTTTATGTGTTTGACTTTTATTGCCCAGTTTCCATTTCTGAATGACTCCCTACTTTGGTTGTAGCAACTAAAAGCTTGAGACTATTCAAAACAGCTTAAAAATGGAGTTAGTAATTAAGACTCAGAAGAACACACCTCCCTTATTATATATTGGGAGAACAATTCAAGCACATCTCTTTTTAAATAGCTTTAAATGTTCATTTTACAGTACAGGCTCTATCCAGCAGATTAAAGCCACAAGGGCAATATTTTACAGTGGACGATTTCCTCCTACCTGAATTATTTTGCATTTTGTGCAACTTGTCAATGTCCTTGGGCTTCTGAAACTCCAAGAGAGAGGAATGGTCTTCCCCTTTCTCCTCCATAGGTTATAGACTTCAGAAACTTGATAAAATTGCTGGTGGTCCAAGCATACCACATTCAAGTCATGTCCATCTGCAGGAGGAATTCTGTGTATGTATTTCTCATACGTCTTAAAACTGTGAATGCTAGTCTATAGTACATATGATGAAGTAGCTAACTCAAATACCACTAAAACAAATCTTGATGAAAATTACACAAAAGTTGTCATTAATATTATGAATCTCCAACACAGATTTACAAAGGCTTTGCTCTTGATTTGCCAGTCTGGCATTACGCACCATAAGTCCAGGCAGCTGCAGCTATTATAAACAAAAGCTACACTCATTATGTTCTCTACTGTTGTAAGCAAAGAAAACAAAGTGGAGTATCAACAGGATGAAAGACAATGGTCCACAATTCCTAAACACAGACAAAAAAGCAGAAATGAAATTCAAAAAAATCTTTAAACAAGTCTATTCACTGATCGGACTTCAGAAGTCTGCATTCATCCTCACATAAACAATATGATACATGCACACTCCTTAATCCCAAAAAGAGCAAAAAAGTGACACAAACTGCTTCCTATTTAGTGTACCGTGCAAGCATTGGCACATGCATAATGAACTTATAATTAGCAATAGTGTACCGTGCAAGCATTGGCATGCATACTGAACTCATAATTAGTCCACAATGATGCTACCACCAGTCATGGAAAATCACAGAAAATGACTACTCAACCAAATGATTGCACACATAAGATAAACCATTTTTTTAAGTAATAGCTCTGTATAACACAGAAAAGCAATGGCTGACTGTGGGCAATGCTGGTTTACCAATGTCTGGCTTACTAATTTGAAAAACTCAGGCATCACACCCTCATGTTGAAATCACTTTAACTATGGCATCAATGGCAAACAATGTATACTACTATGAAAACTATTTAATTAGTTGGCTTAAACATGTGGTTATTTAAATGGTTGTATGTATGTATGTATGATGTTATTACGTACTGAAGAAGGTGCAGTTACCACTGAAACCAGTGTACGTTGTATGCTGCTGGCTGTTTAAGCTAACTAATTAAACAGTTTTCATATCTTTTGCGCTTGTCCTGAATTTGTTTGGATTATTGTCAAAATAATAAAGGGCAACAATAAAACAAACCACTGAACACAATGTTGTCAGTCTGCTTAAAAGATTAAAAATGTACTGTGGAGTCAATGAAAATAGCACGGGAAGTTATGATTTAAACGGGGGGGGGGGATTACATAAGAGCAGATGTGGTACAAAATGGACTGAGAAAATGAAAGGTCCAACGTGAATGAAGGCTAAAGTGGTCCAAAGAAAGTTACTAAATCTGAAGTGGAAGAAGAAATTATGTGTTTTTTTTTTTTTTTTAAAAAAGAAAGACCAATTTGTGCAGCTATGGAGAAATACATTTATCTTTCCACCAACTGCTAAATGAATGACAAAGATACAGATATATGAGGGGAATAGAGAGCTTTATTAAATGAGGAAGAGATGAATATCGGAGTTATGCCTTACTGCTGAGCCAATCTGAGGCTGCATCTAAGTCCTGATTGTTGAAGAGGATGGACAATATCACCTCATTGCTCTTTTTATCAATGTTCATATATACAGTTAGACAGTATAACAAAAGCCACTAAACTGCACTGCAAGAGCATTTACAATTAACACAAGAAAAACATAACCATTTTAATTTAGAAATGTACTAGGCCAAGTTCTTTCTGTCTACCCTATATCTCATATTTTACCAAAAGTACCATGATATCCCATGACATTTAATTTACTATGCTTTATCCCTAACACTGTAAAGTTGTACTATTACTACTGGGACAGATGGTTCCTAAGGTTGAGCTCTGTTTCAGAAACACAGCTCCCATGTGCACATTTCAGAAATAATGTGGCAACTCACTGTCTAATCTCTGTCCATCTCGACACACGCACTGTTTTTCTTTTTTTTTTCTTTTTCTTCTTCTTCATTATGCTTGAATGAGAAGCTTCCTACTTACACAGTAGCATACCCCTGGGTGAAAAGTCCAAGCAAGGTAAGACATTGTTTTGACCTGCAGCAAAGGTTCCAATGAGCACTGAGCTTTAGGCACTGCAAATGTGTGTACAACTGAGAAGCCAATTTAATAGCTCTATTGTGTTTTCACTGAAAACAGCTTCATATTCTGTACAGTTTACATTTTACATGCAGCAGTAGTTACTGGAAGCAACTGCAGCACCTTTGCACATTTTTTACTAAAACATTAAGCTTACTTCAGCTTAACAGAACTTTCTGCATGGTCTACTGAAACCAGCTGTGAACTTCACTTGGTCTGTCTCTTTTTGCCTTGGAAAAAATTAAATAAATTTGCCTTAGCTTAGTACCATTTAACTACGATTCTAATATACGGGCATATAATACTTCATATTTACAGACAGGTAAAAATATGGATGTCTGTATTTGTTAAGCATTACAGGCAACAGTTAGGCCACTTACAATCATTAGCATATTCCTTACATATACTGAACAGTTCAGATGTTCAGATATACTAAAATTAATATGAAAAACAAGAAAAAATGAATGTATTCATTAAGAATTTATAAAAAGGATAATAGACTATTAAGCTAAAATAAACATATTCAAAATAAAAAAAAGTCATACAGTTTAATATAAAGTAAATACTAGATATCTGTAAATCACATAATACAGGTTAAAAACATAATAAAAAATAAATGCAGTTGCAGAGTATACTACTCTGAATAAATTGTAATTGCTTGTCTTTTCCCATATGATAATGTTAATAGAAGAACTGATTTAGAATTTTACTAAAATCAATGTAGACATGTCAAATCAAACAAAAAAACGAAATAAAACGAAATGTTTCATTATAGCAGAGATTATGGGACTATATCCATTATGACATACACCTATATATTGTATAACATTCAAAAGACTGAAGTATCCTGAAATCCAAAGTCAGTTAATTAAATTTAAACAAATGTACAGCATAGATATTTCCTTTTGTCAAAACAATACAGTTTCTTTCAATAGGTTAAAATGATTAGTGGCCCAAGAGGGATATTGTCACAAGTTAAACCATACTTAAGTTTAAAATGCAGATAACAGAAAAAAGATCAGGGAGTAAACTAACAGCAATAAGAAAATGACACCTGTACTCTGATGTAACCAATAAAACTTGTCTTAAAAGCAAGTTTAAAGCAGTACTAGAAGAAAAATCAAAAGCCTGAACACTGCATTTTAAAACTGAATATTATGAATGAATGAATTAATAACTGAATGGATGAACAAACAAATAAATATACATACCAATAATTAAGACACTTTCATAATACAGATCTACTACATGTGCCCATGTGCTATTAGCTCATAGCACATCTGCTTGAAAAGCAAGAGCTTGAACTCCAACTAGCCTGATCACCTATTTCTACATAACATTCCCAACACCCAACCCTGTAAAAGTATATAGCCCAATGAGGACAAACTCTAATCCTAAAACTCTTGCTCAATTCCCATCTAGAGTCCTCGTTCTCTTACCCTAAATCTCTACTCCCCCTCACAAAGTCCTCAATCATTTTCTAACCCTAAAATTCCAACCCCCCCTAAACCTAAATTTTCCAATCACACCCCAACATAAACTCCCCTTCCTGCTCCCTAAACATAAAACTCCCTTTCTTTACCCTAAAACTCCCTTGTCTCTCCTTAAGCCTAAGATCCCCCTCCTACTCCCTCCCCACAGCTGCTTGTCTGAACTCATATTAGAGTTTGAGCACAAGCAGCAGCCTATATGAGCTACAAAGCACTCAAGTCCCTGGCTTTGAGGCAATGGCTTTTGAGTGTTCTGGACTCAAGCACTTGTAATCAACCTTCAAAAAACCTAAGAAATGCCTCATATTTAGTTCATGAGCAAACGGTATCATTGAGGTGGACCACAGTGCCCTCACCTTGCAAGTGTGTACTTCTGCATACTTACCATAAAGTCTACTTCCATCAGGTGGCTTGGGAACATAACACCCTCCCCAACCCATCCTGTGCATCACCGGCCCTCCTCTGAAGGACAGAATGTTTTTTCCTGCCTATGTTGTAATGTGTTCAAGACAACAGTCAAAAGAAAAAAAAAATCATCTGGAAGTAGTCAGGGATTTATCCCTGTATGCTATCTGTGCTTGCTTCATAGGGCAGATGCAGGCAGGCAGACACACACGCACACACACACACACACACACACACACACACACACACACACACACACACACGCACACACACACACACACACACACACACACACACACACACACACATACAAATCCATGGAGAAAAACATGAGAACAAACAAACAACACTCAACATGGGAGACATGTCTCTCCCACCCACTGCAGGGGGAGCAAGACCTTCACACCTCTAAAAACTATTAACCAGCTCAGAGATCACGCTTACTTTCAGGCAAGTGCTGATCAGGAAACCAAACACACAACTTGTCTGGTACCATACCCACACAGCAAGCCCAAAAGAAATACCACATGCCCTACTCACATTCATTACATTTTTTAAAGCATACAATCTCCCATTTATTCAGTAGCATTCAGACACACAAGCACATACAACCATCCTACATACAATGGAGGAAGCAAAACCTCATATAGCAGGGCCACTGACACACACACACACACACACACACACACACACACACACACATCACTTAGTACACCGCCTTCCTTCCCTCACACACAGATGCACACTCGCATTACACCTACACAAACAGACCAGTCCAGTCTAGTCCAAACCCTGGCAACTCACTCTCTCAGAATTCATCCACGTGTATAACACACACACATTACAACCATTTCCAACACATCACACTCACTGAAGCACTCAAACTAAGCTACAAGCACATCACTATCACTCTGGACTGCACAAAAAGCAAAACCAGTTATTGCAGACTCCCGTACCCTTTGATTACCCACAATCACACAAATTCTCCGAGCCAAAAAGTGCTGCAGTGTTTTGACCACACAACAAATCCTCTCACACACACACGCACAAATCCGAAGTCTGTCTTATAAGGGAAAAGCAGTTATTATATAGGACAGATTCTACTTACTTGCATGCATACTTCCTCATGCACACATTCTTGACAAACATGTATACTCAACCACTGCAAACATCCAGTGACAGTGTACTTTTGAAAACTGGGCTATGATGATCAGCTGACAATCGACCATTAGGGATTTGATAAAGAGAATACTTGTTAAAAAAAAATTAAGCATCTGCTCCTTGCTTGCACCTACAGTAAAACAACTAAACTTAGCTAAGGGCAAACTTCACACTCATTGCTTTGCTCCTCAACTGTAGAAAATCAATGTTGAAGAAAAAATATGAGTAAGACAAAACTTATTCAGAATGCTACCAAAATGTACAAGGCCAGAGTCCTTAAAAATTAGACACTGCCTGTAAACCTTAATCATGCTTTACAGATGTACAAAAGACTCGTAACATCAACTGTAACAAAATTACCACTCTCTTTCAGGCAGGAGGGGCAAGTTAAGTACCGGTGTGTGTAATATAGCTTCCAGAATTCAATCCATTCTTTCAAAGAGAACCACAGCCTTGGAAACAACTGGCCTTCCTGGTGGTCTCTGCTGTTTTTCATAAAACTTTGCAATAAAAGGGATGAGTTTGTGGATTTTCTACCATTATCAGCTGCAATGGTATATGTAATGGTATATGTATTTATTTATTTATTCATTCATTCATATAGTCATTTCTAAAAAGTAATTTGTAGAATTTTAATCTCTTTTCTATTACTTCTCTTTATGTAGTGTATTTTGTACTTTAGCATTAGTTTTTATTTATTTATTTATTGCATTTGATTACCAGGAACATCCAACTAGGCAACAAAACTTTTCAGCTGAGGCCTGGGGAGAAAAGCTCCAACTGACATGAATACATAGATACGTATAGTATACAGAGATAGCAAACATCTCTGTTAAGACAAAAGGAGTACAATAAAACCCAAATTTATATACAATGCACAGGGTATATTCACATTTGCAATATACAGTATCCAGAGTTTCATTCTCATTGCATTATATAATTAACAGTGATGGATATTTGTGTGCAAACTTCACTTAGCTTCATGAAAGGAGAACAATATAATCATATTCACATGCAACATACAGGGTTGCATTTGCATAGCAATACACAGAGTTACTCCTCATTATAATAATTAACAGTGGTGAATATTTGTATGCAGATCGCACTTTTACTGTCTCAAAATCAGCTGTGTGAAGACCATTCTGTAGTAATGTAATTGCAAAAACACATTTTTGGCAATAAGAATTGGTCTACAATTGTTTTGAGAGGAAAAGTGTGGCCAGCAGATTTTGGTCCATAGGAAAAAATTGGAAGAATGGGAGACGTTAGTGGTAGCAATGAGGTGTAAGGTGGAGTCTAGTATGGAGAAATGCAGGCGTACAGGCAGGAGTCTGCTAGATGTTGTTTTAGTTCTGATTATTTAAAATGTTTTTGAATGTCTACTTGTCTTACAAGGAGAGGTATACGGAGTTCCACTTTTTGGTGACGTAGATAAAATACAGGGAATTTCCTGTTGAATTGTTTGGTTTGGTTACTAGTAGATGTCAAATTGTTTGATCTCGCCATTTGTTCTTACACACGGGTTCGGAGTCGGTCACATCACAAGCTCTGCATCTCAGAGAAAGCTCGAGGCACAGTTCTATCCCATGATCCTCCGGTACTATCCCTCAGATCTAGTTTGCCGCTGTAACGGTTCGCATCGAAGAGAGGCTCGGGCCAGTAGAAATTTTTTGTATTTTTATATATATAGCTCTTTTGTGTGGTTTATAGTAAATCATAGTATAGTGTTAGATAGTGTGTGTGTGTGTGTGTGTGTGTGTGTGTGTGTGTGCGTGTGTGTGTGTGTGTGTGTGTGTGTGAATATATTTACACGTGTGCCTTTTACTTATAACAGTAAAAATTTTCTTTCTTTAGGATGAGACCTATTTGACCCTGTCAGGGCTCTGACAGCTGTTTATTACTGTGTGTTCGTTTATCCATATACTTAGATATATTTACCTAGTAAATAGTTTAGAGTGTGCAGTTTTATTTAGTAGTTTATATTTATATATTTACATAATAGATAGTTTTAGAAAAATTATTCTTATTAGCTAGTTTAAAAAGTGTGTAGTGTCATTTAGTAGTAGATAGCTAGTGTGCAGTCTTTATCTACATAGTTTAAGGTAGTGTTTAAATTCCTTTGAACATGGCTGAAAAGGTAAAGTCAGGGTTCAAAAGGTGCCAATGGGGACAAAAAATGTCCATTACGGACAACCATTCTTCCTGTGTCTGCTGTCTTGGCCCTCTCCACCTGCAGGAAGACTGTTCCATTTGTCATTCCTTCAGTGGGAGGGTCATGATGGAGAGGCGCAGGAAGTTGGTTGATAGAGGGTTATTGAAACCCGAATTCCAAGATGCCCTGGAGAAGGCTGATCTAGCGTCTAAGTCTTCGAAGGGATCTAAGTCCTCCAAGGTATCAGAGCCCAAGTCATCGTCTCCGAGCACCTCATACAAGATTTGGTCGCCGGCACCACAGACCTCGGGGCCGAGCATCGAATGTTTGTCTCTGATCGAGGCTCAGGTCTTGGAGCCATGTCAGAGGTGCCGCCACCTTCGATCCTTCGCTCGGTGATGACTTTGGTCCCTTCGACCTGTTCTTCTAGGCCACTGTTTGACACAGATGTGGATTGAGTGGTACAGAAGCTCATGGAGAACTCGGCTCTATCCAAACTGATTGCCGTTTCATCCCAATTGGTTTTGAAACTGGAAGCCCTCCCTATGTCTTCGACAGATCCTCCTCAGAGACCCGTCGAGTCATCGGAGCTGGGAGTCGAGGATCTGATGATTGTAGAACCCCCAGTGTCGGAGCCTCCAGGAGTGCGATCGGCACCATTGACCTCGACACCTTCGGAGCCTATCGAAGGGTCTCGGAGCAGACGTTCTTTCCTTGGTTCTGGGATGGAGAGTCAAACCGAGCTTTTGGTACAGACTCTCCCCCTTGGAGCCTCGGCTCAGATTAGTTCAGCTCCATCCTCTGGATCGGAGCCCATGGTCCCGGTCTCGGGGAAACTACCGGGCTCTTCGGACCCAGTGGGGTCCTCGGGCCGGGACACTGGAGCCTCCGACATCATGAGGAAGGTCTTGTCTGAACAGACTTTGACTTCATCAGAATCTTCTTCTCCTTCCCCTAAGGGACCGCGTTCCGCTTCTGTACCATCGGTCCCAACTAAGTGTAGAGACCCAATGCCTCAGCTAGCCCCAGAGGGTGTCCCCTGTTCCTCGGCGGCTTCCCCAGATGACCCCTCTGAGGAGGTACCGAGGAAAAAATTGTGCAAGAGGAGGCACATTGATTCCCCACAGGAATCCTTAACTCTGGACACTGATTTGGATGAATCAGAGGGGTCCCCATCTGAGGATGTCTCTTTTGCTGACATCCTAGGGGTTCTGAAACAGAGGGGAGACTGGCAGACCCTTGCCCCTACTGAGGACGAATCGGTGTTGCTGAAGGCATTTGGAGCTCGACCTTCTACCTCCTGGGTGACCCCGCCCTACGATGAATTGATAGACTTGATAACTCGAAGGGCATGGGAGACACCTGATACAGTGGAACCAGTCTCTCGTAGACCGAATAAATACATTGCAGCCCCTCAGGACAAGGCGTATCTTACCAAAGGAGTCCCGGTGGATGCTATGGTGGTGGCGGCGGCCACTAAGAAGGAAATGTCCGAAGCATCTTCTTCTGTCCATCCTCCTAACAAAGATTCCAGGACTATGGACAGGTATGGAAAGCGCGTTTTTAGTTCTGTGACTTTTTCTATGCGATCGTTGAACTACCTTACGCATTTCACGCGACTACAGAGAGATCTCCTGAAAGAGCTAGGAGATGCTCTACAGGGTAACACAGATGCTGCTGTCTCTGACAAGGTAACGGCACAACTCAACACCCTCAATTCCATAGTTAACTCGTCCATGAGGCTCATTTCATATGCAGCCGAGCTGCAGCCTCAGCGATTGCTCTGCGGAGACAATCCTGGTTGCGCCTTTGCTCCTTTGCGGAAGCCTTCAAGTCTTCCTTTACTAATACCACTTTTGATGGTGCCTCCCTTTTTGGACCGAAAGTAAAGGAGACTCTCACTAGGTGTGAGCAAGAAGGGAAGACCCTGTCTGCCGTAAGGGTCTGTTTTTCCACCCCATCTAGACCATACCCCAAAGGGCAAAGAGGTGGAAAAATGTGGTTCCGGAAGACTCGGGGGTCCTTTCAGTCCACACAGAGTGATCCCCCCTCCAGAGGCAGAGGAGGGGGGAGGAATGGAAGACGCCACCCAGGCGGCAGAAGGGGTCCGCAAAACCAGGGCAAAAGGGGTACTATCCCTGGAAAGCCCTTCCAGTGCTCCTGAAAGGAGGCCCGGCTGTCCTGCTCTGGAGGCGGTCAGGGGTCGCTTGGCTTTATACCCAGAGGCCTGGCTAAATCTCACTTCAGATTCTTCGGTAAAAAGCATAATTACCAGAGGCTACACTATTCCATATCAAAAATTTCTCTCTACCCCCAAAAGATTCCCAGATGTCCCACACAGTCTGTGGGATCAAGCAGTCATAGAAATAGAAAGGCTGCTCGTAAACAGACTCATCCAACCAGTCCCGGCGGACCAAATAGGATCTGGAACTTACTCAAGGTTCTTTTCAGTTCCAAAGAAAACAGGGGACTGGAGGCCAATATTGGACCTCAGCAGACTCAACACCTTCGTAAAGAAGGAAAAATTCCGGATGGTCACGCTACAGTTGATCCTTCCCTTTTTACAGGAGGGCGACTGGATGTGCTCTATAGATCTCAAGGACGCGTTGTACCACATCAAAATGGACAGAGCGTCAAGAGATCACCTGCGCTTTCAGCTGGGAGCCAGTCATTATCAGTTTCGGGCTCTGCCCTTTGGTCTAACCTCAGCCCCCAGGGTGTTCACCAAATGCATGGCAGTAGAGGCGTCTCACCTGAGACGGTTAGGATTCAGAGTGTTTCCGTATCTAGATGACTGGCTCCTTACCGCCACCACCGAGCATCATCTCGTACAGGCCAGAGATTACACCATAAATCTGTGTTCCAACTTAGGCATCACAGTCAATTTCGAAAAAATCTGTCTTATCGCCCTCACAGCATATTTCATTTATAGGAGCGGAAATAGATACTTCTCTGGCTCTAAACAAACTACCCCAGGCAAGAGTATAAGCCCTCAAGGATCAAATCTCAATCATATTTCAAAACAAGAGAGTTCCCGCAGCACAAGTTCTAAAGGTCCTGGGAATGATGTCAGCTACACTTATCGCAGTCCCCCTAGGCAGGATGCACATGAGAGTAGTCCAGTGGCTGCTTTTTGCTCAGTGGTCCTTCCAACGCCTACCGTTGTCGCACAACGTCCTGATCACAAACTCTTGCAAACGGGATCTTCTATGGTGGTTACACAGTTAGGATCTGACGATAGGCCGACCGTTTGTACTACCCAGTCCAACAGCCACGATAACCACGGACGCTTCCCTGACAGGGTGGGGGGACTTTTTCAGGGGATAACTGTCCAAGGAGAATGGTCCAAGTTGGAGTACAACCTGCACATAAATGTCCTAGAGCTGAGGGCGTTGTTTCTAGCGTTGCAACATTTTCACGACTCTTTACCTCTAGGAACGGTGACAGTTCAGACGGACAACATGTCTGTGGTCTGGTACATCAACAAACAGGGAGGAACCAGGTCTTACCCATTATGTGGAGAGGCCCTGAGAATTTGGCAATGGGCTGTATCCACCGGATGCTTTCTGATAGCAATGCACATCCCGGGGACGTCCAACGTCATTGCGGACAGGTTGAGCAGAGCCATCCTGTTGCCTCACAAGTGGTCCCTCAAACCTCAAGTGGCAGAAAGGATTTTCCGCAGATGGGGCCAGCCTTGCTGGGACCTATTTGCATTCCCCCTGAATGCCAAATGCAGAAGCTATTTTGCCCTACTACCCCCTCCCGGGGGTGCTCCCAGGGACGCACTGGTACATGATTGGCCCCCGGGTCTCCTATATGCCTTTCCTCCTGTTCCACTCATACCCAGATTCTTGCAGAAAGCCAAACGTCTGGAAAGGACTATAATTGTGATAACCCCATTCTGGCCTTGACAAATCTGGTTCCCCTTTCTTCGAACCCACCAGGTGGAGGAGCCGTGGATTCTGGATTCAGTGCCAGACCTATTGACGCACTCGTCGGGAGTTCCTCACCCATTTCTCAGGTCCCTCAAACTGACAGCTTGGCTGCTCTGCTTCCCATCTTAGCCAGGTCGGATCTCTTCCTCAGCAGTTCAACATATAATTGTGTCTTCAACCTCCAGTTACCTCCTCCAGACACATATATACAAAAAGAGAAACTATCCGCTGGACTGTACAAACAAAGGGCTCTCCTCCAAAACCACAATATACTCCACCACTCGATGTTAGCCACAAAATTTATTTGATAACACAACAGCTACGAACACCAAACGAATTGCATACAGAATAGCGTACAGCTGCTACATATAACAAGGGATTGAGCGCGCTTTCGTCCGTTCCTCTTGGACTTCATCAGAATCTATGCAATTCGAGTGGTGGAGTATATTGTGGTTTTGGAGGAGAGCCCTTTGTTTGTACAGTCCAGCGGATAGTTTCTCTTTTTATATAATTGTGTCTTCCCATAATGCTTCCACTAGGAAACTGTACAGGAGCAAATGGAAACGATTTGCGCATTGGGCCTCACAACACGGTATAGACCCGTTAGTGGCCCCAATACACAAGATATTAGAATTTCTTTTTACTCTTTTTCACGGCGGAGCTTTGAATTCTACAATCAGAGTACAACTTGCTGCCATATCTAACTTCCATGTTGGTGAAGGGGAAAAATCTCTCATGTCCCACTGAAGGCACCTTTCTCCTCTGCCCGCCTTTACAGGATCCGGTTGTGCCATGGAATCTGAACTTAATGCTATCCTGGCTCATGTTGTCCCCATTCGAGCCAGCGTCAACGACTCCACTCAAGTACTTGTCGTGGAAAACTCTTTTTCTTGTGGCAATCACTTCGGCACATAGGATTTCAGAATTACAAGCATTGTCTGTTCGGCCCCCTTACATGATTTTTCATCCGGATAGAGTGACATTACGTACTAACCCATCCTTTCTTCCAAAAGTGTGCTCAGTCCTAAATATTAATCAGTCTGTTGAACTGCCCACTTTCTTCAAAAACCATTCTAACAAATTGGAATATATGCTGCACAAGTTAGATGTTCACAGACAGCTCAGGTTTTATTTGGACCGAACTAAGGTAGACAGAAAATCGGACCAACTGTTTGTGTCATATGCTGATCAGAGGAAAGGGATGGCGGTGACAAAAGGCACTTTATCCAAGTGGCTTTCAGAATGCATACATTTTGTCTATTCAGAATCCAGACAGCCACTTCCGTTTAAGCCTAAGGCTCATTCTACGAGGGCAGTTTCTACTTCCTTGGCCCATGCTGCTCATTTGCCATTAGACACCATCTGTGCAGCGGCAACTTGGGCAAAACTGCACACATTTATTACTCATTACAAAGTTGATAGAAACTCCAGGGACAGGGTGTCGTTTGGTTCCACTGTTCTCAGGAATGTTCTTCCTTGAGCCACCCGGGGTAAAGGAGCTAGGGACGCTACCCATGTGTAAGAACAAATGGCGAGATCGAACAATTTCACATAAAGAAGTTATGTTCTTACCATAACGTTCCATGTGAATTGTTCATCTCATTGTTCTTACCTCCGTTCTTACTCCTCCATCCTCTCCGCCCTCTCCGCGTTCTGGAAGAACGGGTAGGACTAGATGCTGGTTCATCTCTCTCTAGGTTACAAAATTGTCTGTTCCCTTAGTGGATGACAAGTTAGGTTCATATCTGTGTTATGAGTGAGGATAGTGTTTCACTTGCTGTGTATGCTTCAGTGCGTTTCAGTGCAATGGTTGTGGGTACACTTCGGGTGTTTGCAAACTAGATCTGGGGGATAGTACCGGAGGATCATGGGATAGAACTGTGCCTTGAGCTTTCTCTGAGATGCAGAGCTTGTGATATGGCCGACTCGGAGCCGAGTATCAGCTCCGAACCCGTGTGTAAGAACAAAGACGAGATGAACAATTCACATGGAACGTTATGGTAAGAACATCACTTCTTTTTATCATTTGCCTGTGGAGCACATAAGTGTGTTATTGTGTAGTAGGGTGTGATTACACCATTTAGGGCTGGACAATATTTGGGTCAGTTAATGAGATTATGGGTAGTCACTAGCTGCAAAAAGGTTAGGTAGTGTGGCAGTTCTGTCCAGTTTAATGGTTTCGCAGCCAGGCAGTAAAGTAGTGTGCGAATGTAGCAACTTTGTTATAGCATTGTTCTAGCTGTCCTAACTGTAGGTTTGTGAAATTGGGAGTGGCATAAAGGAGTGCTAGGCGAAGATGGGTTGATGCAATATGCTTGCTGGCATTACAGTGAGATTTGATTTGATCCTATAAAAGAAGCTGATTTTGCAAAGCTTTATGTTTTCATCTATGATTATATAATGTATGATGAGGTTATGTTGAAAAATATTTTTCTGCAGTCAGTTGTTTTACAGTAAATAAAATTAATTGGCTTTTTAGGGTCTTGAAGTAATTGAGAGTCTGTTAGGCCCATTTCTATGGAGGAAATGAATCTTGGGTTATTTCTTTTAATTTCTCCTGGGTTTGGCAGAAAAGATCAAGGTAGAGTCATCTGTATACTGGACTACAGTGGCATCCTTACTTGCTGTCAGCAGGTCATTTATGAATATATTAAAATGTGCAAGGATGGCAGCCATTTAGAGGAGATGTCATATAGGGCTGCCATGAAGGTTGCATGTGCCCTCACTGGCATCCCAGCACTGAGGACCTTTGTATAGCCTAAATTCCCTGCAAGCAGAGGCACAAGTGACCCACATCACCATGAAGAGTCATATAGTTTAACATGTGAAAGCATAGCTGCTGATGTGTTACTAACTTTTACCTGCTGAAATAAGGTTGATTTTAATGAAAGGAAACCCACATGCTGTACATCCAGACATTCCTGGTAATCAAATACGACAAGCAAATAAATAAAATGATGTTAAAGTACAAATATACTTATTTTGTAGTAGAAAAGCAAGAAGCAAGCTGAAACAACCAATAAGAAAATGTCACATACCACTGAAATATATAGCTTAAAGCTATGTTAAGAGCAGAAATAGAAATTATATTAAAATTCTGCAGATTACATTTTAGAAATTACTATACGAATGAATGAATTAACGAATAAATAAATGCATATACTATTGCAGATGAAACATCATTTTGGTATCTGCTACTGGGGTTCAGAGCCTTCATTATCCCACAAGACAGAATCCCTACATAATGCATCACCACAGTGTGTGTCCCAGACCAATTAGACTCTGCCATACACCAGTAATGAAGGCATTGGGGGGATGGGCTCATATACGGTAGACTAGAAAGCCCCTTACACACAACTCAGAGCAAAACTTTGTCAGGAGTACATCACCAATGCTAAACAGTAGAGAAGCCAGGTAGCTAGAAACAGAGCAGATTACTCCCACTGAAAAGTATGCAAAAAAAGATGTCTCTTGAACTTTTGTAGTGGCAAAAAAGGGAACTCGGCAATATACACTAATGCAAATAACCTAGCCTCCAGTGAGGCGGTCCAATTAGCTAAAAGTGCAAGCAATGTCTCTGGAGCCACAACCAAGATGACCAGGGGATAAATCTGTTGACAGCTGCTTTAAACACTCATCAAATCAAGCCCAACCAGCCAAGAATGCAGCTGTTGGGCAAATATCATAGATAACCCACCAAAAGAAAGTACAGATGCCCTGGGCAATGGTAAAGCTAGTTTCAGAACTCACTTATGTGGGATAGTTAGCACATCTCTTACCACAAAAGCAAGAAATTGGTATTGACCTCCCACCTGAGTGCAAGTCCAGTAAACTTTGTCTTGACTCAACATTTACATCGCCTTCAAGACAATTCTGTCCACACTGTCATATGAATTCAGCAGCTCCTAACACATCTCTACTCAGAATGAGCATGTGAGGGGAAATATATGGTCATGCATCTATAGACCACCTCAAGACATTCCCCTGTAAATTCATAAGGTAGATATCCAGGGATTTCTAAACTAAGACTATAAACCATATTTAATGAAATCTTCCCTAGGCCAAAAAGGTGATAGAGTGACATGTGGAAAAGGAAAAAAACATGATCAACCATCCACCATCTAATTGGTTCAGCTACGAAACAGGATCCCACATGAAGGGAACCCCCCCCCCTCCAAAAAAAAAAAGCAGTGATGGATTACAAAGTTCTATAGGAAGAAAAAATACATTAGAAATCATAATTTCCTGGGTGACAGAGATGGACAAGAAGACTTCTGGCAATTGTGATCTAAGCAGTCAACCAAAAGAAAAAAAACTCACTGCTGAGGGAGGAGATCAAGAAGCAGAAATAAGGTCCACAGTATTATTACTGCCTTGAAGAGACTATCAGAGATGAGAGGAGGCAGATGTCTGTGAAATCACCTAAGAGAGACAGACAAAGTCCAAGTAGTCCATATGTGGGGTTCACAACAAGGGTATGGGCGGATTCTGAAGCATACCCTACAGAAAGACCAGTGCGCATCTGTTCCATTCCCATACCTAGACAAAGGGCTTTAGAGGAGAGAAATGGTCAGAATTCTCCAAAAAGAGGGAGGATGAAGAAAATTCTTCCAAAACCTTAAAAATTAGATGTGACAACAAGGCTGGGAACCTGAAGAAGCCTGCAATATGACAACAACAACAACAGACTAATAACATCTGGATACTTGCAATGTATAACCCAACACTGCTTAACAGGCTAGTCAGCCAAGATGATTAGTCAGCTGCTGTAGGTACTACTGAACCACTAGCTGTATTGATAGACTTGGACAAAATCAATAGTCCAAGGGCAAAAGACTGTAGAACATGAGAAATAGTAATGCAGCAAAAGGAGAGTATTAGCTTAGGCATCTATGTTGACTGAGGGATGGAGTAGCAAATCCTGGATAGAAAGAAAAACTAAAGACATTTGTGAGTAGTTTAACAAGCAAAAAACTGTTGAGACCCACAAATGTAGCTGCAGCCTATTCCACATCTTAAAGAATAAGAGGAATGCTAGATTCCTCAGTCCAAATGCCTCTTGTGCACCTGATGACAGAGATATCAAACAGGTCAAAAAGTTAAGGGGATGTATATCCCCAAACTTCAGGTCCCTAAAGTTAATACTGGCAGCAGACCAAGGTAAGGTCTGCTGCCAGGTAACCCATGTTTATTAGATTGTCACAATTCCTAAAGCATGATCGCTACACATAAAAAAAAAAAGACTCATACTTCTCTCATAATCTAGTAAACTACCGGGCAACAAAACAGCAACCATGATAGGGCAGATGAAGAGCTGCTTCCCCATTCCATGGACGACTGTGCCAGCAAAGAACTCAGCAACCACTCAGGAGGACTAGCAAAAACACAGCCCCTGAATATCATCTGTAGTAACATTAATGAAAACAAGAGCATAGGGAATAACTCCACAGTCTTGCTCACAAAAATGGGAGCCAAATATAGAATTAAGAACCCAAAATGAGCTTCTTTGGGTCAAGACCACACCTAGGCATGTGTAACAGGCAAGCTGATGCCTATCAGTAGAAAATCAGGCGAAGAACAGTTCCCATTCTGGGCCACAGTAAATGGTCACCTGCTGGTCAGACAAGTAGATGCAACTGGTCATAGTAAATATCTTCTAAGGGGAGTCTGCCTTACTCCCTTAACATAAGGAGAAAGAAGATGTGCTGATTATCCAGCTGTAGCTGTCCACCTGAAATCAAAGAACACCAAGAGCCTAGGAGAGTAACTTGCCCAGGCCCAGACATGGCCTACTAGCTAAAGCTAAAACACTATCAAGTCAGCTCACATGAGGTAATGAAGAAAAGTGGGTGAACAGGAGCCCAAGGAAATATTACACAATTGAAAAAAAAAAAAAAAACAAAAGAAAAAGCAGAGGAAGGTCAGTGGTTTGCAGCAAGTGAAGAGCACAGCAACCCCTGCCAAACTGTTCAGTCGTAAGTACAGTCAACAGACTTGTTAGGAGGGCTGGCCTATGACCTACAATCTACCACCACCTCAGTTTTGAGCATTGTTCCAAAAGGTTCACAGAACAATAGTCCACCCTTGACTTGAACAGACCAATCCAAACAAATGGAGTTTTGGAAAATGTTCCTACTAACAACTATTAACATGAGTGAGAACCACATTATATAAGCAAAAAAAATCAAAGTCGAAAATGGGAGATGTTTTTCATGGCAAAACAAAATGATGTACAGCCTGTCACCGAATAATCCAGGCAGACATTTGTACACAATCGCCTTGTCTAACAGCAAAATGAAAGAGATAATAAAGGTCATCCTCCACTGTCAAAAATCTTCCAAATGAAGAATGATGCATGAAGTTCTGGTAAAGCTACTTGCTTCCTCAGTAAACTTCCTGGAAGACAGGCTAGAGTTAATAACATTAGCAACCATAGCAGACCATGGGAATTCAAGAGATCTAGGAGGTCATTACCCCTCTTTCCCCATTTTCTGCAACAATTCCACTGTGACAATATGAGGTATTGCCATCTGTGCCAAGGAGAATAGGACAGTGCATGTGTAACATATGCCAGCATAGTTAACTAGAGTTTTGTAAATAATTCTGTCTCATTTGACTGTCAAACTAACTTGTACAGATGATCATGTTAAAAATGTATCAACAGTGTTATTATAACTGATTAAATGTATATGTTTAAACAAAGAATTCTGGAAGGAAAGAGTAGAAATTTTTGAACTTTTTCTATACATTTCAAATACTGCAACAGATCTTAGCAAAGATATAAGTATGTATTGTACCAAAGTCAGGTGATCAAATGTGATGCCATTCCATAACCAGCACTGAGAGGATAGAACACTCAACAGTTCTGTTTCGTTTTCTTTGGAATCTGACATAAAAGATCTATGTCAGTTATCACATACAGCAGTTAGTTCAGTTTAGCTGGAAGCTCATTACCTTGCCTTGTGGAAGTAAACATCTCAGCATCCTATTTTGCCTTGCTGCATTAATCAAGATTGCTAGGGAACAGTTATTCTTTAGACAGTCAGGAAATACAGTGAGATTAGTTAAGTAGTGTTTTTTCTGTATCTGTTTGAATCTGCCCATCTGTGTTATTTTTATTTCTCCTGTGATTAAAACTCTGGTGTTTGTTGCACTTAGATATTTAGTATTCTCATGTTTTCTATTTTATTATTTATTATTAAGTATTTTATACCCTTCATTGTGACTGGTCTTTTATAGAATACTTTTAACATCTTGTGAATACTTGTGCTTATTTCAGTGAGGTCTTGGCTACTCAGAAAAGCCTGGCTGCTTTGGTGTCACACAACCATTTATGTTAGTATTGATTTTACTTGGTATAATTTTTAGCATATATGGTATAATCTTTTGCATGCATGCCTCTGGCCTACATTACTCATATTCTCAAACTTTCATTGTTTGTTTTTTGTATGTCTGTTTATAAATAAATAATTGGTTAAGCTTGTAAGAGCCTGACAGTAGTTGACTGGTGGCAGCATAATTACCTTATAGTCTGGGCAGAAGTGGTACAGTTAGTAAATCTGTACCAGCATTTCCTAGAAGTGTGTGTGTGTGTGTGTGTGTGTGTGTGTGTGTGTGTGTGTGTGTGTGTGTGTGTGTGTGTGTGTGTGTGTGTGTGTGTGAAAATCAAATATCCAGTTGTGGGTGTGTCAGCTGCTTGGAACTGGAACACAGTGCTCCAAAGTGAGTCTTGTTTGGGATGTGAAGAAACAGAGTCCAGTCCCAGGTCTGGAGCATGTTTCCTGCGTGCTCTTGGGGGCACTTGTGCTTGATGCAAAGAGCTACATCTTAAAATTCTGTGCAAATTCATTCCTGTCTTTAGTGATAGTCTCTCACTGGTGTCAGTGGTGAGGATTGAGGCTCCTTGATTACTGGCTCAAGGTAGAGAGGCTGTCACAGCTGCAAAGTCACGTTCCTCTAATGGAAGACAGGACAGAAACTGTCTCCATCATCCAATCTTCCAATGCAAAAAGAGTTGAATAAAGGAGAACACCTCTGCTGGGTGGTGTTCAGAAGGTGTTCCCACATCAGAGGCAAGGTTAGTCTCCTGGATCTGGACTGTCTTGAAGACACATCTCTTGAGTCTGCGCCAATCTTAAAAAGAAATGGGACCCTCCTTATGGCTCTGCTAGTCAAAGGGTGTTAAGACAAGTTTTCAACCCTTAAAAAGAGAAGCAAAAACCAGCAAAGTGAGCACTGACATTCTCAAGCTCGATGTCAGAGGGGTGACCAATGAATGCTCTTGTTATAGTGGCATGGCTGAAACTAGATGCTCTTCTGATGACTCCAGTGGAAATAATCTTGCACTTGCAGGGGTAGTAAAGGGTCCAATGTCAAAGCCGACCCTAGGCCACTCAAACAAGCCTGCACAAGCTTTGCCAGCATTGGGCTTCCAAGTCACTAAAAGTAGGCATCCAATGAAGGAAGGTCAAATTCTGATGCTGGAGGCATGAGGATCCTTGTTAGCAAAAGCACAGAAACTTAGACTTGAGATCTCCACTACAAACAAGTTGAGAAATACCTGTCTACTAATATTTACAGAAACTTGGCTGCATAACAAAATCAATGACAGTGGTGTGAACTTAGAGGTTTTTGCTTTGTTTAGAGCTGATAGAAACCAAGCTCTACAATATGTGGAAAAGATAAGGGAGGTGGGTTGTACACCTATGTAAATGAAAATTAGTGTATGAACTGTGAAATTATAAGAGTACAATTCTCTGAAAATTTAGAATTCTTGACAATGAAATGCAGACCTTTCTATGTACTCAGAGAGTTTAATGGAGTCTATGTAATGGCAGGGTATATACCACCTAGTGCTAATACCTCTCAAGCACTCGGCATACTGCACAATTACATATGTGAGCTGCAAAGTAAAAATCCTGACTGTGCATATGTGATAGCTGAGGACTTCAATAAAGTGGATCTCAGAGATGTGCTACCCCATTACCGTCAATCTGTGGACTTTCCCACAAGGGGAGGAAATATCCTAGACAAGGTTTACACCAACATAAAGGGAGCATACAAAGCAGTGCAGCAGCTAAACATGGGTAGCTCTGATCATATTTCAATAAGATTAGTACCTGCTTACAAACCTCTGCTGATCAAAGAAAACCCCACTAAGAAACTGATCGGGGTCCGGAATGAAGGGGCAATGGAAAGTCTCGGGGACCGTTTTGATAATACCTGCTGGGACGTCTTCAGAGAAGCAGCCACTTTCAATCAGCATGTGAACAGATGAATATGCAGACACTACAACGGCATACATTTCAAAATACATGGAGGACGTATCTACAACCAAGAAGATTACAATCAGATCCAAACAGACCCCTTGGCTAACCAGCAGAGTGTATGAGCTTCTGAGAGCAAGGAATGGGGATTTCAGGACCAAGGACAAGGTGGGTATAAGTGAGGCAAGGGCTAACCTAAAAAGGGGCATCAAAGAAGCCAAGAGGGAGTATGGAAGAAAGGTACAAAGTTGCTACGAGGACATGAGGAATACCAGGAGCCTCTGGCAAGGCAGTCGGCAGTTGACTGACTACAAGACCAAGTCAGTTCAATGTGATGACAGCACAGAATTTCTGGACAGGCTGAACTCATTCTATGGCAGATTTGAGGAGAACAACCTGGAGGCTACAAAGTTACCCACAGGTCAGAATGAGACCATGGTCAAACTTAACCCTGGAGAAGTGAGAAGCTAGCTTAAGAAAGTGAAACCCAGGAAGGCTGCTGGCCTTGATAACATTCTGGGCAAAGTAATAAGAGAATGCACAGACCAACAGCACCAAATCCTTACCAATATTTTCAATACCTCCCTGGCTCTTGATAGAGTGCCAGCATGCTTCAAGGTATCTAATATAATCCCGTTGCCCAAAAAAGCCAATCCAACTTGCTTAAATGAGTACAGACCAGTGGCACTAACCTCAAATGTCATGAAATTATAGTAAAAACGCATCTGACAGAACCTCTGCCATGACCAACGACCCTCTGCAGTTTGTCTCTTGGCCAAACAGAGACACTGCAGATGCCATATCTGTGGCCCTGCACCTCTCTCTGGAACATACTGAAGACAGGACCAACTACGGCAGGCTGTTGTTCATTGACTTTAGCTTGAAATTCAACACAGTGGTTCCGATGCAACTCATAGGCAAATTAACCTTCAACAACAGTCTCTGCAACTGGATCATTGACTTTTTGATTGAAAGACCACAGAAGACATGTGCTAGTAACAACACATCAGGCATCATTACTCTCAACACTTGTGTGCCTCAAGGGTATGTACGGATTCCTCTACTATTCACCATCCTTACCCACGAATGCTCTGCAAAATTTCCCAATACCCATATCATCAAATTCGCAGATTATACCACTGTAGTGGGTCTCATAAGGGATGGTGACAAGAGGGAATACAGGAACAAAGTCAGCATTCTGATCAAATGGTATGAAAATGACAACTTGGATCTGAATGTTAACAAAACTAAAGAAGTTATCATTGACTTCAGAAAAAGGCCAGCCATTCACTCACCACTTGAAATTAACGGTGAAGTGATAGAGTTCAATCTACAAAGTTCCTGGGGGTATACATCTCAGAAGACCTCTCTCAGTCCGTGAACACAGGCCAGATTAAAAAAAAAAGCTCACCAATGCCTGCACTTCCTGAGAAAGCTCAAAAGAGCAAAGCTTCCTCTGAATGCTCTATCTACTTTCTATAAAAGTGCTATTGAAAGTATTCTCACCTGCAACTTTACTGTGGGGTACGGAAACAGTACTATGGCAGAGAGGAAGAAGCTTCAAAGAGTGGTGAGGATTGCGGAGAAGATAATGAGCACAAATCTTCCAACCATGCAAGAACTTTTCACAACAAGAAGCATAAAAAGGGCATACAAAATACTTAGTGACACATCACACCCAGCATTTGGCTGGCTTACTAGACTTTCATCTGCTAAGAGGTACTGCAGCATCCACTGTAGGACCTCCAGGCTCTTGAACAGCTTCTATTCAACAGTAATAAGGCTCATAAACTCTGACATCAACTGGAATGCCTCCTACCTCCAAACATGATCTTACTAGTAATATTTTACTGAAAGTGATGCATTATTTAATTCACTATAGTTAATATATATTTGTCTTAAAAGTGCAATTGCAATAATTCTTCATGGGGGGAGGTTGGCATAATGGTTAAGGTGTTCACTTTACAGACACTAGGTGCAAGGTTTGATTCTCACTTGGGGTAATTGGCAAGGCTTAAAATGGCTCACAAGGGCAGTTAGCCTAGTACTAAACTATGAACTATAACAAACTGCCTTTTCTTCTCTTTCTGTATACAGTATTATGTGTTCATATGTTTAGGTTAATATGTGTGAGGTAGTTTTACTTGATTAGAAATTGGTTATAAGGAGAATTTTTTATGTGTATTAGTCATTAGAATAGTTGTGTATATATCATGTCTTATTCTTTTTATACTTAAATTGCCTCTGTACTCTGATGATGAGCTGATACCCAGAATTTCGTTTAGGTTGCACTTGTGTTTACTAAATGGCAATAAAGTTTTCTTTGAATCTTTGAAAACTGGCATTCTGGCACCTTTGTAGCTGAACTCAAGGGCTTGGAAATGATCTTTTGTCCATATAGAAGATAAGCACTCCTAAACAATCCACTTTGCAAAAGGCAGAGAGAGAGACAGTGTGATGATACTGGGGAAGCAAGCTGACAATGCTCTTATGCTACAATAGGAAAAGCTCCTTCAAAATCCTCAGTGGCAGGCCCCACAGTTGGAGAGAATGAAAGCAAGGTAAGCAGTTTACATAGAAGAAACTTAAAGTTCAGTGAAGGAGGAGTGAACATCGAAGGAGGAGGAACAGGAAGACTGTTAAAGAACACTGGATACGTGGATCAGTGAAAGAAGAATGCTGAAACTAAGAGTAATAAAACCCCAAATGGCCCACTGAACAATGACTTACCCCCCAAAGTAAAAAATAAATAAATAAAAGATAAGATGCATTAACAAGTTATGTAAAAAAATGTTGCCAAATTAGACAAAGGTTTTAATTAGAAACCCAAACAAAAAGAAAGCAAAAGTACACAGTTAATCTGATCTGTTAAATTAGGCACATCAGAGGCAAAAATCTCAGCTAACTGACCAAATTTCATAAAACGGGAAAAAATACTCAAATGGTTGTTGTAAAGGAGTCATTAATTGATTATGTATGCATTTTTCAAGGATTTCTGAGGAGCAGGACAATGGGGCTAAAGTTGGATATATAACTGGGGTTATCGCCCATGTGAAGTGGGATGATGTGAGATTTATTTCCATAAAGCTGGGACATGTGATTCCTGAACAGACCTCCCTATGAGAATAGATACTGAAAAGGAAACTTAGCTGGCTGCTATTTTTAAGAAATTACTAGGAATTCCATCTGGAGCAAGTTTACTCAATTTAATTTGTTTGAGGTATTTCTTGATTGCTATAACAGATACTGGTTGAAATGAAAAAGAGTGAGTATTAATTGAACTGGGAGGCAAGACTGAGTTGGATGTGGTCAGATTATTAGAGGAGGTTGATGTGGTTTAAGTTTAATTGCGAAGTAGTTAAGCGATGCTAGAGATACAGTGATCACTGAAAGCGTTAGCTGTTTCTTCTGAGGAGCAGTGGGGGTTGGGGTTTGTTGTCCATTTGATTCAGGGTGCATTTTGGTTATGATGGCCCAGAACTGTCTAGAATTTTTTGTTGCATCTATTCTGCAAATTGGAGTAATAAAGCTTCTTGTCAAGTTTGCTCTAGTGTTTGGCTATATTTTGTATTTATATTGCTGGAGATTGTTTTTGTTGACCTCCAGGCTTTATCTCTATTCCTCAATAATTTTCTGATAGTAAGAGTAAGCCAAGAAGCTGGGCTGTTTTGCACTCTTTTAAGCATGGGGGCGGGGGGCATGCTGTCTAGAGGCTTCATAAATATCTTATTAAAATAGACATCAGCATCATCTAGTGGCAAGACATTTAGGAAGTTCCAGTTGCGAGATTGTAGTGAGGTCTTATACAGTTGCAGGTCAAAGTTGCTCATGTTGTGAGGTGATTTGTATGTGTGTTCTCGGGGAGACATGTGGCACTCCCTTGTGGGCATACAGAGGCAGGTGGTCACTAAGTGTGCTAGTGAAGTCCCATGGGAGCTTATATTTTTAGGGTGACTTGTTGACAACCAGTCCAGAGTGGTAGTTTTTTTCATTTTTCAGGTTGATTCTGTTAGGATCACACAACCTGTACAGGTTTATATTAGAAGATATCTCAGAGGTGAGACTTGACCAGTTGATATTAACATATCTCTGTCTGAACATTATCAGACAGCCAGGATAGGTTGTCCTCCAATGTGGGATATAAAAGGCTGTCACACGGTTTACCTTCATGTGTGCATTTTGCACAACGGCGAACAGCAGATGTTCGAAAGGACGTTTGCAAAGTTTGCAAACTTTGAACGGAAAAAAGTTTGAATGTGCAATGAACAAATGCACAGTGACATTCACTCATTGCAGATTCGGCATTTTGGGGCAGATTGCACTATAGTGGGGATCGGAAAATGGTCCCTTTCCCCACTGTAGTACGATCTCGGAGTTAGAATATTAAAGTAGAGGGTGTGGGGGGGCGCATTTTCTTTTCAACATTTATGTTCGAAAATCAGTGAATCTGCTTTTCGATTTGATTTTTGAACATTGGAAACTGTCGCGGTTTTGATTTTCGTTGTTACGATTCGCTCATATGAGCAATCTCACTAGTGTGTTTCACCGTTGTAAAGGTAAACCCTGCCGCACACATTGTTTTGTGGTGTTTATCTTTAGGTTACTTAGAAGTAATCTGGCATTGAGGATGGAGGACATGGGCGATATGAAAGGTGCTTATGTCACTGCAGTACATTACTGCTACTCATCCTACTTTTTTGTTTCATCTATCAGCTCTAAGGATGTTAAAGCTGGGGAGGGGGGGTGGCATTTCTGTCTTACTGATACTCATCTTTAGCCAAGATAATGTTACTGCTAATATGTCAGTGATATTTTATGAGTGTGAATTTTTAATCAAAAGAAAAAGTAAAAGGAAAGTACAGTTGTGCACACTTACCATAAATGTAGATGTCCGAGTGCATTCACTGTTGCAGTCATTACATTTGGGTTATCTGCTTGCAGGTAGCCCTCAGTCAGCCTGATTATCAAAGTCTTGGGTCCTGCGTTGGTTGCTGTCTTATCTTCCATGACGTCAGATAGTTCAGGGGTATAAAGCATGCAGCCGACGCCATTACATCAGTTTTCTTGCCCCAGATGTCAGGTGCCCCAATAATGGGAAGCAATTATATATAAGGTTACACCTCCAACAAAAAGCAAATACACCAGAAAGCTTTAAGCATAGTAAAAAAGAATAGAGGTATAGTCAATACAAGTCAGGGGGCTGGGGGCTGGAGGGAGGGTAACCCGGACTGCAACAGTGAATACACTCGAACATCTACATTTATGATAAGTGTATACAACTGTGCTATGCTCTTCGTGCTTCACTGTTGCAGTCATTACATTTGGGTAGATTCCCAAAGCTAAGGAAGGGATGAGGCAATTAGATAGCATTAGTACCAGCTATAAGGCCCTGCAAGACTGCAGTGGCAAAACCAGCTCTGGATTTTGAAAAAAACTGACAAGTGGTAATGCTTGGTGGAATTCAGTACAGAACTCTAGGTAGCAGCTTCTAGGATGTCCCTGGTAAGGGACACCTCTGAGAAAGGCTGTTGAGGTAGATGCAACCCTGGTGGAATGTGGTCTTATCCCCTGTGGGGTAGGTTTTCCATGGTGCTTATAGCAGAAATGAATGCAGTGGCCTATCCACTTAGACATTGTTTGCTTTGAAATGGCCTTCCCCTCTGCCGCTGCAGCAAATGCAACCAGCAGCTGTTCAGATTTTCTGAGAGACTTAGTCCTGTCCAAGTAAAATCTCAGTTGTCTGTGCATGTCCAAGGAGTGCAGTATTCATTCCCCTTTGCTCTGTGGATTAGAAAAAAAGGTTGGCAAATAAATGGACTGATTAAGGGTCACATTGGATATCACCTTGGGCATAAAGGAGGGATTGGTCCTGAGGGACACCCTGTCCTCATGAAAGATGATGAAAGGCTCCACTGCCATGAGGGCCTGTAATTCAGACACCCTTCTTGCTGAAGTGATGGCTAGAAGGAAGGCGGTTTTCCAAGAAAGGAATTTCAACTCTGCATTTGCAGCTGGCTCAAAGGGAGGTAGAGTGAGCTTTTCCAATACAAAGTTAAGGTCCCAGGCTGGAGTAGGGGCTCTCCTGGGAGGTCTTAGGTTTTTGGCCCCTCTGAGGAATTGCTTCAGCGGTGGATGAGAGAAAAGGGGTGGCTCTCTATTATAATGAGCTGAAATGGCCGAGGCATGAATTTTGATGGAAGAAAAGGAAAGGCCCTTGTGAAGCATCTCAATTAAGTATTGAAGAATGTGTGGTAAATTGGGCACTGCTGTGTCCATCCTCTGAGTTTGGCTCCAGGAACAGAATCTTTTCCATTTTCCAGCATAGGAGTTTCTAGTGCTAGGCCACCTTGCCTCCAGAATGACATCCATCACTTGCTTACTGAGGGATGGTAATGGCGAGATTATGTAATTAGCCAGGCTGCAAGGTTTAGGGTTTGAAGCTGTGGGTGCTGAATCTGGCCATCCTGCTGGGACAGCGAGGCAGGGGTCTGAGACAGGTGCCACGGTTCTAGAAGTGACACACTGCACAGGAGGGGGTACCAGTGTTTGCATGGCCAGTCTGGTGCAATAAGTATTGCCCTTGGTTTGTCCTGTCTGAATTTTAGTAAGCACTTTGGAGAGGAGAGGCAGAGGGGGAAAGGCATAAACTGATAGGTTTTTCCAGGTGAAGGACAGGGCATCCACTTTCCAAGCTTGTCTGTGGGGCGTCCTTGTGCAGAATTTGTCCAATTGGTAGTTCTGAGGAGAGGCAAACAGGTCCATCTCTGGGCTCCCCAATTTGTTTCTCAAAATGTTGAATATCTTCGGTTCCAGTTTCCATTCGTGTGGGTCCATGAGATTTCTGCTTAGGTCGTCTGACAGTGTATGTAGCTTGCCTGGCAGGAATTGAGCTTGTAGGTGCACTTGGTAGCTCAAGGATGTGTTCCACAGAGCCATGGCTAGTCTGCAGAGAGTGTATGAGTGGATTCCCCCCTGCCTGTTTATGTACCACATAACAGTGGTGTTGTCCATCTTTACCAATAATTGTCCTGGAAGAATGTGGTCCTTGAAGGCTGTCAGAGCATTCTGTACAGCTAACATTTCTTTTTGATTGATATGCTGGTGCATTTGACTCGGGTTCCATTTGCCCTGAATGCACTGCCCTACCAAGTGAGCTCCCCATGCACAGTCTGATGCGTCCATTGTTAGGGTTTGGGCGGCAGGGGGTAGAGTGAATGACAGTCCCTTCTAGTGGTGGCAGGCCTCTGCCCACCAAAGGAACTCTGTTGTTAAGCAAGGGATGATAGGAATCATTGATTCTAGGTCCTGAGAATGTTGACAACATAGGCTTTTTAGATACCATTGTAGTTTCCTCATATGCAGTCTTGCATATGGAATTAGTAGAATGCAAGAGGCCATGAGCCCCAGGGCTTGCAGGATTTTCTTTGCAGATAGCTGAGTCTTTGTGGCCAGAAGTTTGAAGTACGCTGTCAAATGAACTTGTTTCCCTGGCGTGAGGTAGGCCATCTAGGAAGTTGTATTTAAGCTTGCTCCCAGGAATACAATTTGCTGGCAGTGTACTAGATGTGATTTCTTTTCGTTTATGGTGTACCCCAGAGGAGTTAGTAATTTCTTTACAAATGCCAGATGATTTAAAAGTATGCCCTGACTTTCTGCCTGAATTAGACAATCGTCCAGGTATGGGTATATTTTAATATTTCTTTGCCTGCAAAATGCAATGACTGGAGCTAGGCACTTTGTGAATACCCTGGGTGCAGTAGATAAGCCAAAGAGCAGTGCAGAGAACTGATAGTGCATGTAGCCTTCTCTGAAGCGTAGGTATTCTGCAAGATTCCCTTATTGGCATGTGCAGGTAGGCTTCCTTTAAATCCAGAGTTGCCAACCAGGCATTTCTGCCTAGCATGGGAAGCAGCTGATGAAGAGTTAGCATTTTGAATTTTGGGATTACCAAAAAAATGTTTAGGATAGACATTTTCAGGATAGGATGTCAGGAATTGTCTTTTCTGGGTACCAGGAAAAGTCTTGAGTAAAGACCTTGCCCCCATTCCTCTTCTGGGACAGGTTGAATAGCCCTGATGCATAGAAGAGAGAGAACCTGCTTTTGAGCCTCTGCCCACTGATTTGGTCTGGCCAACTGTTTGGGGTTGGTAAAGAGTGGAAGTGGAATATGTATCCTTGGGAAACTATATTTAAAACCTATTTGTCTTGAATAATGAATTCCCAGTTTTCTGCATGCAGGGCAATCTTTCCCCCTAAAGGAACAGTCAGTTAAGCAGGGCTTGGAAGGTTTAAAGTTAAGTCATTACGACAGTTTACCATAGTGGGGTGTCTTACTACTCCAACCTTTGGAAGTGTGAGCTGCCCACTGCTTAAGCCTGTGAGTATCTTGAGACTGAAGCCTGGGTGGTCTGTTGGTTCTGGGTTTGGACTGAGAAGGCCTGGAAGAGGCAGGAAAGGACCAATTCTTAGAAGGCCAGTGCCTACTAAATTTGGGAGGCTGTACTTGCAGGAAATCTTTAACAGTTTTCATAGATTTAGCTTTTTCCTCCATCTTTTTAAGTACCTCTTCTGCTTTGTTGCCAAACAGGCGGTCTTGGTTTAAGGGAGCATCTAGTAATTTAGCTTTAACATGATCTGGCAAAGATTGCTCCTTAAGCCAAGCATGCCTTCTAAGTACAGACCCAGTAACAGCAGCCCTGCAAGATGCCTCTAATGAATCAAAACCACACTGCAAAGTATGTTTTCCAACCTGTTCAGCAGAATGCATTAAATCCTGCAATTCTTTATTTACAGCACAATCAGGAATCACCATCATTTTCTGTTTAAGCAATCCAATAATATGCTGCTGATACTTTAGCATATGAAACTGTCAGTTTAAGGCCATAATGGCCAAAGTTGCAGAAGTGTATACCTTCTTACCCTATCTGTCCAGGGCCCTGGAATCTCTATCAGAGGGGGTAGGGTATTCGGCAGTAGTAGCTTTAATGCCTTTGGGTCCCTGTGAAATGGTCTCAGTATCTGCAGTAGGATTCTTAAAGAGGAACTTGCACGAGTCAGATACTCTGTAATATCTGTCAGGTTTTCTGGGAGCCGGAGGTAAAGTGTCAGGGGGTTAGGCTAGATTCCAAGAAGGTATCAGAATTCCCTAAGCCTCTTTTTGGAGTCAGAGGAATCCTGGCTTTTTCAGCAGAAATGCTCACTAAGAGCATGCAAAGTTTCACCAAAAGAGAAATCCTCTGGAGGGGAAGCAGAGGGAATGGAATCCTCTGCATCAGAATCCTCATAGGTAGATAAGGGCAACTCCTGGTCATCAGAGAAAACAGAAATTTGAGAATCCTGATCAGAAGAATCAGAAGAAAAATAATTTCTAGGTCTCTTAGAGGTAGAAGGGTGGCTTCCGCTGATTCGAGTAAGAAGGTCTTAAGCCATTTTTATCATTTGTTTTTTAGGCCTAGGGGCCTGAACATGGGGTCTGGGCATCGGTTTTCTAGGCGTGGAACGAGTTTTAGGCCTTGAAGAAAAAGATGGCATCAGTTTAATATGCAAGTCAATAGGCCTGAATACACCCTCAGAAGCTGGTGCCTGCACAGTGGCTCCGGACCCATCCAAGGTAGAGACATCCGCAGGTTCCACAGTCGAAGAAGCATCTCGTGGCATACCAGACTCCGGAATGGGTCTCAGTAGAGGCCTGCGAATCTGAAGTAGCAGGTATCAGGGGTTGTGAAAGCACCTCACTGAGTACCGGCGAACTGGCGACTAGCTTAGGAGAAGCGTTGTCAGCAGCTTTGGACCTATGCAGTCTGTCTCTGTCTTTATCTTTGCGTTTTTTCGGAATGTCGGTAGTGGGGTGGCTTACCGAAGCCATTTCTGGATAACTGAACAGAGTACCAGTATATTTAGATGCGAAAATGAACCGACGACGAATAGTTCGATGACTGAATAAGGCACAAAACTTGACAGCGAGGTACATCGTGGTCTGGGCCTAAGCAAGGAATGCAGTACGAATGAAAATCTTTATCAGGTATTTGCTTTCCACAAGAAATACAATTGTTAACTTTTACTGACATCAGTTTAGAGCAAGAAAAAGGGTCCCCAATGGGGACTTACCTTAGTTGAAGACTTCGGATCTGAAACTCAAAAACGAAAATTTCAGGAGTCGGCCGACCGCCACTTGCAAACTGCTTCAGGCACCGCACGTCAAGAAAGACTGATGTAATGGCATCGGCTGCATGCTTTATACCCCTAACATCATGGAAGATAAGACAGCAACTGACACAGGACCCAAGACTTTGATAATCAGGCCGACTGAGGGCTACCTAGAAGCAGATAACCCAAATGTAATGATTGCAACAGTGAAACACAAAGAAGATCTGTGAGAATTCCTTACTATTACGAGAGTGGATTTATAATTATAGTTGCATACCTGTCTTGTAGGTAAAGTGTCTGGATTCTTACCATGGGCGCCAGTGCAGGTGTTTTAAAAGAGCCATAGTAAGGTACTCCAGGAGTCATATGTTTAATAACTATGTAGAGGCAACTATAATTACCTGGCAAAATGATAGCACTTTACAGTTTCTGGAAAATGGGACTTTTCATAAGAATATCTTAGAAAATATTAAAAATAAGTTGAAACAAAATGGGAATAAAGTACCATCCATGATGGTCAGTTTTTAATGACTGCCAAGAAGTTAAAAATAAGGAAAAGGTATCTGTAGTCAGAAGCTTAAAATAGAATTCAGTTAGATAAACTGGCAGGCAACTAATAGAATTGTAGATTCATTACAAAAAATGTGCTGAAGAAAAATCTCATTTCTGGGGAATGCCAGAATTTTACAATGACTGTGGCCTCTGATCCCTTATGCTCCTCCTCCAACGTATGATCATCCTGCTTCTTGTGAAACAGAGAGTTATCCCTCTCCAACAGGGCAAGTGGAAGTACACTTTGCCAAAACACCTACCAAGACATAGCACAAGCTACTTCCAGTATTTCTGCTCATCCCCATGGGTCAGTTTATAACACTAGACTCGGACAACAAAGATAAACACTATCAGGCACAATACTGTCAGATCAAATGCTAATATGTACCTCCAATAAAGAGAAACAGTTTTATCACAAAACATTGGGGCTAATACAAAGCATGTAAGAAAACTAAAATGATTTGCTAATAAAAGTGCTCCACCAGAAGCAGGTACCCTAAAAATGAATAAAAATAATTGTTAACAGTTTCCAATAGTTGTTGATGGAGAAGAATATCAACGCCTCCCACCTACTTAACAAGACACAGAGGAAGAAACACTCTGATTCTTCTACTGATGTTGATGCACCAAATACACAAATGTACCTTCTCAGAGGTAGTACCTATTGCTGTAGCTGGTCAGGACAGCAAGGCTGGCATGACCATAACAGTAGTATGCCTACAGAATGCAGTAGATTTCTAAACTGTTCTACTCTGCCTTCTGTAATTTGGGCACACACTGCTAAACATAACAAAATATTTGAAGGACTTGTAGAATTACAAAATCCAACTATAGAAGATTTGAGAGCAGCTCTAAAAGCCTCAACACCTGTGATATTTTTAAAAAATCATGGGAAAAATCAAATAAAGGGGATAATATTCCCAAGTGCCAAGGCAATGGATTTCTTGCTGCTAGAAATAACTTACTGAAAGCTATTACTACAGCAAGCCCCCCAACACCTAATTAGAGAAGAATTAAAGCTATTACACAGAAAGAAAATTAATCTATTGATGAATACTTGCAACACATGATAGATGCCTTTGAAACCTTTTCTGGACATCGACAACCTATACAGGGTGCAGCAGCCAGTAGGCTGTCAGCTACTTTTGTATAAGGTTTATCACCACCAATTCTAGAACAAATCAAAAAGGTTTGTTTAAACTTGTCAAGTTTAGGCATTCGTGAAATTTTTAATCAAGCATAATATGTAGTAGACAGCATACTCAGAGAACACAAAGAACAAAAGAAACCGTTATTAGATGTTCAGCTTCAAAACGTTGATACATACTCTCTGGGATGGGGAAGGCAAAGAAGGAATCCTAGAGGAAGAGAGAGATTTTGTTCTTCTGACCACAAGCCCCAAGACTTAATCAACAAAATTATTACCCTCCTATGCCACCACAGTCACCACAGGGTGAGCCGTGTTTAATTTAATTGTTTCAACTATGGCCAGCCTGGACCATCAGCAGAATGACTACGCACTTTCTCTACTGAAGACAAATTCATCAAATGTCTTGTCTAAGTGCCACAGCAAGAGGAAAGACATCCTCCTGTGTGGCGTACGGTGTGGCAGCAAACACGTTAGGATAGACATGAACAGGAGCCACAGATATTTCCCTCGGTACCACTTGATCACGGAGGCTCTTTTGTCAGTGTTACAGTGCAAAATTCATCTCTGCCTTTTCCTATTGACACAGAAGTGAACAGAGCTATTATTACTTCAGCAAATGCTGAAAATCTCCACCTTTCCACTAAAATAATTGGTGGGGTGGGAGTGTCCTGAGTCCCTTTAAACTATCCAGTAACAAACCCATTCCTACCCAAATCGGTCCATTTAAGAACACACCTGTATTGTAAGAAATGCTGCTCCTTTAAATCTTTTGGGTAGAGTTTTACTATCTAAATTAAGAAGCACTGTTTATTGTACCCTACATGGCATTTTACTTTGCATTCCAAATAAACCCTTAGGATCACATTCAACTAATAGTCTGCAGATGAGGATACCCTTTTTGCTATTTTAATGTAGCAACAAATATCAAATGCTGCTGATCTAGAGGGATTAGAAAACGTCCTTTCACAGCTTTGGACTACCTATAAAAATAAGGCACGGCTCATAAAAGATGCACACCCTCAGCAAATAATCTTGAAACCTTATGAGCGCCTGCCTATGGTATTTCAATATCCATTGTCAGCTAAAGCAGAAAAAGGAATCAAACTTCCCATTTCTGCATTACTCCAGCAAGGTATAATAGTTCTAACTCAAAGTCCATGCAACACACCTAACCTATCCAGTCAAGAAACTAGAAACAACACTTACAGATTTGGGCAAGATTTACGAGTGGTTAATGCAGTAGTAGAACAAACATTGCCTGTAGTTCCAAACCCTGCTACAATACTAAATTATATTGTATCAAATGCAATTACCTTCTCAGTGACAAACATGTCTTCTGCCTTCTTTTCCATACCTATACATCCAGATAATTATCTGCGTGCATTTCTACGTAGCGGACAATAGTACACTTGGACTAGATTACCGCAAGGGCATGTTGAATTAACTACTCTTTTTTCTAGGAAATGAAGAAACAGTTATAAACAAGACTGAACTATGTGGCTCTACTCTAATTCAACACATTGGTGGCTTATGGTTAGCTTCCAAATCCCATGACTGCAAACAAAACACTATTCTTTTAACCAAGCTAGCAGAATTAGGAATTAAATTTAGTAACGATAAACTGCAGTTGTGGAAGTCTTGTTCATTATTTAAGACATCTTATTTCAGAAGGTTCTAGGCAGATTTTTGCCTTCATGCTTTACTGCTATGTACGCAGCACCATGCACTACTACACTAAAACAGTTACAGGCTTTTCTGGGACTGACAGGCTGTTGTTGACAATGGTTTTCTAACTTTGCGGAAGTAGTAAAACCATCATTACAATTATTAAAGAAAGATACCGTTGTACATCTAACATGGCAAGAATGCCAAGAACAAGTTTCTATTCAATTAAAGCCCTGCTTTCAAATTCTTCTGCACTTGGATTAACAGACTATTCAAAAAGATTTTTCTTGTTTTGCTATGAATGAAATAAAGTGACATTAAAATTATTAGCACATCGTATAAATGATAGCTTTAGACCTATTGCTTATTTTAGACCTATTGCTTATTTTAGTACAAGTCTTTTATGCTGTAGCAGCAGCCCATCCCCACTGACTTAGGGTGATGGCCGCGATGAGGCACTTGGTAGAAATGGTGGTTGATCTGACCCTCAGGCACGAGACTTGCATGGCAGAGACACACTCCATAGACACATTGTTACTAAAGACTAAGATGCAATATTTATCTGCCGCACGAATGTATAAATATGAATCGTCTTTACTTAATAACCCTTCTTTGCAGATTATCCGATGCCCACCACTTAACCCAGTTTCTTTAATTCCCACAGCAGATGAAGGAGAACCACATAATTGTGTTGTTGTAGTTAACTCTGTGTTTCCTCCTAAATCAGACTTAAAAGATGTCCTGCTGCTGAATCCTGAATTGCTTCTTTTTCTTGATGGCTATTGTGGTCAAAGAGAAGAAGGATCATTAGTAGCAGCCTTTTCTGTTTGTACCAGAATAGAATTTAATTATCGGGACAATTAAATGGAAATGAGTTTGCTCAAATAGCTGAAATTGTAGCTATTACTGAAGCCTGTAAACTGGAAGAAGATAGAACAGTTACATTTTTCAGACTTATGTTATACGTCTGGGGTAGTCCAAGATTTTGGGGCACTTTGGAGAGAAGATATCTGACATCAGCAGAGACCGTCATTAAAATGGTATTTTATTCATGAACTACACAATGTGTTATTACCAAAGGAACTCACTGTGGTTAAGTGTGCCACAAATAAAAATGATGATTCTTATATTTCCAAAGGTAATAGCTTTGCAGATATGTTGGCAAGACAAGAAAGGCTGCACTGTCGTATCCATTTCAGAATTCCTTTTGGCTGTAACTTCATGAAACTAATAGTATTTCTTTACAGGTACTGCTATCTTTCCAGAAACAGACTGAGGATTCTGAATGAGTGAGGTGGACCTGTGATGGCTGCGGCGATTCTCTGGACATTTGGGAGGCTGGTAGCTCCACAAAATTTCTTAACTCATTTAGTTAAAACTTACCAATTACCAAATGCCGTATTAAAACAGATTTCAAATGATTGGTATGCCCCTCACCTCACAGAAGTCACTAAACATTTTGTCAACACTTGTGAATGTTTGCTTAGAACATAATGTGTCAAAAAACTGTGATGGTGCCTGCCCAAACTTTGAAAAAACCACGGGGGCTGTTCTGTACCATTCAGTGGGACTTTTTTTTGAATTTCCACAAATGCAAAAGTTTAAGTATGTCCTTGTTATTACTATGCTTTTTCTGGATGGGTAAAAGCTTACCCAGGTGAGAAATATGCAAAATATAATGCTACCACCAAAGCTAAAAAGTTTATTCAGGATGTTATAACCAGATCTGGTATTCCTTGTTGTATCCAGTCAGATATGGGTACTCATTTACGAACCAGGTACTACAGCACATCAGTAACACACTGAGCATTGAAAAGCAATACCATTCCTCTTATGGGCTATAAACATCAAGAAGTCCAGAGTGGGCAAATTGAAGTATTAAGACCCTAACTTGCTAAGCTGTGTGAGGAAATTGGTCTTAAATGGCAAGAAGCTCAACCTTTAGCTTTATTTAGTATTCAAAGTGCAGTTAATGCTATAAGGAAGTTAGCCCCTCATGAAATTCTCTTGGGCAGATCCATAACAATGCCTGCAATACCTCTCATTAACCATCTACAAATACAAAATGTAAATGAATCTACTTTTCTGTACTGCAAGTCCCTCTGTTCTGTTTTACAGCATGATTAAAAGAGTTTCAGAGGCTCTAACACAGCTTACAGTGAATGAGCATTATGACCGGCAGCCAGGAGATTACTTCTACATTAAATCATTTTCTTAAAACATTCTTTGTGCCTTTGATGGAAAGGACCCTACATGGTTTTGCTTATAACTACTACTGCTATCCAATGGGAAGAGCTGCTTACCTGGATGCATACACCACTATCAAGAAGACCCTCCCTCATGACAAGTACAGCTGTGATGGCATTGTCATCCCTCATGAAAATGCAGAGCCCATTGCAAATCAAACCAGACAAAAAAAAAAAAAACAGGGATCCCATTGCATCTGCAAGCAGACTGAAGACTTCTCCACTCTGCCAGCCTGATCAAAACTGAAAGTGAAAGTGGATGACATGCTATTTGACTTAAAACCAGAGTTAAAATCTAGAGATTCCATAACATTGTCCTGGTTGAAGAGAACACTTAATGACTTTTCAGCATTAATGTTGTTTTTTCCTTTCTTCCAAAACAAATATAGAAAAACCATTATGCAGTTTGGATAATGGACGAGATACTGTATCACATAATCAAATGTGGGACTGTATACCAACAACACTTTTGGTTGGACTTTGTTTGGAAATCGGTTTTATAAACAACCAATCCAATATCCATGCTTGCATTTTCTTCAGAACTTTGTCAAGCCCCAACATGCTCATTGTTCATGTGAAAATATTATAGGAACTGTTACTGTGATTTTCATCATCATTTTATTCCACTAACTTTTTCATCTGGAACTGCGTACATCATCTGTGACCATCAGAACTGTAATTACTGAATTATTTCTTACTAGAGATAACTGCATCACTAAAGACAGGGATAGGAGTTTGGTAAAAACTGAATCAAGAAACCTGACTGCATCCTAAAGGTAATGCTTTTTTCTGCTGCCTTATATACATATGCTAAGACTCTTAATGTCGGTGTCTGCTGGGTTTGTGTATTTATATCTATTGCACATGATGGGGCATTCCACTCATTCCAGTACCAGTGACTGATACTGACCTTCATTCAGCATTTTATAGTATTTTTCTTACTAAAAATTGTAAAGCTAAACATACCTCTACACCATTTTCAGTAGTACCACTTCAATTGTTAGTGACTGCTAAACGACATATGTGCTATTGTAAAAATGACAGACTTTTGTTGGTAACAACATATGCAACTTCACTTGGAGCATTTATGATGGGGCTGGAGACCTGGGTATAGCAGCATTACATTACATATAGGGAAATCAAGCATATCCCTGGTTACCAACAGACTGGTCAGGTTGTTATTGGTATATGGGCCACATTACCCCAGCTATATGACATAGACACTTTACATGATGGAAAGATTCATAATGCCTGTTGCAGAATAGATATAAAAGACGTTCTGAATCCAGCTGGGAAAATAGACCCTTCTTGGGTTTATCATCCTGCTGTTCAAAAAAACTGCTTTTAAAGGACTAGCTCATATGGATCTTGGTGATGGTGTCATTTCTGCACCAAAAACTGTACCTGCGTATGGGGACAGCAAAACTGTACAAGTTATCTAAGCTTTTAGTAATATTAAGTAATGCTACTTTTGAGTCAATAAATTTGACTACTCTTGAAATGAATGCCATGTGCAGTCTGATGCTGCAGAATAGAAATGGCACTTAATTTCACCTTTGCTTCTTAGAGGGGTATGTGACAGTCATCAAAATGGAGTGTTGCTCATTTATTCCTCATAACACTGGTGCCATTCGTAGTCACTTAGAGATTATTTATACAGTTGCTTTATCATCTCATGTTAAAGAAGCTGGCAGTTCTCAGTGAAAACGGATAACTAATCTCTTCTGGCTGGGGAGGACATATTTTGAAATTCTTTATGACAGTCACTATTATAATTTTATTAAGATTTATGTGTAAAGCATTTATTTTAAAACTTACAGCATCTAGAAAAAATCAAATTGTAAAGCATGCAGATAAATCCAAATATATCATTACCAATGACCACATTAGTTAGAAGTTAGTGTGGAGAATAATTAAAAATATTTTAGTAAGATTTATGACAATTTGTTAGAAGGGGAATGTGTGACTGAAAATTATTCAAACTTTTTTTTATTCCATCAAAACACATACATGTTTTTATTGCCAATAAAGGCATAACTGTAAAACAAATGTATAAGCACTGTGCATGCCACGGGCAGAAGGAACTACATGTGAAGAATGTATGATAGCAAGTGAAAGGGTGCCAACCCATTTGAAAACCTGTGGCCATTGCTTAGTCACAAAAATATATGACATGGGTAATGCTTCAAAGCATCAGATAGGAGGTTATGAAGGGATAAGTTAAAATGAAAGAAAAATGTTAGTGACTGCATTTTAAATATGTTTTAATTTCAAGATGGATTCCTGATTGTGTTAGTTGGCTTTTGATTATTTACTTCCTGCCAACATGAAATTGCCAATAAGGCAAGTGTAGAAAGGTCTAAATTTGGAACTTGTGCCTAATATGGAAAAGTACAGAGTCAGAAGATCTTAGCAAAATTAATGTTGTAGTGTTCATTTTAATCGCTCAGTGGCTGTATTTTATTTGATACAGTAATGTGGCTGTATTTTATTTGATACAGTTATGTTGCATGTGATCAAAAATAGTATAAGGAGATAGGACCTTGATTTCCTAGTGTCCCATGAACATGCTTTCTCTGCAATAAATGAGATTATTAAACTCTGCTAAACAGTGTTGTATGAAAGTTATTTTGTACCTTAACACTGCTTACTATATTATGAAACATGCATGGTGTTTCTATAGGTGGCAAGCCCCCCTTTGTAGCACAAATGTGGGTTGGCTCTTTATGCTCCCCTACCTAAATATTGCATATCTGAGGTCACAAACCTCACTGATGAAAGAAAATCCATGATCCCCTTTTCAGAGTGCAATAACATTGTACATTTAGAATTTGCAAGTGCTGGTTTTCTAGTCATTGAAATGCCAATTTGGCATGTATATTCTTTCAACAAGAGAGCAATCAAAAAGTAATTCAGAGACTTTTGTGAGCCCAAACTAATGAATCTCACAAGGTTTTGCCAATACTTGGAGGGCAAATTGCGCTAAAAGCCATTGCCAAATCTAGCATAATTGTATCAGTTGGGTGGCAGCCAGCTTTTAAAATCTGTTTTTATTTTGAATTTAGTGTTGCTATTTTTCCACTAGTTTTGTAGCTAATTACTTCTTTACAGTACAAGAACTTAACTATTTAGTAAACTTTGTCACAAGTTAAATGCACTGTTTCGTGATGCTAATTAAAGAATGAATTAAACAATAAAGCAAATCACTTAAGAAATATTATTGTATACTGGCTATATGAACTTCCCTTTAGGTAGGTAAAATAGAGAAAAAGACTGAAAATTTTCAGCCACAGAGTTTTGCCAGATGTGAGGATATCTATATACTGTGCCTTGCAGCATAATTCAGAGAAGTATGACTATCTTCTGCCAGCAAGCTTCATCCCAAAGCTCTTGACCAATTCCTTTAGTATTGTACTGCTTAGGAATTTGTGAGTTACTTCATTGAGAGCACACTTGTGCCATCCCTGAAAAAAAAAAAACATTTACACCTAATGTGGTTGCATGGTTAATAAGTAAACAGAATAAAATACAATAAATACTATAGAATTTTGAGAATTTAGACCAAGTCTTACAAAAAATAGTGAAGTGGTCTGAAACAACAACCTTGCATAAAATCTTGAGCCCACGATAATGCACTTCTGCCTGAGAATCTATAATTTTAGGAGACAAGTTATACACCGTTAGCCTCCCACTTACAATTCATATTCAGTATGAATGGCAATACTTAAAACATTAGTGAAATATTAGTATTTCAGTATATTTCAGGACGGATCAGTCTTTCTTAAAACTCTTTCTCGCATCTGCAAGGTGTGTACCAGAGAACTTATAAAACAAAAGAGCATGATCTGATGTTGTCTGTTCAGTCTTCATCAAAGCTCATGAAGACTGAAGCAGACAACACAGATGGAACGTCATGGTAAGTATATAACTTCCTTTTCAAAACTGGGTGCAAAAGCTCAAAATGCATTATACTTTAAGTGAAAAAGCTTCAAATCCAGGAATGCCCCTTTGTTTGAGGTAATATAACAAAATCAAACTTTTCAAACTCTCTTCTAAATACATCTGTCATTCTGAGATATTTATTTGTTCTGATCTTTTGAAGCATAATTTCATTAGTTTTACAGGTTTCACAAAACTACCTTTGACTAAGGAATTTGAAATGTTAGCAACTTTTGCAGCTTTTTTTTTCTAGAACAGTGTATGGAAAATTCAAAAGTGACGAAGCAACTCTGTTGATCTATGTGATGTATAAATTATGAAGGCAGCCTTGTATCTTGAACAGGTCATTATTCTGAGCCACAGTTTGAAGCACAAGTAATTCTTCACCACAGATTAAAACGTTCAGATTCTTGTCCAGCTTTGTTTGCAATCCCAAAAAGATGCTTTCACACAACTTAAAGCTGGTTATCTTTCAATAAAAAGTTAGACCCGTTTCCTAGGTTTGCTTATGCCTAATGCTTTGTTTACTCCTGCCTGTTGTTTGATCCCAGTGGGAAACTTATAACAGCAGAACTGCTGAAAAAAATCAGCCCCATTAGTTTACACTGTATGCTGTGACTCACTCATACAATTCTGTTTTGCACCTTATTTTAACTTGCAAATCCCATGATTCTAAACAACTCTTTTTATTTCAGGCTTTTGTCTAAGACACTACCTTCTACTTGGACACTCACTTGCAAAGACTTCCACATCATGCTATAGAGAGAAAAAGAAAATAAACCAATAACTTTCTGCAAAGCCATCACTTACAAAATAAAATCAAATTAAGATTTAATTTTATTTTGGCATTTGCACCCCCCCACAAGAGAAATGGCCTTATCAGTCTGATCTTCTAAAGGTCTCTTTGATCTTCTAAAGGTAACTGGAAAGAGACTATCTCCTGCAGAAGACCATGAGAAGGTCAAACTGCTAAGGATACTGGCCCTCAGGGTTAAAAATGCCATTGTGATATATTTACCTGATTTTAATTCATTATTCTTGACTCTGCTATGCCGCAGTGTGTGCTGTTTTCTATCACTACTTGTCATTACAAATATTAATGTTCTTGTGACATTTTCCAACACAAGGCATTAAATATAAATCAGCAAATGATAAAGAGAAGCAATGCCAGGTGCACGTCTTTCAAAATGCAGTATGCAGAGATATAAGAAAGGGAAACTCTGAAGCACAGATAGGACTCTGAACAGTGCAGCACTGATGATCATATTAGGCCAATAGGATATGAAAGAACCAATACTAACTTGGACCCAGTTAAAGTAGGAGAAATTGTAGCAACATAAGTTTATGTATTTTTTTTAAGCCAGACAGCTCTATTTGAATGAAAGCAGCCATTTTCAGCTCCAGATCCCGGATCCCATTTTCAGTGTTAGGATTACTGAAACTAGAAACTCTACAGCACTCCTGTAGCTGCCATAATCATACAGTGTTAAGATGAATGAAAGGGAATGCAAGGAAGGTGTGGTTGCATGTCTAGTCACGGTTACAGTAGAACTTCAAGGGACATACTTTCACAGCAGTAAAACAAAAGAGCTTATACTCATCTGTGTCGACCTTTAACCAACACGATTTTTTTCAGTAGCTGAACATCTGTGAGCCTAAAGTCATGTCTACCTTGCACTAGTGTCAGTTAACACAGGATATTACATACTATATAAAGCGGATACTAACTCGTACTATAGTCTCTTCTTCAAAGCAAGAACCCAAAAATCCATCTACTAACAAACTGAGAACAGTAAACATTTAACACATTTATTTATTCACAGCTGCAGCAGTGAAATAGTTACACATAGATTAATTAAGCAATAATTGACAATGTTGGTGTAATATATTAAAACTTACCCACAGTTGGTGCGGTTTAATCACGAGGGTGAAGCCCGAGTGATTAAAAAAGCCAGCCGTGGGTAAATCTTAATATACCACACCATGGAGTTGGTTATTGTTATTATACAATGACATTTAAGAAAAAACTACTTATTTTTCTTAAATAATGTCTTTGTATAACGGCGTCGTGCTGCCGTGCTGTCCTTCCATGGTTGGTAATATCCTGTTGCTTTTTTTTTTTTTTTTTTTTTTTTTATGTACTACGTATGCGTATAGGACTTGGGTTCCAACTCATACCCAGTACATCATTGCTTTGGAAAGGAAGCAATGAAGAAAAGAAGGTCTCCATTGCTCCATTTTTGTTTTCTTATTTTTTTTTATTAATAAAAAAAAGTTTTGGACAGTTTAGAGGTAGGACCGAGACAGAATAGAGGAAATACAAGGAAAATCAGGTAAGTGTCTTTAGTTTTGAGTAATGTACCTGATTTTCCTAGTATTTTCTCCATCCTGTCTCTCTGCTATGTCCAGAGTTCGGATTACAGATTTTTTTTTTTATTTTTGTTAAAAAAAAAAACTTACAGTATATAGCAATAGAAAAAAGTCCGGGCAACCGGATCTTTTTATAATGGGCAAGCTGATTGGGGTGACCAATCAGCGTACTCATTTTGGACTTAATAACCAGTCATTGTATAATAGAAAAGAAAACAGACCACAGTGATGCTCATCATTTTCATGCAGTATACTTTAACAATTTGTATTCACTCCAACAATATAAAATTGCTATATTTCCACTATCCCCTTAAGCACACTCCTTGTTCTGAACATTTTCTGCATGTTTCATTCCCATAAATTCCATGTATTTCTAAGTAATTTGCTTCTACCCCTTTTTTACAGATTTGTCTTCCAGTTCTTTTATCTCCTTTACAAGATTCACTGCTTCAGTCACAGGTAATTTAAATACAGAATTTCATTTCCTAGTAATTGTTTTTGTAATCATTAGCATTACATGTAGTAAGGACTCACTATGGCTAGACAATCCAGATCTTGAGTGCCATCTCAAAAGAATAATTTTTAGTACTTGGGAACAATATAGATGTTCATCACCTAGAATTCCCCTATCCCTTTCTCTGTATTCTAATATTAATCTGGGGGAGGAATGGCAGCCTGGAACCTGCAGTCCAAACTTTTGCTTGGCCTCATTCCACTCTAGTTATTCACTCCCAGTACATTGGTTTCTTTGCTAAATTTCTCCTATAAATTTCAGCACCTGCCTGTCTGTTTTCCATACCCTTACTTGCAGTCATCTCCATTGGCAGAATCTCCTTTTTCCATTCCAGTGCTGGCTTAGTTTATAGAATACTTTCTGCTGCTTATAATACTCTGTATGGCTGATAACAATGTCAGCATACCAAGAAATATTTACAAATTATATTAAGTAGTTTTTTTTTTACTACTGCCATAATTTCTTCTGTGAATTATCTGCTTGTTGAGAGCACTCATGCCACTGTACTCCATTTCTTAAAGATAAGTATAATCCCAAGTAATGCCTAATGTGACTGAAGGTAATGGACAGTCTAAGTTGAAGTTACTGCCACCAGAAAAAAGTGTTTTCCAAGTCAAAAATGTATATCTAACCTTTCCTGTAGGCTCAAAAGGTTGTTGGGTTAAGGTCCGAAGCAAAATGATCATATCCCAAGGAGGAGTAGGATCCTTAAGGGAGATCTGAGAAGAAAATCACCCCTTAAAAAGTTTGGATAACCTAAGAGAAGCTAAGAAATCTGAAATATCTGCTAACTGAAACTGTATAGTACAGTAGCTGTCCCTCCCATGAAAAATAGATGCTAGAAAATATAAGAGAGCTGGAACAGGAGACAAAAAGGGGGTCCAGATTCCACTGCGAGAACAAACAAAAAATCCCTTCCACTTAATTTTGAAAATTTTTCTGGTAGATGGTCTCTGGGATGATATAAGATTGTGGATCACTGGGAAAGAAAGCCTGGACTGCCTAGGCATCACTGGAAGTACAGAAATTAAGCAGTAGGCTTGAGAGCTTGAATGCCCTGGTGAGGCATTTCGGACAGGTGGGAGAGAAGGCATGGATAGGCATCCAGCACCAAATGAGAGGAGTATCAAATGAGGCCAGAGGAAGGGGAAACTACACTTATCAAGGCCAGAAAGGGGCAATGAGAATTACTGTGATCTTCCTCTTCACTGCTTTCTGCAGAAATATTGGGATGAGAGGGTTAAGGGGGAAAGTGTAGAGGAGTCCAGGGGTACAAATAACCTGCTGCACTTCATGTGGTGGGGGAAAGCAAAGGGATTGCAGCATGGTTTGCCCCAGCAACAGAAAATCTGCTCTGCCACCATTGGATTGAGGAATCTCTTGTGAGGTTGGAGAATAGACCTGCTCATTTATGTCTGCTAGAACAATGGATTTCCCTGAGATGTACATTGCTATCAGAAAGCAATCAAAATATATTACCCACTGCCACACTCTCATCACTTCTCAGCATAATGGACAGAAATGGGTTCCCCTGTTTGTTGATGTACCAGACTACTGACATGCTGTTCATCTGGAAAGAAATCAACTCCAGAGGTAGGACATCCTGAAAAGCCTGAAACACTAGAACTGCCTTCATCTTTAGAACAATGATGTGACGACTGGCCTCGAAAGAGGACCATGTGCCTTGAACAGCCTTTTCCAAGTAATGCCAACCCCACCCCAGTTGGGAAGCATCTGTGGTCACTCTGGCACTGGGAAGTGGACAAACAAATGGGAGGCCTTGAGATACTTTGGGGGACTGAATGCACCACTGCATATGTGTCCTGCAATTATTTGTTAAACAAACTCCAAAACTCATGGGTTGGTACCTGATAGACCTTTGCACTCAAAGTGTCTACTGTAGATCCCTCATGTGGTATCTGGCTTGGGGAGCTAGCCTGATGCAGGCAGCCATACATCCCAGTAGTTGAAGAATCAGTTTGCCTGGTGGCATCCGACATGACAGAACCCTTAGTGCCTGGTTTTGTATGGTGAACAATTTGTTTTTTGGAAGCCTTGTTATTTGACTCGTACCTAGATGAACACCTATGAATTACAATGCCTGGATCAGGAGAAACTTAGATTTGTCCAGTTTCATTGTGACACCCAATAGGGAGCAAAGATGGAGCAAGTAGTCCCTGGCACAACTGAGAAGAGTCCTGGTAGGCGCGGTTATGAGCTAGACATTTAGGTAGGGGAATACTTGGAACCTTTGCAGTCTGAGAGGAGGTGTGAACACTGCCATACAATTGTGGACCATCCAGTGGGATGGGATGAGACCAAAGGGCAGGGCCCTAAAATGAAAATAAGTGGCTCCCAGTCAGAAGCAGAGAAACCTTCTGGATCATCTATCCATCACAATGTGATAGTATGCATCTTGAAGGTCAATCGAGCACATCTAGTTGTTTTTCCTCAACAAGGGGAGGATGGACTCAGTTATGACCATTCCAAACTTCATGTGTTTGACATATTGATTCACATGACTGAGGTCCAAAACTGGCCTGAGGTCCCCATTTTTTTGGCACCAAAAAGAATCCTGAGTATGTTTTGGGTCAATGTTGGTCTGCTGCAACCTCCTGGATAATTGGCCTGTCCAGCAGCTGTCTTTTCTCTGAGAGGGTGAACTGCTGGAAAGTATGTTTGACACTGGAAGGGAACAAAAACAAGGGATGGAGTAGCCACTGGTTATAATCTTCTGGACTCATGTATCTTCAGTGATAGATGTCCAGGCTTCTGGGTGTAGAAACAAGTGCCCCCTCTGACTGTCACGAGATTGTAGTAGTCAGGCAACCTTTCAGGAGTGCTGATAAGGACCCCAGAAGTCATGGTTCTGTGGACCTCATCTGCAGCAAGGGCAATGTCCACCTTTAGAACCCCTTCACTGCCATAGGAGGGTCTACTTCTCTAGGAATGTCCAGACAGAACCCTTGGTCTTTCAGAACTACAGGTTTTACCTCCCTTCTGGTTCTGGGAAAAGTCCTCTGTGGAGCAGAAAATCATTCTTACGGCAGAAAGGGTCTTCTCATCTTGTTCATTCCTAGACAGTGTGCCTTTAACTTCTAGTCCGAAAAAGGTCGAACCTTCAAAGGGGTTTTCAAAAAAGATACCTTAAAGTGCTCTGCAAAGTCACACAAACACATCCAACCATGACTGCTTATGGTATTGCCTACACCTGTGGCTCTCAAAGTGCTTTCAGTAGCATTTGAAGTCAGACACAGAGGCGATTGAAAGGAATTGTAGGGTGGCTAGCTGCGAGTCCAATGTATTTCTGTCCCCTGCAGCTATGGACCCTGAGAGAGACCAGAGCTCCCTGACCAAATCCCTCTAAAATCTTGTCACATTGCCAAGTAATTCAGAGCCCTCAGAGTGGAGGAAGATGAAGCCTAAACGTGCTTCCCAAACCAGTCCAGTTCCCTAGACTCCCTGTTATGGAGACAGACGAGCTCTCTTCGGACTGCTCCATTTTTGTTGCCACTGCTACCACCATGGGATCAATCAGACAATATTCCAGGATGCCTTCTAAATAGCATGGAACATGACCTATCAGGGCCTCTGGGATTACTACTTAACTGTAGCCTCTAAACAGGCTTCATGCCTCATGAATGGAGAAAGGCAAGTCATCCCTCTGCACAAAGGTGGGCCATCTACAGACCCTGGAAATGAAAGACCCGTAAGTCTCACTAGTCTTATATGTAAAGCCATGGCAAGAATGATCATGGATATGATCAACAGAGATATAGCAAACCTCCAGACACTGCACTCAACTCAGTTTGGTTTCATAAAGGGCAGATCATGCCTACACAACCTGGTGGACTTCTTTGAGAATGTCACCAAAGCAATGGATGAGGGTAAAATCGTTCACACTGTCTACCTTGCCTGGCCAAGGCATTTGACACAATACCCTCCTCGGGCATTGTTGACAAACTCAATAGGTTAGGTACAAACCCATATGTCACCCAGTGGATAGCCAACTGGCTCACAGACAGGACCCAGGAAGTTAGAATTGGGGAGTCCACCTCTACAAAGAGGCCAGTCATAAGTGAAGTCCCTCAGACATCAGCCCTTGGGCCACTCCTTTTTGGCACTTACTTCTCAGAAGTCAAGGCCAATGTCAGTGGTCTCCGGCTGACTAAATTTGCAGATGATTGCAAATTGAGAGCTGTCATTGAATCTCACACTGACATTAATGTTCTCCAGGAGGGGCTGACACAGACAAACAGCTGGTGTCAGAGTCATGGACTAAAACTAAATGCCAAGAAATGCATAACAGTATCATTAGGGAAGTCCTCCATCCCTGGTAACTATCAAATTGACAACATACCCCTTAGAGTTGACCCAGTAGTCTGGGACTTAGGGACACACATAGATAGTAATCTAGCCTTTGATCATCATGTGTCTACAGTGGTGAGGAAATCATTCTGTGTTGCGCAACTTGTAAACAAAGGTATGGCATCTAAGTCCAAAGAAGTCAATGTTCCACTGTATTCGGCATTCATCAGACTTATCATTGAGTACAATGCCCCCTTTGGTATGTACCTAACCAAGCATGTCCAACAACTGGAATGTCCACAGAGGTTCCTCCCTAAAAAAATGCAGGGCATAAGTAGAGACTGCCTCAAGGCCCTATCCCTGTATTCTGTCTCCTGCAGGCTTTTGAGGGGGAGATTTATGCCTGACATACAGGGCACTGTCAGACCCCACTCTGATGGACCTCCTGCATATCCACAAAAAAACAGTATCAGAATTAATAATTCTAAAGACTTAAACCTTGCCTGTGATATAGATAGGACCTGCTGGAGAGAGAGGTATGTATCCCAGAGAGTACCCAGTCTATGGAACAGGCTCCCCATCCATGTGAATCAGTGTTCCTCCCTAATCCAATTCAAGTGCAACTTGGACAATTGCATGGGAAACAAGAAATTCATCCCTGGTTTGGCACCTATGTTTCTGATGCAACACATAACCTGTAAATGGTTCATCTCCCAGGCCCATGCTTACACTTATCAAGCATATCAGAACACGTCAGAGATATGGTATGCATGGCTAGACATAAAAAGGCCCTTGTGGTCATTAGCCTAGTAAACACCTATAATCGCCAGAGCCTTGCTCCAATGTGGGTAATCTTTAGGTGCAACTTGAAACTTATCTGGTTTTATATGGTACAGTATTAGTTCAGCCACATCCAGCTCCTTCCATACCCATTGACACAATAAGTTGACCATTTCATCCATGGGAGGGACCACCCAAGAAGTAGCTCGGACAGATTTGAAGGCCTTGAGAAACATTGCTTTCTCTTGGGAGATGGCTTCAGATGACCAACCATCTTTCTGTCTTAAAAGTTTGAGGATTTACTCAAACGAGACATCCTCAAGTGGGTATCTGGGGGCCCCCACCCTTTCAAAGAAATCAGTGCTTTTGATAAGCAACTCCTCTAGCATGTATGCCTGAGATGAACTTCTGTGATGGGATGCTTCAGAGAAGAAGCAGAAGACTGAGGGGAGCCTTGAATGAGGACTGAATAAAGGTTAGATGGAACTGGCAGTCCAAATGGGATAGGAAGAGCAGTATCAGGACCCAAAGCCTTTCACTAGGGGACAGGTGGAGCCATGATTGTAAAGGAAGTCCACTCATCAGAAATGGAGAGTGCTGTCTTGACTGCCTTGAAAGCAGAAGCTGAGGTGTAGCACAAAACCACCTCAGAAGGAGAGAAGTTTCCAAACCAGGTAGGTTATGGTATCCAAACCCATCTCTGCTCCTAGGCTGATGTCACAGCAGAGCTACCTAGTGCCAAGGCTCCAACAATTTCAGAGTTGATCCCTTACCTCCATATCTGGAGAGATGCTTCAGCCTGAGAACCCTCCAGATCAGAGGTGCTTGGGACCAAAGAGATCAGAGATGTCACTGGAGTGGAAGATGACCAAGTCTTCAAATCTGAAAAAGACAAGCCTTTGATGAAGCTCAGATCAAAGACCTCCAAACCCAAAAAACAGATCAGGGTAGGAGTGATCACAGGAAGAGGGACAGGACTGAAGCTCATGAATCTGACAAGGGTTGGAGTCCATAAAACCCCCAAATGAATTTGGGCCATGAGGAATTCATCATCAACCATTTCTGTTTCTCTCAGGCTTCTAGTAGACCAGTCTGATATGATGGATGAAGAAGTCGAAGGAGGTCTGGAACATCTGTGTACTGGCCTCTTCTGCAAAAAGCCTGAGCACAGTCTAGGAGAGACTGCCTATGGAGTAAGTCTTACCATAACTTGGAATCTGCGCTATCCAGTGTCATTATTCATCACAGATGGGTCTTGGATCAGACTTCGGATCAGAGCCGGCAAAGTGACTGACAGCTCCTGAGCTCAAGCTCCTCCTTGCCCCAGACTCCTGTTACCCATAATCCTCAGATCGAGTTTGCTAGATAAATATCAGGACAGTGACACTGTTCACACTCAGGAACAGCAGAACCAAACAGACCATTACTCCAAGAATCCCTTGGTTACCAGAAGGAGGGAGACAGAGGGTGGGAACGTGATGAATAATGACAATGGATAGCACAGATTCTAAGTTATGGTAAGTACATAACTCTTTAGCTGATGCTATCCGTGTCATTATTGATCATGGATGGGTCAGAGTCTCCAGTTATCCAAAACCCTGGAAGGTCTCAAGGATGGACATGCCAGAGCACAGAAGAACCAAATGAGTCTCTACCCTGAGATACCAAATCCAACTTGTAATGTGTTACAAAGGTATGGGGGTTTGACCAAGAGGCAGCAGCACAAATGTAATTCAAGGAAGTCCTGGCCCAAAATGCTGAAGAAGTAGCCACTGACCTAGTAGAATGAGCTTTAATAGGCTTGGTAAATGGCCTTACCTTTCCTGGCCTGGGAGAAGGCTAAAAAAAGCTGATCTGACTTTTAAAAGTCCTCAGTCATCTTCAAACAGAAACGTAACTGCCTATGAACATCCAGGCAATATACTTTAGGAATGAGGGGCACAGGGGAACAGGCATAGAAGAGCCCCAGCAGCCAATCATGAATCAGAGCATCCCTGGGTGACTCCCCCAGAGGGGGAATCAAGGCAAAGTATTTTCTGCATTTGTAACTGGCTGGGGATGCAAACAGATTGCAGCATGGAAAACCCTATCGGTCAAAGATCCGGCTTGCCACTGACTGTTTCAGGGACCACTAGTGGGGACTTGGGAAAGTCCTGTTGAGCTTGTCTGCCAGCACCTTGGAATTTCCAGGAATATGCATTGCAAGATGAAAGCATCCAGAGGCCAATGCCCATTCCCACACTCTCACAGCCTCTTTGCACAGCAGGTATGAACATACCCCCCCCCCCGCTTGTTGATGTACCAGACTACCTCCCTGTTGTCTGTTTGAATGGCTACAGTCCTGAGAGGGAGAACATCATGGAAAGCTTGCAATGATAGTAGGACAACTCTCATCTCAAAGACATTGATGTGCAACTTGGTCTCAAAGGTGGACCACGTGCCTTGGATCATCCTTCCCTGAAAATGCTGAATCACCCCAACAGGGAGGCATTTGTGGTCACTGTGGCTTGGAGTTGTGGTAGACAGAAAGGTCTCCCTAACAGAAGATCCTTGGACTGCAGCAACCAATTTAAGTGATGTCAGCAGATTCGAGATATTCGGATTGGCATGGACTTAGGGTGAAATTGAGCCGACCACTGTACCTCCAGGATCCACTGAAGCACCCACATGTGATACTGGTTCTATATTGAATCAGCGAATGCTTAAAAAAGCAAACACTGATTCATCGACCCTGTTTACGCGAAAGCTTACAATCACGAACACTCGGAACAGCAATATTTTTCCCAGGGAAAAAAATCACTGTTCCTCACAAAAAAAAAAAAAAAATCTTAAAACAGTATATAATGTGGGGAGCTTTAGGCCTCAACACAGCACCACTACTGCTCTACTACATTTTACCAATATAACAAACTGACATAGAACAATGGTCTGCCTGTGTTCAACCCTGTTCTTAGACCTGTCAAAGGCATATGATACTGTCTCGCATCAGCAACTGCTCATTCCACTTGCCTCAACAAGACTTTCATAATACTCCTTGTTGTGGTTCTGTAGTTACCAAACTGGAAGGCAACAAGCCATTAAATGGCAACAAACTTACTCAACCTATCAACCAGTTACTACAGGTGTCCCTTCAGGGCTCTATCCTGGGTCTTCTACTATTTAATATATTATTAATGACCTCCACAGCTCTACTCACCATGACAGTTTAGTTCAGTATGTAGATAACTCAACATTAATATATGTGGCCTCAAAAATAAATAAGCTCCAAGACATTACCTAAAGATCTTTCACCTCTGAAGAAACCTGGCTCAAAGAATCAAACCTCCTACTCAACCCCAAGAAAATTAAGTTAATGCTCTTCACCTCAAAAAGTTACCAAAATTAAAAGCAATCTTTTACCATAAAGTCAGCAAATAATACTGTCATTGAAACTGTGACTCACAGTAAACTTCTAGGCATTATAATAGATGACAGTCTTAAATATGTCCACCATATATTGCACACCATTAAATCTACACACCAGAAACTAAACTCCCTTTACAGGACTGATGGAATCATTACAGAAACTGCAAGAAAAACTCTAGCCACCACCTTCTTACTGCCTACTCTCTTATACGCTGCTCTTATCCTAACAAACATAAACAATACTCAACGAAACTTGTTTGCTGCTACAATAAAACAGGTAAATTTGCCACCAATCTCCCTCACAGCATTGTCTTAGCTTACAGCAATTAAACTGGCTTGAACTGCACAATTGTCTAAACTATTCTCAACTGACTACAGCCCACAAACTCATTTGTCATCCAGAAAAATGCCCTGCACTACAAATCTTATTTCTACCCTACTGCCCACCAAGGGACCTCCATTCTAGTAACAAATTCTTATTACTTACAAATAAGTCAAATAATTTTGCAGGAGAATTGCTCTATTCCCAATGTGTTGCTAAAATCTGGAATAGTATACCCATATAAATTTACTGGCTCCATCCTGGTCCGACAATGCCTCAGAAAAAGGGTGTTTGATGATACCCCTATCAATCAATCAATCAATCAATTTCCTCTTCCTTTCTAACACTCTGGTGGAAAAGGAGTGACAGGTACTGCAAGACTCTTGCAGGTGCACCTTACCTAAGCAGTAAACACACTGCACATGGGCATCCCTGACTGACATTTTCTGTCCGCAGTCTGGGCATTTTTTAAACCCAGACTTTGGATGTTTGTCTTTTTCTTCAGACATTTCCACAACTGAAACACACTATTTAACTATGAGCTGTTTTAACTAACTAATTCACACAAACCCACACACAGCCCAAAAGGGGCAATTGACAACTAGATAAATATAAACAGTATTAAGAAATCCAAAAACAATAGTTCCAACACACTGACTTAATAACTAAAGAAGGGATCCTAAGGCCGAAGGCAAAGATAGATTATACTGAGGAAAGGGGTATGAAACAAAAAAACTACTATCTATTAGCTAGTAATATCTGCTATTAAAAATAGTACAAAGATATATAAAAATAGAAAAATATAACTTGCTGAAAGTTGAAAAACTCCCAATAAAGTCTCGAGCAAAGCTGGAAACCAACAGATCCGTGCCGCGGCAAACTAAATCTGGGTTAATTCCAGCAGTGCATTGTGGGATAAGGGGTGGTGTCTCAAGCTACTGGAGAACTTTGAGCTTGCTAGTCGGCTGTGTCGCTCCGAACCTATCAGTGATGAATGAACGTCGAGATTGAACAACTTCACATCTACTGTTTGTGTAAAAATGTAAACAGAAATGTAACTACTCCATGTTTAAATGGAACTTGGTATAATGCAATGTAAGCAAATGGAGATTTTCTCCCTGGGCCTCTACCCAGTCAGACTTTCCCAGTAAGCAAAGACAAATAAATAAATTTCATAGCCATCAAAAGATGCAAGCTGAACAGAGACATTAATGATTTTAACAAAGGTATGGTATTCTCAAGGTCTATTTCTCACCTTCAAGATTCTAGCAAAAACGAAGGTTCCAAAAAGTAATAAAGGCACTGCTCCCAGATAAGACCTTAACGCTCACTTTTATTCACAAATACAGATACAAACAGTGTTTTCGCCACTCTAAATAGGTAGCTTCATCAGAGGTTCAGAACAGCGCGAGAACTGCGCTTTAAATAACATTCGCTTTTGAAAATGAGGCTATGCCTCCATGTTTACTAAGTACATCAATTAGATGCAAAAAGTGAGAAATAAATAATAAAAAGTAAAGATTAGGACAAGTCAAATAACAATCACATTCACATTGAAACTTTTTGTCTTAACTTTTTGAACAAAAAGAGACAACCCATTAAAAATGTAACTACTCCATGTTTAAATGGAACTTGGTATAATGCAATGTAAGCAAATGGAGATTTTCTCCCTGGGCCTCTACCCAGTCAGACTTTCCCAGTAAGCAAAGACAAATAAATAAATTTCATAGCCATCAAAAGATGCAAGCTGAACAGAGACATTAATGATTTTAACAAAGGTATGGTATTCTCAAGGTCTATTTCTCACCTTCAAGATTCTAATACAACAAATGACTTGATAACTGATGATGCTTTCACTCAACAGCAACAGGAACCAGAAGTGATTCATACAATGATGTTTTAAAGCACCCACAGCCTGTTTCTACTTCCACTGTTGAGGCCACAGTTATTTCTACTTTAGACACTATTGAAATCCCCCTTTTCTCATGGAAGCAGCTCTGCCAACATGTCAGCTGAGAGACAAATGTAGGAGAAGACCAAATCTAAGAGGAAGAGGGCCTCTCGGACCAACCATGCACAGGTGCTTATATGGGCCTGAGTTTCTGACATCAGTTAGAGCAAGAAAAAAGGATCCCCAATGGGGTACTTCTCTTTTTTGAAGACTTCGGGTCTGAAACTCGAAAACGAAAATTTCAGGAGACGGCCGGCACTTGCACACTGCTTCTGCTTCAGGCACCACACGGCAAGAAAGACTGATGTAATGGCGTCGGCTGCATGTTTTATACCCCTGACAACCTGACATCATGAAAGAAGCAACAGCATCCGATGCAGAAATCCGAAGACTCTGGTATTCAGGCCAGCTGAGGGCTACCTACCTGCAGGCAGATAATTGAAATGTGATGACTGCAACAGTGAAAGACTAAGAACATCCAGAAATGATTCATACAATGAAGTTTTAAAGCACCCACAGTCTGTTTCTACTTCCACTGTTGAGGCCACTGTTATTTCTACCTTAGACACTATTGAATTCCCCCTTTTCTCATGGACGCAGCTCTGCCAACATGTCAGCTGAGAGACAAATGTAGGAGAAGACCAAATCTAAGAGGAAGAGGGTCTCTCAGACCAACCATGCACAGGTGCTTCAACCAAGGAGTGAAATAGTGCATGACATTTCAAGTTATATACTTTCTGACTCAGAATTATGTTTTTAAGCAGAGGTATGACTTTTATTCCTGTTACAGCCGGACATCTTTCTATTTAACAAAGCTAAAACTGTTTACTTGTCAGTTAAATTTGAAACTACTGCTTCCTGATAAATTGCAAAGTTTCCATGTAGCACATAAAAAAGCTAGCACTTTTATTTCATTCAGTCATCCTATCGTGCAAACCTTTCAAAATTCTTGCAAGCAAGACATTTATGACTTCATAATGGTAATAGGTCCAGAACTAACTTGTTTAATTTAACTAGAAATGAGAATGATACTTTGATCAAGCTTGTCAACAATACAGACATAATAATTAAATGTGCAGATAAAAGCCTAGCTATAGAAGTAATGGATAAATAATTCTATTTGAATGCCATTTTGAATATGTTTTCCAATATTGATACTTATGTTCAAGTACAAAATATTATAAGAAAGGTAGGCAATGAAATTTACACTTTACACCTTAATGGACAAATATAATTTGATTTGTTAACTTACTTTCATGTATTTCACCTGGTTATACCTACCTTCTAAAATATATAAAGACGAATATATGCCTCCAATGAGACCTATCGTCTCATGTAAAGGGTGGGTTAAACAAAAGGTTTTATCCTACTTCGAATAAAATAGAAATTGATGCAACACACTTTGTAAAAGCTACAAAAAAGATATTCAAGATTTTTTACGACAACTGTACATGGCATTCAGGATATAAAAATAGTTTTTATTTATTAGTAACCCATGATGCTGACTCTTTTCACAGTAATACCTAATGACAGAGATGTTGAATACATTAGAGACTTTCTCTCTAGAAATTTGCATCTACCTATTGGTGATATAAATACCATCAGTGAATTGTTAATGGTTGTTTTATGCAATAATATATTCCTTTTTCAAGATAAATATTTTCTTTAAGGAAAAGGTATAGTGATGGGTACCCATGTGGCTAATACTTATGCAAATCTTGTTGTGGCCACATGGGTTGATACTTACATTTGTAGTGGTGAAAATATCTTTCAAAATTGCCTACATTTTCAGAAAAGATTTGTGGATGATATTTTTATTATATGGAACTCCAACTGTGGTGACTTACATGAATTCATGAGTTACCAAACTGACCACACACTTTTTTCTTCCAGTTGTATTAATTTTTGGACATTAAAATAGATGTGATGAGTAATGGTAAAATAGAAACTAGTGTAAACAGAAAAACTACTAGTAGAAACAAGTATTTACATCAGACTAGTATACATCCCGCTCACATGTTTTGAAATACAGTTAAAAGACAGATGCTGCAAAATTCTAGATTAAGTAACAAACAGAAATAAGCATCTGAAAAACTACACTTGTTAGTTTGTGATGGCTATTAACGTCCTCTTTTGAAAAATGAATGGCTTCAAACTTTAGAGACACGGATATCTGAAACCAAGCTTTTTTTTTTACATCTGAGAACAATGTCTTCAAATGAAGTAATGCTTTTAAATTAAGAGTCACTATTATGTACAATACATATAACTGTTGCTTAAAGAAGATTATTTCTAAGCATTGGGATATTTTGGGATCAGTACGGAATACTGAAATTCCACAATCCCAAAAGTCTGAATCCCAAGGACAAGATTCTCGAGAATGCGGAATCTTGAACGTAGTGAATGGGGTTTGCTTTACAGTGCAGAACAGGAACTTTGCCATTCACTCCACTGTAGTGCGATCTCGGAGTTGGTATATTTAAGTTGCAGGGGGTGTGGGGGGTGCAGGGGTCTTGCCCCCCTGCATACACGTTAGAATAGTTTGTTATATGTTTTAGGGTTTTTTTTCTTTAAGTTTCAAGATTCCGCAATCTTGGGATTCTGTTCCTCGGGACTTCATCTCGGGATTGTGGAATTTTGGTATTCCGTAGTGATCCCAATATTTTATATCTATTAAACTTAACAAGGAAGTTGTTGATAGTCAACTACATTTTGGATATAAAAAGAGCCAAAATCTTAAACAAGGTCTCTGTTATACAGAGCAAGATTTTTACATTAATAGAGTGTCAACCTTGGCTCGAGATGATTGTCACTGTGGAAGTGACACCGTGACCCCATGTGCAAAATGGGAAAAGGGGTTGAGGAAGGTATAATAGCTGGAACAGATACAGTCAAAGGAAAGGAACTTATGCCTAGTATAAATGTAAATTTTGTAAACATCTAACCTATATGAACAAATATATTCACTTAACCACTACTAAGTCTTGTAGGTGCTATGATTATGTAGACTGTGATTCTACTAATCTTGTTTATGTAGCAACATGTCACAATTGTACAACGTTCTATGCCAGAAAAACAAAGAGAAATTTTGAACAGCATATTTGTGAATATCTCTCTGACATAAAATGCTAGGTAAATACTAATGCTTTATATAAACATACAGCAGAGACAAGCGTAGACCATATATTTAAATTTATGGCACTTGAATTAACTCTTTATATTCTAAAAATTCATCAAGTGGTCCCCCCTAGGCCCAAAATCTGCATGATCTATAGCACAGAACTTAAATTCGTGTGTGGGGTATTCCTTAATATGTTTAAACAGTGGATTGTTTCCGTTCTTATGTTTGATGTCATACAGGGCCTGATAAAGTCTTTGTCTCAAGGCCCTTTTCATTTTGCCTACATAGAATCCTGCACAAAACATGCAGATTGCAATGTAGACCACACCCTTAGAATAACAGTAATATTTTTTGCCAGGAATAATAGTCCCACAATTATTAATGGTTATTATCACTTTGCCAACCATACTCAAGCACTGTGGGCATCTCCCACACTTAAATCTGCCCCTTGTGTTGATTTTCTTATTGGTCTTTCTACCATTGCTTCCAGAGAAATGCCTTTTTATATACAATTAACAGTTTATCTCCCAACACTGCTCTGACACCATTGTCCATATTAAAAATTCCCCAAAATTTGACCACAGTGTTCCTTACCTCAAAAATCCAAACTAAATGGCAAAACCAAGGCCCTGCCAAAATCAATATGCCTACTTGTCTCCAGTTCATTACCCCCCACATTACCAGTAAATAATAAGAACTGAAAGGTACCCAGTCTCTTTTCCTTATCACCTCTTCAGCTATATTGTCAGTGAAACTATCAGGGTATCCTCTCTTAACAAGTATTTCTTTAAGAACTGCACATTCCTTAAGGAAATCGTCCCTTTTTGAGAAGATCCTGGATAGTCTTACATATTGTCCTTTTACCAAGGCTTTCATTTGGTGCAGTGGGTGCCAGTTTTTAAAATGCAACAATGAATTGGAATAGGTGGGCTTCCTATATAAATGTGAAGTAAAGGTTTTCTCCCCAGTTTTTTTAATAGTCATGTCTAACTAGTTTAATTTATATTTGTCCTTATTCATAACAAATCTTAAAAATGTAGTTGTACCATTAATGCAAGAAAAAAATTAATTTAATTCCTCCTCCCCACCTTTCCAAAATAGCACCAAGTCATCAAGATATCTTCTGTATAAAGCCCACATATCTTTAAACCTTGAATTGAAGATGTACAAGTCCTCCCATTGCAATGACACAATATTGGCAAAAACTGGGGCACAGCATGCCCCCATTGCCACACCCTGTCTTTGTTTAAACAAATGTCCTTCATAACTAATAAAGATGTTTTCCAGGACAAGTTCCATACATGATATAATAGTCAATAGTATAGTAGTGTGACTTAGACTACTGTTTGCACAAAGAAAATCATAAAACCATTCAAGGCCTTCATCAAGTGGTATGACAGAAAACAGGTCACAGATGTGTATAGTGGCCATAATTAAATTGTCAGCATAGATATATGCCTTGACTCTAGCTAAAAAGTCCCAAGAATCTTTAAATAAAGTAGTTCTATCATTAAGAGCATGCTTAACTTTGTTATCAATAAACTTTGCTAGGCAAAAAGTCTTTGAGGCTTTAGCATCTGAAGTGAGATGTAAGGGTGGGTTAGAGATGGAATTGTGGATCTTAGGAATTCCAAAGATAGTAGGGATCCGAGGATGAGATATTTCTAAAAACTCATGTTCATTAAGGGTAATTTGCACATTAAGCAACAACTCATCAATAGTTAAATCGATGTTCGTATATGCAATATTTAACTCGTTACATGAAATCTCAACAGATGTCTCAATATGTCTCACTATACAACAGATCCATCATTCTACTGTTGTAATCATTCATAACCATTACAACAAGCCCTCCCACCCTTGTCAGGTCTCATAATTCTTACCTCCCTGTTGCCAATAATATCACAAAGTAATATAGCCTCCTCACTAGTTAAATTAGTCAAGTAGTTACTATGTTTGTGGGACAACAAGTCCCTGATATCTTTGTCACAAAGATTCTGAAACAACTGGATCACTGGGTGTACAGGGGGGATGAATGTACTAGGTCTATGGAGCTGACTGTTAGGTACCAAAAAACTAGGACCTTGTGAAAAGTGTAATGCTAAATTTAATTTCCTAGTATATAATTTTAATTATAAAATGGTATCTGTAACATTGGCCTCCCTTGCAGGTATAAAATTTAGGACTCTTGAAAACAATTCAGCTCAATCAGAATTGACAGCGGCCTGACTTAAACTGTAAATATTGAAGTCCCCCCCCCCCAAATATTTTTAACAATCTGACACTCTTCATTGTGCAGATAATCTTCATTAAAGTCCGAAACTATCTCTGGTATGGACCTTTTCTCATCCCTCGATTCCCTCTCCCTCTCTGTTGACCCTGATATCTGTCTCCCCCAGTTCCCTTGTGTTTGGTTCCTCTGATTCCTCAATCGAGCTGATCTCCTCAGAGGTAGGGATTCTAAAGGGTCCTCTTCTTCATCACCATTGTTGTCAAAGTTGTCAGAGTCTGGGCCCACTAGTTGTTCAGTTTGACCCTCAAAATATCTGGCTTGTTGTCCCAATGGTGGGTCAGGGTAGGCCTTGCCCCCATCATATTCTACTTTGTCGCTTATTAGCTTTCTTTCTTTCCTATTTATAAGCTCAACCAAGTCATTATCAACAGTTGAAAAAACATTGTGAAATTCTAATTTCTTTTGTTCAAACAGATCATTTTTAATACTACAGTCCAATTTGTTGATATCATTAATTAATAAAGCCATTTTCCTATTATTGTCCTTCATTAACAGTTCAAGAAGAGCACAACCCTTCCTGTTGAAAAACTTTAATAAGTCCTGGTGTAGCTGCAAATTCTTATTTAATCCAGTAGGATATCACCACACAGAAAGACCCTTAGGGACATGTTCAAACTTCAGACATTCCTGGAAATAGCTGTTCTCTAGCTGGATTTTCTTGTACTTGAAAATTAAATCTTTAAAAGTCTGTATTTGCTGCTCTAATGAGCCGTTACTTCCATTTGTGTTCGCTCCATTGTTTACCCAGTCTGTACTACTCCTGATCCACTGCTCAACAGAGAATGCTGAAATATCGTCACCTCCTCCTGGGCTGTCTTGCCAATGAATACATGGATTGCTCATGTTCGGAAGAGCCACGCCCCTGCTAAGCCCGTTGTTTGGGTTATGAATCCTTTGTGCAGGAGTAATTAATGAGGATTCCAATGGTTTTGAAGTGATTATACCCCTTCCATTAGCTGAATCCAGGCCATTACTGTCCATAAGTCTGTCGACTTTCAAAGCTAGCTCAGCAACAGTAGTTGCTAACATGGAAACAGACTGTAGTAAAGCCTGTATATTCGTGCTGGCATTATCGCTCTGCTGTTGATCTCCATCCATAACCGCACAAACTGGTAATAAAAACAAAACCACCAATGAACAAAATTAAGATGTAGATGACACAGCCAACAAATCCACCAACACTCCAAGCATAAAACAGAACAATTTATTTAGTGCGTTCAACAAAAAATCACATGACTTACTCAGAATAACATTCCTCATTAAAACTACTCCTTAAATACACCCCTGCAATTCCTCATTGGTTAAATTCATGTTACATCACATCCTATTCTCCAAATTCATTATAACATAAAAAGAGAAAAATCCCAAAACCACTTGTGTAAAACTGTACATTGTTATAAAAATGATTTGATGAAACTGGTCATAAAAACTATAGTGATTTCAATTTTAACTAAGAACACGATGACAGTCTATCATTTAGCCCAGGTGGATGACAGGCATTGGTCACAATTTGCCATTTCAAGCCTGTATATTCGTGCTGGCATTATCGCTCTGCTGTTGATCTCCATCCATAACCGCACAAACTGGTAATAAAAACAAAACCACCAATGAACAAAATTAAGATGTAGATGACACAGCCAACAAATCCACCAACACTCCAAGCATAAAACAGAACAATTTATTTAGTGCGTTCAACAAACAAATCACATGACTTACTCAGAATAACATTCCTCATTAAAAATACTCCTTAAATACACCCCTGCAATTCCTCATTGGTTAAATTCATGTTACATCACATCCTATTAATATATGATGACAGGCATTGGTCAGAATTTGCCATTTCAACTCTTTATATTCTAAAAATTCATCCAGTGGTCCCTCCAGGCCCCAAGTCTGCATGATCTATAGCACAGAAATTAAATCCATGTGTGGGGTATTCCTTAATATGTTTAAACAGTGCATTGTTTTCGTTATGTTTGATGTCATACAGGTGCTGATAAATTCTTTGTCTCAAGGCCCTTTTAATTTTGCCTACATAGAATCCTGCACAAAATGTGCAGACTGCAATGTAGACCACACCCTTAGAATAACAGTAATATTTTTTTGCCAGGGATAATAGTCCCATAATTCTTAATAGACTTTGTCAACCATACTCGAGCACTGTCGGAATCTCCCACACTTAAAACTGCCCCTTATGTTGATTTTCTTATTGGTCTTTCTAGCACCCCTTTCAAAGAAATGCCTTTTTTATATACAGTTACGAGTTTATCTCCAAACACTGCTCTAACATCAGTGTCCATATTAAAAATTCTCCAAAATTTGACCACAATGTTACTCATCTCAAAAAAAATCCAAACTAAATGGCAAAACTAAGGCCCTGCCAAAATCAGTATGCCTACTTGTCTTCAATTTGTTACCACCCACATTACCAATAAATAATAAGGACTGAGAGGTACCACCGTCTCTTTTCCTCATCACCTCTTCGACTACATTGTCAATGAAACTATCAGGGTATTCTCTCTTAAAATGTATTTCTTTAAGAACTGCATATTCTTTAAGAAAATCGTCCCTTTCTGAGACCATAATGGATAGTCTTGCATATTATCCTTTTACCAGGGTTTTCTTTTGATGCACTGGGTGCCTCTGATTCCTCAATCGAGCTGATCTCCTCAGAGGTAGGGATTCAACTACTGTTGCTGAGCTAGCTTTGAAAGTCGACAGACTTATGGACAGTAATGGCCTGGATTCAGCTAATGGAAGGGGTATAAAATGCAACAATGAATTGGAATAGGTGGGCTTCCTATATAAATGTGAAGTAGCATAGTTTTTTTTAATAGTCACATCTAAATAGTTTAATTTATCTTTGTCCTTATTCATAACAAATCTTGAAAATGTAGTTGTACCATTAATGTAAGAAAAAGAACTTCATTTAATTCCTCCTCTCCACCTTTGCAAAATAGCACCAAGTCATCAAGATATTTTCCGTATAAAGCCCACATATCTTTAAACCTTGAATTGTTGGATCTGTTGTATAGTGAGACATAGGTTGAGATTTCAAGTAACAAGTTAAACATCTCATATAGGAACATCAATTTAACTATTGATGAGTTGTTGTTTAATGGGCAAATTAGCCTTAATGAACACAAGTTTTCAGAACACCTCATCCTAGGATCTCTACTATCTTCGGGATTCCTAAGACCCACAAGTACACCTCTAACACGCACTTACATCCCACTGTAGACGCTAAAGCCTCAACAAGTTTTTGTCTAAGTTTATTGATAAAGTCGAGTTTGTTCTTAATGATAGAACTACTTTGTTTAAATTCTTGGGACTTTTCAGCTAGAGTCAAGGTGGATATTTATGATGACAATTTAATTATGGCCACTATAGACATCTGTGACCTCTTTTCTGTCATACCACATGATGAAGGCCTTGAATGGTTTTATGATTTTCTTTTTTGCAAACAGCAATCTAAGTCACACTACTACATTGACGATTAGATCATGTATGGAACTTGTCCTGGAGAACAATTTTATCAGTTATGAAGGACACTTGTTTAAACAGACAGGGTGTGGCAATGGGGGCATGCTGTGCCCCAGTTTTTGCCAATATTGTACTATCGCAATGGGAGGACTTGTACATCTTCAATTCAAGGTTTAAAGATATGTGAGCTTTATACAGAAGATATCTTGATGACTTGGTGCTATTTTGCTATTTTGGAAAGCTAGGGAGGAGGAATTAAATTATTTTTTTTCTTACATTAATGGTACACTACATTTTTAAGATTGCTTATGAAAAAGAACAAAGATAAATTAAACTATTTAGAGCTGACTATTAAAAAAAACTATGAGAAGAAAACCTTTACGTCACATTTTATTGGAAGTCCACGTATTCCAATTCATTACTGCATTTTCAAAGCTGGCATGCAGTGCATCAAAAGAAAGCCCTGGTAAAAGGACAATATGTAAGACTATCCAGGATGGTCTCAGAAAGGGATGATTTCCTTACAGAATGTGCAGTTCTAAAAGAAATGCTTGTTAAGAGAGGATACCCTGATAGTTTCATTGACAATACAGCCAAAGAGTTGATAAGGAAAAGAGAAGGGGGTACCATTCAGACATTATTTATTGGTAATGTGGGGGTAACAAAGTGGAGACAAGCAGGCATACTGATTTTGGCAGGGCTTTGGGTTTTGCCTTTTAGTTTAGATTTTTTGAGATAAGGAACATTGTGGTCAAATTTTGGAGAATTTTTAATATAGACACTTATGTGAGAGAAGTGTTGGGAGATAAACCATTTTTAATATAGCACTTATGTGAGAGAAGTGTTGGGAGATAAACCATTAACTGTATATAAAAAAGGCATTTCTTTGAAAGGGATGCTAGAAAGTACAGTTGTGTACACTTACCATAAATGTAGATGTTCGAGTATATTCACTGTAGCAGTCATCACATTTGGGTTATCCCTGCCAGGGTAGCCCTCGGCCGGCCCAAATAGCAGAGGTTTAGTATTTCTGAGTCAGTTGCTGTTGCTCCAGGACTGACTTCAGGCCATCAGTAGTATAACGTAAGGCAGCCGACGGCATTACATCAGTTTTTCTTGCCCTAACCTCTCAGTAGCCCCCAAGTGGGAGCTAGGTTCAGGTGGAAGAACCTGACCAGTAGAAAGTAAATACCAATATGTTCCTTTTAAGGAAAGAGAAGAAAGAAGAAGGGGATGGAGAGAGGGAAACCAGGACTGCAACAGTGAATACACTCAGACATCTGTATTTATGGTAAGTGTACACAACTGTACTATGGTCTTCGTGTTTCACTGTTACAGCCATCACATTTGGGTTGATTCCCAAAACTGAGGAAAAGGGTGGAGGCAGTCAAGGAAACTAGGGGCTGGCTAGGATGCCCTGCAAGACTGCAGAGGTAAACCCTGCCATAGATTTGGAGAACATAGGCAGGTGGTAATGTCTGGTGAAGGTTTGAACAGATGTCCAGCTGGCAGCCTCCAGGATGTCCCTGGTGGGGACTCCTCTAAGGAAAGCTGCAGAGGTGGAGGCTGCTCTGGTGGAGCAAGTCCTGACCCCCTTGGGGGGGAGGCTTTCCGTGTTGTTTGTAGCAGAAATGAATGCAGTGTGCTATCCATTTGGAGATGGCTTTGCCCTCTGCCCCTGCAGCAAAGCTAACCAGCAACTGATTAGACTTTATGAAGGATTTAGTCCTGTCTAGATAGAATCTGAGCTGTCTGTGCACATCTCGAGTGCAGGATCCTCTCCCACTTGTTCTGTGGGTTAGGGAAAAAGTTGGGGCAAATGAATGGATTGGTTGAGAGCCACACTGGACACCACCTAGGGCATGAAGGATGGGTTAGTCCTGAGGGATACCCTGTCAGCACGGAAGATGATGACGGGTTCCACAGCCATGAGTGCTTGCAGCTCAAAGACCCTTCTGGCTGAAGTGATGGCCATAAGGAAAGCTGTCTTCCAGGAGAGAAATTTTAGTTCTGCTGAAGAGGCAGTTCGAAGGGGGGGGGGGCTGAGCTTTTCCAACACAAATTTGAGGTCCCAAGCTGGGGTTGGTGCTCTTTTGGATGGCCTTAATTTGCTAGCCCCTTTTAGGAACTGTTTTATAAGAGGGTGTGAGAAAAGGGGCTTCTCAGTGGGAAAATGAGCAGAGATAGCAGAGGCATGAATTTAATGGAGGAAAAGGACAATCGACTGTGTAGCAGGTCAGCTCAGCAATCCAGGATGAGAGGGAGGGCTGTGCCGTATTGGCTCCCTTAGCCTGAATCCAGGTGCAGAACCTTTTTCATTTGTCAGCATAAGACTTCCTACTGCTAGGGCATCTGGCCTCATGCACAACATCTAGAACCTGTTGGCTGAGGTTGGCAGATTGATTGAGGGTTAAAGAATAAGCCAAACTGCCAAATTGAGTGTCTGCAATTGGGGATGCATATATTCCCCTTCCCTCTGGGTCAGGAGGTTTGGAATCTGAGGCAGATGCCAAGGTGGCAGAGGGGACAGGCTGCGCAGCAATGGTTACCAGTGCTGATGAGGCCAGTCTTGTGTTATAAGAATCGTCCTTGGTTTTTCCTCCTTTATTCTGAGCAGTACCCTGGAGATGAGAGGTTGTGGAGGAAAGGCATAGACTGATAGATTAACCCAGGGGAAGGATAGGGCATCCACTTTCCAAGCCATGCAGTGATGCTCCCTGGTGCAGAACTTGCTGAGTTGATGGTTGGTGTGGGAGGCAAAGAGGTCGACCTTCGGGGTGCCCCATTTCTGAGTTATTAGGGCAAAGGTTCTTCTGTTGAGCTGCCACTTGTGTAGGTCCAGAAGATTTCTGCTTAAGTGGTCCACCACAGAGTTGAGAGAACCCAGTAGGAATTGTGCTAACAGGTGGAGGTGCATGGCAGAGGCTGTGTGCCAAAGGGTCATGGCCAGCCTGCATAGAGGGTAGGACTGTGTCCCTCCTTGCTTGTTTTTATACCACATCACAGTTGTGTTGCCTGTTTTGATCAGGACAGCCCCTGGGGAGAGAAGCAGTGTGAAAGCTATCAAGGCATGCTGGACAGCTATCATCTCTATTTGGTTGATGTGCAGATGGATTTGCTGTGGGCTTCATTGGCCCTGTATGCACCCCAGGCATAATCTGATACATCTGTGGTGAGGGTTTGGGTGGTGAGAAAGGTAGTCCTTTGTTGAGGGAACATGCTGTTGCCCACCAAAGGAAATCTTTTCTGAGGAAAGGTATTATAGGTATAAGAGTCTCCAGGTCTTGAGAACATTGACACCAAAGGCTTTTTAGTTACCACTGAAGTTTCGTCATATGAAGTCTGGCATATGAAAGTAGTAGAATGTAAGATGCCATGAACCCCACAGCTTGCAGGATTTTCCTTACAGACAGTTGGGGTCTGGTGGCTAGTTGAGAGAAGTAGGCTGTCAGAAAGGCTTGCTTTTCTGGAATAAGGAATGCCATTTGGGAAGCTGTGTCCAGGCTTGCTCCCAGGAATATAATCCTTTGGGTGGGTACCTGTTTGGATTTCTTTTCATTGACTGTGTACCCTAGGGAAGTTAGTAGGGACTTCACAAAGGCCAGGTGCTTCAGCAGCATTTCCTGGCTGTCTCCCTGAATTAGGCATTCATCTAAGTATGGGTAAATCGGGATATTACTTCGTCTGCAAAATGCAATGGCCGGAGCCAGACATTTTGTGAAAAGTCTGGGAGCAGTAGATAAGCCAAAGGGAAGCACAGAGAACTGAAAGTGCTGAGATCCTGGCCCAAAACAGAGATACCCCTGCAAGATTCCCTGATAATGATGTGTAGCAGCTGCTAGAGGGTGAGCATTTTGAATTTTGGGATCACCAGGAAGGTGTTTAGAATGGATAGATCGAGGATGGGGTGCCAGATGCCCTCTTTCCTGGGTACCAGAAATAGTCTGGAGAAGAAACCTTGGCCTTTCAGTTCTGCAGGAACTTGCTTTACTGCCCTCATGGAGAGCAGGGAAAGAACTTGCTTTTGCGAGTCTGCCCACTGGTTTGGAGGTAGATCTGGGAACAGGAGGTAGATCTGGGAACACTTTTGGAGTTGGAAGGGTGTGGAAAGAAAATTTGTATCCCTGGGACACTATGCTGAGAACCCAGTGGTCGTTGGTAATGGTAGCCCAGGTGTTTGCACGAAAGGAGAGTTTTCCTCCTAGGGGTAAGTGGAGGTGGGCAGAGGGAGGGGGTGGGGGAGGAGAGTCATTGCGAGTTCTTACCATAAGGGGGTGGCTTAGAACTCCCTGATTTTGAAGTCGAGGTAGTCCACTGCAAAGATCTATGCATTTCTTGTGGATGTCGTCTGTGAGGTCTGGTTCCCCGGGGTCTGGACTGACTTGGAGGGACAATGCTGCTGAACCTGGGTGGCTGGACCTGTAAGAAATCTTTAACTGTTTGCATAGATTTTGCTTTTTCTTCCATCTTATTGAAGACCTCTCCTGCCTTAGTGCCAAATGAGTTGTCTTTGTGCAAGGGGCATCCAACAATTTAGATTTAACATGGTCTGGCAAGGGCTATTCTTTAAGCCATGCATGCCTTCTAAGGACAACAGGTGACTGCTTCCCTGCAAGAAGCTTCTAGGGCATCAAAACCACAGTGCAAGGTGTTTTTAATTACTTGACTTGCAGATTAACTCTTTAGATTCTGCACAAGCAGGAAAAGAAGACATTTTTTGTTTGAGGAGTTCCAGGGTATGTTGCTTAAATTTTAGCATATGCAACTGACAATTTAATGCTCTGATAGCAAGAGTAGCTGAGGTGTATACTTTTTTACCCCATCTGTCTAGTGCTTGGAAATCCCTATCTGACGGGTTGGGATTCTTAGCAGAGGTTGCTTTCATTCCTTTGGGCCCTTGAGAAATTACTTCAGGGTCAGCAGTAGGATTTTTAAAAAGAAATTTGTGTGAGTCAGGGACCCTGTAATACCTGTCTGGTTTTCTTGGTGCAGGAGGGAGGGTGTCAGGAGTCAAGCTGGATTCCAGGAAAACATCCTCCACAACATCCAGGACTTGAGGAGATGGCCAGGGGTTTGTGCTGTGGAAGATCTAAGAGTTCCCGGAGTCTCTTTTTAGACTGAGGGTAGTCCTGACTTTCCCACTGGAAATGCTCCCTTAAGGCATGAAGGGTTCCCCAAAGGAAAAATCTTCTGGGGGAGAGGCTGAAGGAATGGAATCCTCTGCATCAGAATCCTCATAAGCATAGAGGGGTTGCATGACTTCATACTCAGATGCATCAGAGTCATCGGACTCCTGTTCTGACAAAACTACAGAGGAAAAATCTCTTTCTTTTGGAAAGGGTAGCTTGGCTTCCCCTGATCAGCATAATAAAGGTCTTCTGCCATTTTAAGCATTTGAGACTGAGGCAAGGAAGCAAGTCCCTGAGACTGGGTCTTCAGTTTCTTGGGTGTGGAGAGTAATCTGGGCCTAAGAAACTCAGTAGTTTTTGAAAGAACGGTAGTCACCAAAGAAGATGGTTTGTGTCGAGAATCGGTAGTGCAAAGGACTTCCTCGGAAGCCAGTGCCTGCTCAGCGCTCCGGATACATCCAAGGTAGAGACAACTGCAGAAT
>NC_056735.1:604232152-604349652 GCF_019279795.1 Protopterus annectens
ATGCGGCTATAGTACAAAACCATTGGTGACTGGATTCATTTTCTATTATAGACATCACATTGCATTATCAGGGTTAGCTGCTTTCTTACATGTGGCGTCCTTGAAATGAGATGTTAAACCGAGGTTCCATCTGCCAGAGTTGGTGGAAGGTCGGCTGGGTGTAAAAGATCCCATGGCAATTATCAAAAACATAAGGGGAAGTTCTCTGATGACCAAATTAGCTAGTATGAATACCATCTTCAGATTCACATGAAAAGAAGCCTCTGGCTAGTGGGATTAACCCAGTCAACGGTTAAATAAATATTAAATAAAAAAATGATATAAATCACACAGTAGACTCCCAGTATTCCAATGCAAACACACAAGTCCACTTGCACATATATGGATACAAGCACAGCTGTAGATACACACACATTCACACAAGCATTTAATGCACAACAAGGGTACTTCTAGATTTTAACAATAGATTTTTGGTAAGTTAAAGACATGAATTAAATATACCACACATAGTTCACTCCAGAAAGTATAGCAGTCCTAATTGATAATACTTGCATTACACTTCCAAACATTGTACACTAAGATCAGAAAATACAACTACCAAAAACTTTATAACCAAATCACTGTAAGGAGAACTACGCTGCAAGATACCAGAGTCTGAACTGCAAATCAGCAGCTGTAAGCAACTGTAAATCAGCACAGAAACTGAAGGCCACGAAGATCTTTGTATTTAACTGATTAAGTAGATAAACTGAAAACAAATACTACTAAAATATTCTGCTGTACATCTGAATATACAATGTTAAGTTGTCAATCTCGCCTTCATTCTTGCTGGATGGGTTCGGAGCCGAACCTCGGCTCAGACTCGGCCAATTACTACAGCTCGAGAGCTATTTTTACTGGCTCAAGGCTATCCTATGTCCCATAATGCTAGGTGTCATATACCCAGATCTCGTTTGCTGCTTCAGCTACGAGGTTGCGTCTTTTTGCCGGCTCCAGGTTGTATTAATCTTTTTCTTGTATTTAGTCAGTTTTTTGGTTCTAACCTTAGCGATAGTTATTCTTAGTTCCTACCCTATAGATCCCTGTTTAGAATCCCCTCTTAGGTAGTTTTTTTTCTTCAGTTTTCCCCTCACTGAATAGTTAGGCCTTTGGCTAAACTTGTCCTATTACAGTTTCTGTAGCAGTAAATCCCTTTAGATTTTTTTATATAGATTTTTTCTTGTATGTGTGTGCCTAGAGTTAAACTGTGTTAAAAAGTGTTGGGTTTTTGTTTTTCTTGGTCTGTTAACAAGCTCTTTGTGTGTGTGTGTGTTGGCTGATTGTGACTAGACTGCTTAGAATTGTCTTTTTCTGCCCATCATCCTTGTTTCAGGATGTCGAAAGACACCAAGGTCTCGGGCTTCAAGAAGCGTGATTCGTGCTGTCAGAAGATGTCGCTTGACAGACTATCACACTTCTTGTGTATATTGCTTGGGCCCTCTGCACCTGCAGGACTCTTGTTCTGTCTGCCATGCGTTCAGTCCAAGAGTCCTGCAGGAACGTAGAAACAAACTTATTTTGAGAGGCTTGTTGAAGCCTGAAAGTTCCCTGGCTAAGCCTTCGTCGGGTAAACCTTCAAAGCCCGCCAAACCATCGGCTCCATGTTCGGAGCAGTCACCGAGCGGCACTACTACTACTACCACTGCATCGGTTGATTCGAGGCCTCAGTCGGCTTCGACTCTGCTGTCGCAGCCGTCTTCGAGCAGAAAGCATTCCAGGTCTCCTTCCCTGGAATCTGTCCATTCCTCTGCTGTCGCAGCCGTCTTCGAGCAGAAAGCATTCCGGGTCTCCTTCCCTGGAATCTGTCTATTCGACTCCGAAGTCTCCCTTGTTATCGGAGCGGAGTCACAGGTCCCATTCCTGTCGGTCTTCCAGGCTGTCGGATCATGACCTCGAGAGGGTGGTTAGCAGACTACTTAAGTCGCAGGCACTGGCCCAAATGTTGCATAGCCCTCCTCATCAGGCAGTGGCTATCACTACTCCCTCTTCGATTCCTCCTCCGACTCTTCCTTTGAGTTCAGAGCCGGAGATCGTAGGGGTCAGGACCGTCGGAACATTGGAGCCGATACCACTCCTTTTGGCTCCCTTGTTGGCTCCGATCTCTTCCTTGGTTCCATCCTTGGAGGGATCCGGGCGCCGGGACTCCCTCGTCGGTTCTGAGGGGGCGAGAGGCATCGGACCCTTGTCCAACCCCGTTCTCCCTCTTGGAACCTCGGCGCAGGTGAGTTCGGCCCCGACATCGGCCTCGGAGCCGGGAGGAGTCCTTGTCTCTTCGGAGCGGTGATCCCCTTCCCTGCCTGATAGGGGCGCCTTTGAGGTCATGAGGAGTGTGCTGGCCCCTGTGCCTGCTCCACGGTCGGCTCCTTCGGCTCCTCCCTCTATGGTGGCTGCTTCAGTCTCTATCTGCCCTTCTGATCCCGAGCGTGGAGAACTGACGCTACAGGTAGCACCATTGGGTGTATCCTCCTCATCCGAGGCCTCCCTGATCCTTCAGGGGAGCCCCCTTGAAAGAGAAAATGCAAAAGGAAGCATGTAGACTCCCCTGAGTCAGTCACGTCTGACACCGACTTGGATGAGTCAGAAGGGTCCCCAAGGTCCCCCTCTGAGGATGTCTCCTTTTCTGACATCCTGGAGATTCTTAAGCAGAGGGGAAAAGTACAGTTTTGTACCTACCATAAATGTAGATGTCCGATAGATATGCAACTGCAGTCCTGACATATGGGTTGTCCTGCCTCAGGCAGCCCTTCGGTCGGCCAGATTCCAAAGTCTGGGTCCGGCGTTGGCCGATGTCGCCTCCTCCCAGACGTCAGAGCGGCTGGAGTATAAAGGCATCAGCCGATGCCATCTTCTTCAGTGTTTCTTGCCCCAGATGCCTGGTGCCCTCCAAGGAAGGCTAAATTTTGTGAATGGATAAGCAGATAAAACCAGACATGCACAAAAGTAATAAACAGATACACCATAATATATATCCCCAGCTGATAGGTAAGGGGAGAAAGGACCCAAAAGGGGAAAAACAGAGGGGTAGGAGGGAGGGAAAACCTGACTGCAGTTGCATATCTATCGGACATCTACATTTATGGTAGGTACAAAACTGTACTATGTCCTTCAAGAATGCAACTGCAGTCCTGACATATGGGTTGAATACCATAGCCAAGCTGGGGATGGTAGGACTAAGCAAGAGATGGTGTAGGACTAAGCAAGAGATGGTGTAGCTAGAAGGCCCTGCAGGACTGCCGAAGTAAAGCCTGCTCGGGATCTGGAGTATAATGGCAGGTTGTAGTGTTTGGTAAATGTATGCACGGATCTCCATGTAGCAGCCTCTAGAATATATTTTGTAGCCACTCCTCTTAGAAAAGCTGTGGATGTGGCCATAGCTCTGGTGGAGTGTGGTCTAATATTAGCTGGCACACTTTTTCCATGAAAAGAATAACAGAATCTGATGCAGTGTCCAATCCATTTTGAGATAGTTTGTTTGGTGACTGCTTTTCCTTGCACTCCAGCAGCATAGGCTACAAACAGTTGGTCAGACTTCCTGGTGGACTTTGTTCTGTCCAAGTAGTAGCATAGTTGTCTGTGAATGTCTAAAGTATGCAGCAGCTTTTCCCCTTTATTTTGAGGGTTAGGAAAGAAAGTAGGCAGGTGAATTGCTTGGTTTAGAGACACTCTGGATATCACCTTAGGCATGAATGAAGGATTGGTCCTAAGGGAAACTCTGTCCTGATGAAAGATGAGAAAAGGAGGAACTGCCATGAGGGCCTGTATCTCGAGACTCTTCTTGCTGAGGTGACTGCCAACAGGAAAACCGTTTTCCAAGAGAGAAATTGCATTTCTGAAGATGCTGCTGGTTCAAAAGGAGGAAGGGTTAATTTTTCCAAGACGTAATTGAGGTCCCATGCAGGAATTGGTAGCTTCCTTGGAGGTTTGATATTCTTTATGCCTCTTAGAAGCTGTCTTAGCAAGGGATGCGAAAACACAGGTGGATCACAGTTGTAATGTGCTGAGATAGCTGAAGCGTGGATTTTGATGGAAGAGTATGAGAGGCCACTGTGAAACATTTCTGCCAAGTATTCTAATATCTGAGATATGTTCATCAGTGATGCATCCTGGCCCTTGTTGACATTCCAGATGGTGAATCTCTTCCATTTGGCCGAATAGGTTTTTCTGGTGGAAGGTCTGAGTGCCTCCAGCAAAATTTCCTGAACTTTTTCGGAGAGGGAGTCATGGGTCTGAGTCATGGAACTCTCCAAGCTGTCAGCTTTAAGGTTTGCAGGTTCTGATGAACAGTCTTGTAACTGTGTTGAGTCAGGAGCAGAGGCCACTGAGGCAAGGGCCACGGTTTGGAGTGAGTTATGCTCAGTAGTAGTGGATACCAGTGTTGCCTTGGCCAGTCTGGAGCTATCAAGATTCCTCTTGGTTGTTCTGCCTTGATCTTCAGTAACACCTTGGTGAGCAAAGGTAGAGGAGGGAATGCATAAATTGTTAGAGCATTCCAGCTGAAGGAAAGAGCATCCGTTCTCCAAGCTAGAGAATGGTGTATCCTTGTGCAGAACTTTTCCAGGTGATGATTGAGATGAGATGCAAAGAGGTCTATGTCTGGTCTTCCCCATGCAGATGCTATTTGTGAGAAAATGCGTGGGTGTAGCATCCATTCGTGTGGATCCAAGAAATTTCTGCTCAACCTGTCTGCCAGAACATTGTCCTTGCCCGGAACAAACTGGGATTGCAAGTAGATGTTCAGTTTCAGGGACTTTTCCCAAAGAATCATTGTTAGTCTGCAGAGAGGGTAGGAATGAGTGCCCCCTTGTTTGTTTATGTACCACATGACAGTGGTGTTGTCTGTCCTTATTAGCAGATGACCTTGCTGAAGAGATTTTCCAAAAGCTTCTATTGCATGTATCACTGCCAACATCTCTTTTTGATTTATGTGCTGATGCATCTCCATGGGAGTCCATTGCCCTTGAATGCATCTGCCATCCATGTGCGCCCCCCATCCATGGTCTGAGGCGTCTGTTGTAATAGTTTGACTTGTTGGAGGTTTGTTGAAAAGCATACCTTCGTTTAAGTGACTTGCTTGAGCCCACCACAAAATTCCCTTTGCAGGCATGGTATGAGTGGTATTATGTCTTCTAGGTTGTGGCTGTGTTGCGACCACAAGCTTTTTAGGTACCATTGCAGCTTTCTCATGTGTAGTCTTGCCAGAGGGATTAGAAGAATGCAAGATGCCATGAACCCCAGGGCCTGCAGGGTCTTCCTTGCGGTCAGGTGGGTTAATTTTGCTAGGCCTTTGAAGTAAGCTGTTAAATGCTCTTGTTTCTCCTCTGTGAGGAAAGCCATTTGTAGCTGTGTGTCCAGTTTTGCTCCTAGAAAAATAATCTCTTGGGATGGCAGTAATCTTGATTTTTGAATGTTGACTGTGTATCCCAAAGCCTGCAGCAATTGAATGACGTAATCCAAGTGTTTTATCAAGGTCTGTTTGCTGTCTGCTTGTATTAGGCAGTCATCCAGGTAAGGGTATATTTGAATCCCCTGGAGTCTGCAATGTGCCACTACTGATGGCAGGCATTTCGTGAATACTCTGGGCGCAGTAGATAAGCCAAACGGCAATGCTGAGAATTGATAGTGCTCTGTTCCTGCAAGAAATCTGAGGTATCTTCTGCAACTGTGTCTGATAGGGACATGCAGGTATGCCTCCTTGAGGTCCAGAGTAACCAGCCAAGACCCCTTGCCCAGCATGGGAAGAAGTTGCTGTAATGTCAGCATTTTGAATTTTGGCATCATGAGAAAAGTATTTAGAACGGACAAGTCCAATATAGGCCTCCATTGTTTTTCTTTTCTTGGAACAAGGAACAGTCTTGAATAAAATCCCTGGCCTTGTTCCTGAGGAGGAACCTTCTCTATTGCTTTTATTTGTAACAGCTTTGAGACTTCTATGAGTGCCTCTGCCCTTTGATTTTGCAGCAGGTTTGGCATGCCTTGTCCTGTTGGTAAGGTATGGAAGTGGAACCTGTAACCTCTGTCTATTATGTCCAGAATCCAATTGTCCTTTGTTATAATGTGCCAGTTTTTTGAGAATAGAGATAATTTTCCGCCTAGAGGTGCTTCTCTTTGAGCCTTGGTAGGCGGAGTGAAAGGTAAGTCATTGTGATTGTCCCTGTGGTGCAGGTGAACTACCTGTGCCACTTCTCTGATTTTGTGGTTGCCATTGGCGTCCCCTGTAGGAGCCTCGGTATTGCCCTCTACCTCGTGCATGCCTGTTCTTTCCCCTTTGAAACTTGTCAGAGTCTGGAAAGGACCAATTCTTTGAAGGCCAGTTCCTGCTGAACCTTGGTGGCTGAACCTGGAGGAAATCCTTTACTGTCTGTACTGATTTTGCCTTCTCCTCAATAGATTTCAACACATCCTGAGCATTAGTACCAAAAAGCTTCTGTTTATCCAGAGGTGCGTCCAGGAGCTTTACTTTAACATGATCTGGCAGTGGCTGTTCTTTCAACCAAGCATGTCTACAGATAACAGCCCCTGTCATAGCTGCCCTACATGAAGCCTCCAATGCATCATAACCACACTGTAGAAAATGATTACTAACCTGCTGGGTATTATGAACCAAATCCTGCAATGCCTTTCTATCTATAGGCTCAGGAGAGGCTATCTTTTTCTGAAAATCATCCAGTAAATAATCCTGGTACTGAAACATATGAAAAAGGCAGTTAAGTGACCTCATGGCAAGGGTGGAAGAGGTATAAACTTTTTTACCCCATCTCTCCAGGGACCTTGCTTCCCTGTCAGCTGGCAGTGGATTCTTGGCTGAGGAGGTAGCCACTCCTTTGGGGCCGTGTGAAATAGTTTCTAGATCCACGGAGTGGGCCTTAAAGAGATGCTTGTGAATGTCAGGGACCCTGTAATATCTGTCTGGCTTGACAGGAGCAGGAGGGAGAGAATCAGGAGAAGCACTAGAGTCGGAGAAAACATCATCCAGGACATCCAAAACTGGATGGATAGCTAAAGGTCTGTGCTGGGGTAACTTAAGGAAGGTATGTAGCCTTTTCCTAGAATCAGAAAATTCCTGACCCTGCCACTTAAAATGTTCCCTCATGGAGTGGAGGACGTCACCGAAAGAAAAATCCTCTGGAGGAGAGGCAGAGGGAATAGATTCCTCAGCATCAGGGTCCACATAGGCCTGGAAGGATTCTTCTTGGGTATCTGAATGCTCTGAATCCCCAGAGGCTTCATCTGAAGAGAGGTTGTCTGCCTGCTCAGTTCTAGGCCTTTTTTCTGCAGGTGGCTGAGAACCTCTGTCTGGGTGAGGCTGAGACCCCCTGATAAGAGAGATTAGATCTGCAGCCAGAGACATGATTTGTCTGTCAGAAGAAGGGGCCTGAGAAGTAGGTTTAAGATGGGCCTTGGCCTGGCTGGCGACCTTAGCACGTGCAAAGGCCTTGATTGACATGGATACAGGAGGCCTAGCTGCCCCACGTGCAGGGGTAACCTTGTCCACGGGAATGATGTTGGGTAGATCCAGAACTTCGGTTTCCAGAGGAAAATCAACAACCGGCACCGGTGTAGTCTCCGAGACCGAGGGATGAGTTAACGCGGTGTCGTCGGCCTGGAGCGGTTGAATTACCGCTTCCGAAGGGACCGAAGCACTCACAGAGGAATTAGGTGTAATATCGGTGGAAGACGCGGGCCGAGGATGTTGGTCCCGGTCCTTTCGTTTTTTGGTAGTTTGTGCTGTCGGTTGTTCTGACGGCATGTTGTAAGCGTAGGATTCGCCAAAAAAGTCTTTGGCAAACTCTGCCCGGCGCCTGAGAGTGCACTTATTAAAGCAAGCACAGGCAGCACAGGCCGAGACGTCGTGGTCTGGGCCCAGGCAAGGGAGGCAGTAAGAATGGAAGTCCTTATGAGGTATTTGTTTACCACAAGACAAACAATTATTAACTTTCTCAATTTGTTCTGACATCGGCTGAGGCAAGAAAAAATGTTCCCCAATGGGGTACTTAGCTTTTAGATGACTTCGGTAACTGAAAACACAGGAGCTGGCCGACCGGCACTTGCGAACTGCTTCTGCTTCTGGCACCGCGCGGCAAGAAAGACTGAAGAAGATGGCGTCGGCTGATGCCTTTATACTCCAGCCGCTCTGACGTCGGGGAGGAGGCGACATCGGCCGACGCCGGACCCAGACTTTGGAATCTGGCCGACCGAAGGGCTGCCTGAGGCAGGACAACCCATATGTCAGGACTGCAGTTGCATTCTTGAAGGACATCTGGTCTGCCCTTAACCCTTCCGAGGACGAGTTGGTGTACCTGGATGCGTTCGGTTCTCGCCCTTCCACCTCCTGGGTGTCTCCACCTTTCGACCCACTCATGGATGTGGTGGCTCGAAAGGTGTGGACGGCTCCAGATACTATGTAACCAACTCCCCAGAGACCTACAAAATTTATTACAGCCCCTTCTGACAAGCAGTTTCTAACTAAGGACGTCCCTGTTGATGCCATGGTGGTGGCGGCGGCCATTAAAAATGAGTTGGCTGACCCTTCAGTACCTGTCCAACCTCCTAATAAGGAATCTAGGACTATGGACAGGTATGGCAAGCGGATGTTTTCTTCAGCGACCTTTGCTATGCGGTGGCTGAATTATTTGTGCCATTTCACCTGTCTCCAGAGAGACCTTCTCAAAGAACTGGGTGATACCTTACAGGACCCATCAGCTGCGGGGTCTCAGGAAAAGATCAACTCCTAGCTGGGGACCCTGAACTCTATTGTCAACTCCTCCATGCGGCTCATTCCCTATGCAGCCTATGGAGCGAGTAGGGCTGCAGGCATGGGCATTTCTCTAAGGAGACATGCCTGGATGCGGCTTTGCAATTTTGCTGACCCCTTCAAGGCATCCTTCACGAACACCCACTTTGATGGTTCTGCCTTGTTTGGACCTCAAGTGAAGGATACATTGACCAGGTGCGAGTACAGGAAGGCAAGACTCTCTCTGCCGTGGGAGTCCATTTTTCTACCCCTTCTAGACCGTAACCTAAGGGTCAGAAGAGTGGGAAAATGTGGTTGCGCAAACCTCAGGGAGTACTGCCTGACGCACGTGGTGAGCTTCCCTCCAGAGGCAGAGGAGGGAACAATAATAGACGCCGCCCGAGGGGCAGGGGGGGTCCGCAGAATCAGGGTAGCAGAGAATCCTTCTCTGACAAACCCTTCCAGCACCCCTGAGGAGCTGCCCAACTGTCCACCTACAGAGGCAGTCGGGGGAAGACTATCGCTGTACCCAGAAGCCTGGCATTCCCTCACGCAAGACAAATGGGTACGGTCGATCATATCCGAGGGTTACAAAATTCCCTTTATTCACACCCCACAACAGCCAAAAGGGCCCCTTCCAGACATTCCACCCAGTCTGAGGGATCAAGCAGCACTAGAAATTTCAAAGCTGCTAGAAAAAAGAGCCATCCAGCCAGTCCCAGCAGACCAGCAAGGATCCGGAGTCTACTCCAAGTTCTTTTTGGTACCAAAAAAGACAAGGGACTGGAGACCTATTTTGGATCTCAGTAGGCTGAACAAGTCTGTTCAAAGAACGAAATTCCGGATGGTCACGCTTCAGTCCATTCTACCCTTTCTGGTTAGGACAATTGGATGTGATCTATAGACCTTCAGGATGCGTACTATCATATCAAAATGAACAGGCACTCCAGGAGGTTTCTCCGCTTCCGGCTGGGAACCAGTCACTACCAATTCAGAGCCCTGCCCTTTGGCCTCATCACAGCCCCCAGGGTGTTTACCAAATGCATGGCAGTGGTTGCAGCTCACCTGAGAAGACAAGGATTCCAGGTGTTTCCATACTTAGATGACTGGCTCCTTACTGCCACCACCAAGCGTCAGCTACTCCATTCCAGAGATTATACCCTCCAAATTTGCAATGAGCTAGGTATCTCTATAAACTCCGAAAAGTCTGCCATGTTGCCTTGTCAATCTATTACCTTCATAGGCATCGTTTTAAACACTGTGGAACTGTCAGCAAAACTGCCTGTACAGAGGGTTTCAGACATTCGCGATCATGTTCAAATCCTACTACAAGAGAGCAGAGTCCAGGCCAGATTCGTACTAAAAACCCTAGGTCTCATGGCAGCAGCCATCACATTACTCCCCCTAGCTTGCTTTCACATGCGGATTCTGCAATGGATGCTGTTTTCCCAGTGGTCCTTTCAACAGCTTCCAATGTCACACAGCATTCTAATCACTCAGTCATGGAAAAGGCACCTTTCGTGGTGGATGGTCTCCCCTCAGGTTCTTCAGGGCAGACCTTTTGTCCTTCCTCCTCCTGTTGCTACTGTGACAACGGATGCCTCCCTGATCGGGTGGGGGGCCATTTTCAGGGCAGGACAGTCCAGGGCACATGGAAACCTTTCGAAGGCTACCTGCACATAAATGTCTTGGAAATGAGAACAGCACTTTTAGCATTGCAGGCCCTTCAAGACTCTCTACCCACTGAGACTATTGCAATTCAGACAGACAATATGTCTGTAGTGTGGTACATCAACAAGCAGGGCGGAACCAGGTCCTACCCCCTATGTCGGGAAGCACTCAGACTTTGGCAGTGGGCGATCTCTTCTCAACGGTTTCTGGTAGCAACGCATATCCCCAGGAAGTCCAACGTCAGAGCGGACAGGCTGAGCAGAGCCATTCTCATGCCCCACAAGTGGTCTTTCAACCAGCTAGTAGCAGAAAAAATTTTCAGAAGGTGGGGTCAGCCTTGCTGCGATCTTTTTGCAACCCCTCAAAACAGCAAGTGCCAAGACTTCTTCAACCTCTTCCCTCTCCCAGGTCTTCACCCCAGAGACGCTCTAGTCCATGATTGGCCCCAGGGTCTTCCTCTCCCTTGTCTTCACCCCAGAGATGCTCTAGTCCATGATTGGCCCCAGGGTCTTCTGTATGCTTTTCCCACCTTTCCCCTTAATTACACAGTTAATCCAGAAAGCAACTGCTTTGAGATCCAGAATGATCCTTGTTGCCCCTTACTGGCCTCGACAAATTTGGTTTCCGTTTCTGCAATGTCATCTACTAGATCAGCCCTGGCATCTGGACCCAGCACCAGATCTTCTGACACATCAGTCGGGCAGGCTGCATCAATCTCTCCAATCTCTCAACCTCACAGCTTGGTTGCTCCACTTCCAACCCTAGCCAGGCTTCTCTCAATCTCTCATTCAGTTTGTGACATCATTCTCGCTTCGCACAAGTCTACTACCAGAAAGACTTATGCTAGCAAATGGAAGCGTTTCTCTGTTTGTGCAGGGGAGAAACAAGTTGATCCTTTTACAGCTCCTGTCCATACAGTTTTAGAGTTTTTGGCAGAACTTTTTCAAATGGGTTCTTCTTCAGCCACCATCAGAGTTCAGCTGGCAGCTATTGCAAATTTACATGTTGGATTGTCAGAGACCAGCATTATGTCACACAAACTTTGTAAAGCCTTTCTAAAAGGAACCCTCTTACTTAGGGTCCCGGTAAAAGATCCTCCCCCACCATGGGACCTAAATTTGGTGCTGTTGTCTTTAATTCTCCCTCCCTTTGAGCCTGCGGCTTCCTGTTCGTTAAAGTTGCTCTCTTGGAAAACTCTGTTCTTAGTAGCCATCACTTCAGCGAGAAGGGTATTGGAACTTCAAGCCCTTTGTGTTCGCCCTCCTTACCTTGTTTTTCACAAAGATAGAGTGTCACTTAGGAATAATCCTTCCTTTTTACCCAAAGTACTCTCTGAAAAAAATCTGAATCAGACCATCGATCTTCCTGTCTTCTTCCCACTTTATACCAATAGGTCTGAATGGAAGTTACATTGTCTGGACGTTTACCGTCAATTATGCATCTACCTGGATAGAACCAAGCAGACGAGGAAATCAGAACAGCTCTTCCTGTCTTACGCAGAAGGGAAGCAAGGCCTGCCAGTTTCCAAAGTAACCTTGTCCAGGTGGTTGACCTCTGTTATCATGTTGATTTACCAATTGAGGCATAAAGATCTCCCTATTAAGCCCAGAGCTCATTCAACCAGAGCATTAGCTTCTTCAGTAGCCTTTCAGGCAAGATTGCCAATGGATTCCATTTGTGCAGCGGCCACATGGGCCTCTTCTCATACCTTCATTTCTCATTACAAGCTGGACATGACCTCTAGAAGTCGGGCTGATTTTGGTTCCACTGTATTCAACAGTCTGTTCCATTGAGCCACCCAGGACTAAGGTGCTAGGGACACTGTCCCATCCAGCAAGAATGAAGGTGTGATTGACAACTTAACATTGAGAAGTTATGTACTTACCATAATGTTCCATGTTAGTTGTCTTCTTCTTCTCGCCTTCTTTCTTGCATCCCACCCTCCATCCCCCTAGCCTGGCAAGACCGAGAGTATCTTCTGAGATGTGTTATCATGAGAGTTATCTCCTTAGCTGCCTCTCTTCCTTTTCTTGGTAACTCTTATAAGAGTTCTATATATGTATATATATATATATATATATATATACACAAGAGCTTAGATATATAGAGGTAGATATATATATATATATATATATATATATTCTCTGTCATGGTGGGGACATGTATGTCCATAGTGTTAGCTATCAAACGAGATCTGGGTATATGACGCCTAGCATTATGGGACATAGGATAGCCTTGAGCCGGTAAAAATAGCTCTCGAGCTTTAGTAATAGGCCGAGTTGGAGCCGAGGTTCGGCTCCGAACCCATCCAGCAAGAAAGAAGGCGAGAAAAAGACAACTAACACGGAACGTTATGGTAAGTACATAACTTCTCATTTTGTAATCACCTGAATAGTCTGAAGATAAAAAACTGTTTTTCAATGAACTGCAAAATACCAGAACATGAAATGCACACCAGCAAGGTGTAAGTAGCAGTAAACCTGCACAAGGCTAATACATCTTAACTTTTTAAGATCTAGTTGATTTGTTTACAGTTAAGACAAATCCAAAAATCAACATACAGCTTAAGAAAAAAGTAATCAAGTCATCTGATCTCATTTGAGAATGAAGATGGCTGAAGCTGGCTCACAGGCTTGCATTCTATGCGTTTTAGTTGCACATCTTATTAAGCCAATAGCAATAATCAATGCTGAGTATGTCAAATCTATAGTATTTACCAATCTGTATTTCTATTAAACTACTTGTTTTGCATTGCTGGTCAAATTCTAGCACTAGTGGATAAATTCTAGACGATATATCTACCTACTGATTATTGTTCAGTTTTACTATCCAACCACAGTTTTCTCTCTTTCCTATGGAAACTCTTGAAATTAAGATGTTTTCTTTGTCCACTATCAGAATAGTGATGATGTAAACAAAGTTATCACATAAATCAAGCCTCTGGCTCTGGAACAAACTGCTCATAGAGCGACTTTTTTGAAGTCACTCAGTTTTTTAGAAGCTAGGTTTCACTACTCATGGTTTATTTATTTAAAGCAAAAGATGCCACTCATAAAACATTAACTTGTTCTACTGTATTAAGACTAGTAGTAATATCCTCTCCAACTTTAACAGTCTTTGATGTTGTACTAATTTAAATGGTTATTCACAGTGATCTTTAGGAATTTTTCCTACCTTTTTAAATTATTTCTATTATTTTTAACTCAATGTTTAATTGTATATACTTGAAATGTTTAACTTTGTTTGCTACTCTTGATACTTTACATGTTTTCCATATGTACATGTGGCAGTTATCATTGTTTTAATTTGTACAACATTTGCCTGTAAATATATTTGTATATTTGTGGTCTCATAAACTTAAATTGGTGTTTTATTACATCACCATTATTAAAGGCTGAAACAGTACTAATTTCATAAACTTTAATCATACTTTGACTTAGGAATGGGGTCCATTCCTGTCATGGTATGAGAAACCAAAAGACTTGGAGAAACTAAATCGAGAAACACCATTAATTATTTGTTGTTCTCCACAGTCCATCTTTATACCTCTTGCATAGCTCATATGTGTGTGCTGTCTTTGTCTTCTTGGCACAGATTGTGGCTGAAAAGCGTACATGAACCAGTTTAGTCACCTGGTCATCAAACTTAAAATAAAATAAATTTGTCAGTTCTGATAACTCTGATGACAATGCCCAATTCTGGGTAACAGGTCTTTGTATCAGTATTTACATTACCTGCCACCCATTCCTACTGTGAGCAGGTCAATTCCTCATCAGCTGTGAGAAATGGCATTTTGGCCAGTTTGTCAAGAATGATGGTGCATTTGTCAGGGATATCTCCCCTTACCCCTATTTTGTAAGGAACCTAGAACTGACTATGATGGTAACAAGGGCATGGTAGACACAGCCTTTTTTGCGCAGTGTGTGTGAGTGTGTGTGTGTGTGTGTGTGTGTGTGTGTGTGTGTGTGTGTGTGTGTGTGTGTGTGTGTGTGTGTGTGTGTGTGTGTGTGCGAGAGCGTGCTACTGTGTGTAGGGGTTTTCCAGCAAGAGAAAAATTCCCTGATCAAATTCACTCATTTTCAAAACTGCATTCATTGGCTGGATTTTCAGAAAAATGTCCGGATTCATTTCTTACAATGTTGCCCAAAGGAGTGTTCTCTGTCAAAATGTCAGAGTCTATATTTCCTCCCAATAATTATCTCTCCTACCGTACTAAGCAGAACAATTTGCAACTATGTGCATTGTGCTCTACTTAGATACATTGTTTCATCTAAGTATTTTGTAAAAAACTCTATTCACAGTAAGATTAATGATCCTAGGTCATGAATGAAAGTGTCAACAGACCATTTTACCCACCTGGTCAACAAATAGTAATATAAAAAAAGAGATAAAAGAAAAAGCAAACAAATAAATAAAGGCATGTGCATGCAAAAAGACAAGCACTTAAACTAAGGTATTGTAACCCCAATTCTGCAATGAGAACGGTAAAGCACTCATTAGTCTTGTTGGCTGTGTTTTCCCATTGTATGCCCAGTAGGTAGAGACAGACTGGTCACATGCTTACACACAAAACTGCTAGGTTAAAAATACAGTCTCCTGTGACTGAGTCTCTGATCATAACCACATTTTTGCATATTCAAGAATTGGATTCAAGAAATTCACCTTGAGAGCAAAGCTTGAGAGGTGAATTTCTTGAATCCACTTTGCGAACACATAACTGGTTATGACTGGAGAAACAATTATAATCTGCTGAAATATGTGAAGAGCTTTAGTTGCCTTGAAGTGCCACTAGATAAACAAAAAGTGGTAGCACAACGTATTTACAGCTTTTAAAGCTGTTGGCTGAACAGTAGTGCACTTAGTTTCTGGTGCCGCTGAAGTGAGCTACACTTTTAAATCTGTCAATTTCCCCTGCAGTTCTATGATGCATGTGTATTGCAGGAAAAGCTTCTCTTAGTTATAGCATCTTGATTTCTTAGCATAGCATATACACCGTGTTCCATATACTATAAATAAAACACATTCTGTATTCAGTCTTTTAAAAACAAAAAAGTAACATTCATGAGGCTTTCTTAGGAAAATGTGTAATTTATAGGCAATTTTAAAAACGCTGAAAGTGTACAGGCTACACTCACAGCACCAAATTATGGAAAAAGTAAGCATGTTCCTGTCTTACTTAAATGGTGATTTCACACATCCCAAGTAAAACCTTCTTTAAAGCAGCAAAAAGACAATTAAAAGAACATTCTGGCCTAGATACAGCTGTCCCATTCATAAGCTTCTGTGGAAAAATGGCTATACTGCATTTTTTTTTCAAAATATGGGCAGTTTCATAAGGTACATAGCTGCATTTACAACAGTAAATTAATCCTTTTAACATTAAGTGGTTGTGAATACTTTGAAATGTTTAATATTTAAATTATGGTACTATCTTGTGATTTATTGGTCTGAAAATATCCTAACACATTGTCATTTCTGAAAATGACTCTGGAACAACTCTTCAAGAGAGAAATGCAAAATGTCACTACAACAGTTCATGGGTGGGGATCTGTCATGAAGAACGAAGATGATTTGGGAGCAAAATGTTAAAAAAACAGTCCACATCTAAAAATAAACTCATACGGATACTATCATCAGTTCAAATCTAGGACTCTGAGACTTCTCAGCCTCCCTTTCATCAGTTAAAAAAAGAAGTAGAACAAAACATGATAATGTAATGACTCAAATCACAGTCATGAAACATTTTCTCATGTTTTAGGAAAATAAGAATCAACAAAATGCTGACATTACTGTTTGGTAGAGAATGGCCGAAGTGTACATCAGCACCCTGACTGGAGAACGAATGTTCTCCTGCAGGGTATTAATGTACAAGTAGTGGCCAGTGAAAAACGAATCTACCACTTCACGGCACCATATCAAGCTGCCTCTGAGCTTGGACTGCTAAAAAACGAATGACCGGCATTACTTTTACAATTGCTAAGCAGCACCTTTGCTTTTTAGCAAGTGTAAAAAAAAAAAAAAACAGAAAGAAGTGTGTGTGTGTGTGTGTGTATGTTTGTCTGTTTGCATGTGTGAGTGAATGCGTGTATGAAAGCAGATGTGTGTGAGTGAGATCGAGACAGAGTGATCATGTGTGAGTGAATGTGTGTATGAATGTAGATGTGACTGTGTGAGAGATGTCGAGAGAGTGACATCAATCTTGTGTGAGTGCGTGCATGTATGAAAGCAGAGAAGAGTGTGTGTGTGTGTGTGTGTGTGTGTGTGTGTGTGTGTGTGTGTGTGTGTGTGTGTGTGTGAGAGAGATCGAGAGAGAGTGAGAGCGATCTTGTGTGAGTGAATGCATGCATGAAAGCAGAAGCGACTGTGTATGAATGAAACAGAATGGGCTGTCTGTAAAATTATTGTGTTTTATTTATTTCTTTTTTAAGTACTATATTATTTTCTTTTATATTTTTGATGTAAAATGGTTCCTCCAACACCATTAACATATACTACAGAAAGTTTGAAACATTAGGCGGAGGAACTACATCAAAAATATACAAAAAGATTAATATATTACTTAAGAAAAAATAAGTAAGCAAAACACAACAATTTTATAGAGAGCCCATTCTCTAAGTGCAATAATGCCCTCCAGGATGTGTATTAATGTGTAATTAACACACACCCTGTCAGGCATTATTGCTTACATATCCACATGTTTATGTAGAGTTGTCTCCAGGTTAACAACTTCAGAGATCAGCTTTTTACTGAATTGAATAATTTCACTAAGAAATATATCAGTTTTTGCAAGGGTCTGACATGTACTTTTTACAACCTACTGATACAATAATTAAATTCTCTCTCAGGAGAATTAATTCAGCAGGTAAGTTTAGTAGATTCCTTTGTGTTCATGTAGTATGAATGGATGTAATCCATTTCAAGGCATATGTTAAAACAAAATGTACATATTTCCACTGCTATAATATTTGCACTTGAACAAATAAAACATTTGCCAAACAGGAAGCATTCATTCTATTAACATATCATTATTAGCTATAGGTCCCCCACCATGAACCAAGAGAACCACTCTGCCTACCTGGACCTACTTCAGTTACTCACTCACTAAACAGCCAAACACCTTGGTCATGGGTGATTTCAACTATCCTTCCATAGAATGGGAATCATATATGACCACAAACATGCTTGCCCTAAGGTTCCTGGACTTTGTAAATACAAATGCACTGGAACAGATAGTCTGCACCCACACAAGGGGCTCAAATGTACAAGACGTAGTACTCACCAACATACGGGTCTCTGCACTAGCCCCTGTGTGTTGCCCTCCCTGGTAAGGTCTGATGATAAATCAGTCTTGTTCGAAGTAATGATCATACCTGACCACCACCCAAGAGCAAAAAGGATGAAAATTTTCTCCAAAGCAAACTACAGCCTCCTAAACAATGGCATAAATAGTTTCAAACCCCCTGTTACCAATGTCAACAATGACTCCTATACAGAGGTGTGCACAAATGCCCTGTATAAACACCTACACAAATGTACAGACTCAGCTGTATTTGAACAGATCAAAACAAGGTCCTCACAAAAAAATAGATAAGCCACCCTGGTGGACATCAAGCATAAATAGGTTATACAAGAGGAATAAACTAATGTCTAAGAAGAGGGAACTGATTCAGCAGAGGAAGGACACCCTCCACAGCTTGAACAAGCAAATGAGATATCTTTTCAAGTCCTCTATAGCATTTCTAGCTAAGGATAATCACAAGGCATTCTTTAGCTAAATCAGAAATCTAAAAGGAAAGGCCCAGCTTTACGGCGAACTTGTAGTAGACAGTACCACTCATACTGACCCTGAGGACATCGCCAACCTGCTAGGAGAAAGATTTGGTGCAAACATCACCCCCCACCCCCCACCCCCACCAGACATAACCCAAAGCATAGCTATCACCAGTCCTCTACCTAGTATTTACAAAGAGCAGATCATAACCACACTCTCCATGGCCAAAAACAAAGCCTCTATGGGACTGGATAACATCCCAGGCTGCCTACTAAATGGTCTAAAACAGGACCTAGCTGAACCACTTGGCACACTCTTCAGCCACAATCTAAGTACTGACTTTGTCCCAGCAGAGTGGAAAACAGCAACAGTAATTCCCTTGCACAAAATGGGTCTTCCAACAGACAATGGCAACTATAGACCCATAAGCCTACTAGCCTTAACTTAAAGGCCTGGAGAGAATCATCATGGACCTTATCAAAGATATAGGTGACCTTCAAACACTTGACCCAACCCAATTTGGCTTACTTAAGGGTAGATCATGCTTATTTAACCTGGTGGACTTCTTCAAGAATGTCACCATAGTCCTGAATGAAGGCAAAACAGTACATACAGCCTATCTTGGCTTAGCCACAGCTTTTGACACAGTCCCCCACTCAGGCATCATTGAGAAACTCACCCAGATGGGAACGAACCCATATGTCACTAGATGTGTAGCCAAATGGCTCAATGACAGAATGCATACAGTCAAAGTTGGGGATTCAACCCCTACCAATAGACCAATTCCCACTGGTGTACCACAAGGCTCTGTGCAGGGGGCACCTACTGTTCAGAATCTAGTTATCAGACATCCAGGCAATAACAGATGGCCTGTAGCTTACTATAAGTTCACAGACGACCGAAAAACTGGGTGCAATCATGGAGTCCCCCAATGATGCTGACATATTACAAAAAGGGCTTATACAAACAAATGACTGGTGCCAAAGCCACTAACTTAAAGTAAACACAAAAAAAATGCATTATCATCCCCTTTGGCAAAGGGAAAGTCCCTGCAAATTACAATATTAACAGCACCCCCTTAGCTCAAACCCTGTAGTGAGAGATTTGGGAACACAGGTTGGTAGCAATCTTAACTTTGATCAGCATGGGCCCACAGTGGTAAGGAACGCCTTTTGTGTTGTGCATGTCATAACTAAGGTTCATAGGTAGGTACCCAGGCTATTGGCCCTAGGGCCTATATAAGCCTAGCCAAAGGTACCTTGGCTTTCGCCACCCAAAAAAATTATTTTCCTGTGCCACTGTCGAGCAGAGCCACAGAAGTGATCCCCGGGGTGAATTTCCTATCTCCCATCCAGTCATCAAGATTTTTCTTGAACAGTGCTAATGAGGAGCTTTGTTTGATATAGATAGGTAGTTTGTTCCAGAGTAAGGGAAGTCTCTGGGACAGGAATCTATCCCTCCAGCATGTTCTGTTTATTGTGGTGACAAGGTTTAGGTCCCTAGAGCGTGTAGCTCATAGGGATTGGGATTTTTTTAAGTGGAGCTTGTCTAAAAGCTCTGGGTTTGACATAGCTTTGTGTGTTTGGCACAGACCACCTCTGAGTAGGCGATATGTGATGGAGTAAAGCTGCAGTTTTTTGAGACGGTCTGTGTAGGGCATCTGTTTGAGGCCGGTAATTCTCTTTGTGAGGTATTTGTGTGACCTTTCCAGTTGTTGTAGATGTCTTGTGAGGTACATACCAAAAGGGGCATTGTACTCTATAATGGGTCTAATGAGTGACGAGTAGAGGGAAACAATGACCTCTTTTTTCCTGGATGAGAAACCTTTTGTGATGAGGTGTGCCACATAGAAGGATTTCCTGACTACTGTGGCAATGTGATTATCAAAGGAGAGACTACTGTCCACCTATGTCCCAAGGTCTCTTATCACACTTTCAATGTTAAGTAGACTACCACCTATGTGGTAGTTCATGGGTACAGAGTTTTTAACAAAAGGGATGACAAGGCACTTTTTGGCATTGAGCTTGAGGCCATGGCTTTGACACCAGGCATCTGTCTCAGTGAGGCCCTTTTGTAGGATGTCCACATCTTTTGGGTTTTGATTATAGCTCCTAGTTTGCAGTCATCTGCGAACTTTGTTAGCCAAAGGCCTTCTGAAGTACAGGCCAACACAGAAGGCCTTTGTTAGCCAAAGACCTTCTGTGTTGGCCTGTACTTCAGTGAAGTAGATACCAAACAGGAGAGGACCCAGGACTGAACCCTGTGGTACGCCACTTGTCACTGGTCTGAAGTTGGATTTGGAGTCTGCTACTTTCACAGTGTGGGTTCTGTCATTGAGCCAGTTGGCAACTCATCTTGTGACATAGAGATTTATACCTAGTTTAGTGAGTTTATCTATAATTCCAGAGAGGGGGATGGTGTTGAACGCCATGGCGAGATCTAGATAGGCTGTGTGAACCACCTTACCCTCATCTACGGCTTTGGTGACTGCTTCAAATAAGTTTATCAGGTTTAGGAGTCATGATCTGCCTTTTACAAACTCAAACTGGGTGGGGTCCTGAGTTTGGAGATTACCAATTCATTGTTTATAAGTTCCATGATGATATGTTCCATAGCCTTGCAGACCAGGCCAATGGGGCGGTAGTTTCCAGGATCGGTGGTGGCTCCCCCTTTGTGGAGTGGGATAACTGTCACTGTGCACCATTCAGTGGGCACATAGTCTGAGGTGAGGTTATGATTGAACATGGTACTTAGGTGGGGTGCCAGTTCGTTCTGTAGTTCATGTAGAACACAGCCTGGGATGTTGTCAGGTCCCATGGATGCTGTATTCTTGGCTTTGGATAGTGTGTTTTTACCTGTGCAGCCATGATTACAGGAACTTTGCATTCTTCTGGTATAGAGATGGGCCCTTTAGGGGATGACAGGGGGGTAAAGTTAGCACTGACCCTATCTGCCAGGATGTTGGCAATATCAGTTAGTTCTGTATATTTAGTGCCATTGTGCTGTAACTTAGAGCAGATCAGAGTGTTGCCATTGAGATTCTTGACATAGCTATAGAATGCTTTGTGGTTGTCTTTAGAGTCAGTGGCGATTTTGTTTTCATAACTAGCTTTGGAGGATTTTATGAGGGATCTCAGCTTCTTACTGAGGCTGAACCTGGAGTTTCTCCAATCATGGAATTTTACTCTTTTTTGCAACAGTTTCTTTCTTCTGTTGTAGAGTTTGTTTATGGCAGGGGACCACCAGATTGGCTTCCTTTTTTTGGAGGATAGCATCTTGGTTCTGTTAGGGATTGCACAATCCATGCACTCGTGTAAGTGCTTATAAAGTGCATTTGTGTAGGATTCAGCAGTCATAGCTCTATTGTCCGTCAGCATGGATGTCATGAAGTTTGCCACTTCTGTCTTAAGAAGTGAAGTTGGCCTTGGAGAATTTTTTTACTGTGGTTTCCCTAATGGGGGGTGGGGGAGGGATGTGGATGTCTAGGGTGATTAGCTTGTGGTCGGATCTGGCCAACGAGGAATTGACCTCTGGTGTGGAGCACTGGTTGCCCATGTTGGTAACTACCAGGTCTAGGATACTGCTGCCCCTGGTGGGGGTGTGGATAAGTTGATCCATGGCATTGAAATTTATGAATTCCAGAAAATGTTGAGCACAAGAGTTGGTACATGAGTAGTTTTCCCAGTTAATGGGGGGTAGTTGAAACCGCCCATTATTAGGGTGTTAGGTTGTACCCTAATATTTTCCAGTGTATTAAGAAATGAGGAGCGGGAATCCTGGGGCATGGTGGGGGATCTGTAGCAAGCTTCAATTTGGATTGCGGTCTTGCCCAGAGTTAGTTGCACTTGGAGAATCTCGGATGCATTATGCCAAGCAACTAGCCTGGAGATGTGGATATCCTTAATGAATATGGATACGCCTCCGCCTTTAGTGTTTCGGTCCAGGTTAGGTGGCCAAAAGGTGTGGTATGAATTATAGCCTGGTAATGCAGGGGTACTCTCTGCAGCCTTGAGCCAGGTCTCTGTCACTGCACAGATGTCGATGTTCTCCATTTTAAGGAGTGCCTCGAGTGAGTGCATTTTGAGGTTTAGACTTCTAGCATTAAGTAGCAATACCCTCAGATTCTTCTTGCCTGTATCTATTAGGGTGGAGAATTTATCATTTGAACCTTGCCTAAAAAAGGCACTCTAGGGGTAACTAGAGCCTTAGCCAGTATCCAGAATCCCAGGGGCGACAGGTGCAGGCCATCTCTGGCAAAGCATTGTGGTTTATCGATCATGTCATCCCAGGCAGACAGATACTGGATCCCCTTAGAATGACACCAGAAGCTTAGCCAATTGTTGAAGTCAATCATTTTGTCCTTGTACTGTGGTATAATTCTGGGTGATGGCAGGATGCTACCCAGGGCTAGGGTCATACCTGCCTGGGCTACAAGATCGGACAGCTCCTCCTTGTCTCTTTTCATGTAGTCCAAGGAGGTACGTCTCAGGTCATTCACACCAACATGGACAATGACAGAGTCATATTTGTACTTGTTGTGGAGTGATCTGAGGGCATCGCATCCAGAGCTAAGGATGTTATAACTCCCCTGTACTCATCCCTCATCAGACTACTAATAGAGTACAACACTCCCCTTCTTTATGTACCTCAACAGACACCAGCAGCAGCTGGAAAGACCTCAGAGGTTTCTCACCAAGAAAATTCAGGGGTTTCAACAAAGGACCTACATGGACAGACTGAAGGCCCTGTCACTGTATTCTGTATCTTACAGGCTGCTGAACAGCGACTTGTGTCTGGCCTACAGAGCAGTCTCGGACCCTGTCCTAATGTAAATGCTATACATCTGCAAGTCAAATGGGACAAGATTGACTTGCTCTAGGGATCTTAACCTACCCTGCGACATTAACAGGACATGCTGGAGAGACAGATATATCTCCCAGAGGTTGCCACTCCTCTGGAACAAACTTCCAATTCATGTAAAACACAGCTCTTCAATGACCTTATTTGAGCAGAATTTGGACAACTGGATGGGAGACTGTAAATTTACCCTGGGGGGTACCAACTATATCCCACTTGAATAATGTCAGTCTGTGCTGATCGTAGACTTGTGCTGCAAATATAGACCATAAAACTTGATGAAAAAGGGAACAAGGGTATAACATGGCTAGGCTTATAAAGGCCCTACAGCCAATAGCCTAGCAACCTCCTATGAAGCTATGAACCTATAATCTATCAATGCTACTAATTTGCTGAAAAGATAACTACCTACCCGTTGTCTGCAAAGCTATTGCAGAAAGACTTCTACTCCTGGAAATTTAGTCTTTATTATCTGAAATCTCAAAAGCTTATAGGCTATATGAAAGACACTCAGAATCTGGAAGCTAACTCGGGGATTCAGAAAGAACCCCCGCTGATGGTGGTAAGAGCTGTGACCAAAAGGACAAAAAATCTGATTCAGAGATACGTTAGTCACAATGAGGAAAGACCTCATTATCACCTAATTTGCATGTCTGAATAACCTGCAATTACTGCAAGTGCAAATCAGCACTTTCCTGCAGTAGTCACTACTAAAACCCACATATCATGTTCGCACAGGCATCCCCTCTCATTCAATCTCATACACACACACACACACACACACACACACACACACACACACACACTGACAAACCTCTTACATGCCCCTGAGTTGACTAAATACCCTTGACGTATTCTTCTTATTTTTCCCTTACATTCGTAAATGATGGATCTTTAGTCAGTCATTAGAATTTTATTTTTCTTATTGTTTACAAAGTATATTATGAGGCTAGACTTGTTATTCTATTAACTTTTTGAGTCCAAATAATAATTTAAAACTGTCAATGATTTTACAGAACACTCTTAATGTTGTCTCATATACGAGCCCTATCCCTTGTATCTCAAGACCATTGCAGTCTATGAATAATGCTAGGCATTAGAGTTTCATACTTCTTATGGTGTAAAACATAACACTGAAAAAGATATTCTCCTTAGTTAGTGCAGAGGGTTAGGTTCTGCCTTGACAAGCTGCTTTTTGTGTCAAAGGTGCTGGATTTGAAACTCTCTCCTTCTAACTCTTTTTTTTCCCCAAAAACTTCAGGTATAAAGCTATACCCGCTGTTTAGTGGTGATACAGAGCACTAACACTATACTCAGGAGCTGGGTTGTGTGCAAAGGTTACACAGTTCAAAACATCCCCTCCCCTTTAACTTTTTTTAAGGTAAAACATAAGACTATCACTGGTGTCTAGTAGTAGTAGTAGTAGAGTGGAGTAAAGCACTGCTACAGAGCCATTTGTGAATCTTTTTACGTACCTTTAGGACATAATATAAACAATACTCCTTGTGTCTAGTGTCTTTCCCCAAACCACATCTTTCTAGCTGCAAAACATGATCTTTCAGCTTCTCAAGTGCCATTAGAGCAGGATACAAAAAATTTATCTGGCGTCTAGAGTCCCCTCCCAATATTGCAGGATTTCTCATTAGGCTAGGGGAGTGTGGAGGATGACATCTCCCCCCACACACTCACACATGCATGTATACATAACAGAAACACAGCTCCCTTAGTCACCTACACTACTGGATACATTCGCCCATACATATACTCACAGTCACACACACACACACACACACACACACACACACACACACACACACACACACACACACACACACACACACACACACACACACACACTTTATCCTACCTATACCCTAACTAATCCCTTACTGTAGCCACAAAGGCAGACATACAAATGCACAGATTCACATGAGGCCAAAAATCCCTTTGCACACACTCTCACATGTAGCCACACACATAAGCATGTGCACGTCTGAAAGCAGTAGCTGAATGAGAACCTTTGGTCATGTTCATTAACATGGCCAGCTGAGGTAACTAATGCATCTGCTTAAACTCCTCACTGCAGGTAGTTATTAGGGGGGGGGGGGGTTAGCACACACAGCTCCGAACGAATACTTCATGAGCAATTGTGGCAGGCCACAGAGACAGCCAACGTCAGTGCTGCACCTCTTTATGGTACAGTGATGCAATAGAACTGTCTCTGAACTGTTTTACTCCTCGCAGTAACCTTTCTGAATTCTGTACTTAAGAAAAGAATAACTCAATAATGCACAGATTGAGAAAATATCCGGTTAAATTCATTCATTCTCCAATTACCCACTTAAGGAGCTGGGGACTATCCCAACACTCAATAGGTGTAAGCCAAAGAAACTTGAACCTACCACAGGACAATGGACCTATCACAGGACAAACATACACTGTCGCATAGCATTCCTCAGAACTGTCCATAAGTATGTGCTATCTCACCTTTGGCACATCTTTGGTATATGGGAGGAAACAGGAATACTGGGCAAAAATTTCACCTGGACACTTGTCAAAACAAGATGACTTGTTTCACATTCAGTTGCATGAAACAGGTTTTGAGTGTGTGGTCCAAAAACAAAAACAAAATACAGGAAAGATGTCATGTAACTTGAAGCCTCAGACCAAAACTGAAGTCCTCCACTAATCACTCTTCACCGACATCAATTCGGGATATTTTGGAGACTTTTGGTAATCGCAGTACAGCTCAAATAAGAACAAAGTCAAGGAAGAATGGACTGGGACTAAACTGGATTGGCAATTATAAATATTCTGCTAATTCCTCAAAAGTACAACCCATCAATTTATTAATAGAGAGTTATACAATTTTTAAAGTCGGTATGCTCCAGCATCCAGAATTTCTCTAATATGATGGTAGTCACTTACAGTAAAGTGATAATGTGCTCTAGTGTTAATGTTTTAATATTTGTCCACTTAAAAGGGGATTACACAATGTTATAAAACCTTCTTCTGTATTTCTGTCGTTTGCTCTAGGGGACTATCATTTATGGTTTATTTTTTACCCAGTATTAACAAATCAGAAATCCACACAGTGGTCATGGCTTACAGCACATTTATTCAGAGGTAATGCCATTCCAACGACTCACACTGGATAAAATGATGTGAAGGCCATACTAAAAAAACATATACAGGCTTACTGTTCAGAAGAGATACCTCATTCCTGAAACTAGACTTTGAAACTAGTAAACATAAAGCGGTGCTTACAGGACAATTTAATTTACCATTAATTCTTCAAACAGGAATGTTCAGAAATCAACATTTTTCTACTCACAGCTTCATAATGTTGCCCATCCAATCTCATTTCTTTTAACAAAGTAAACATATCCCCATATAGCCCCAGTACACACTTAAAAAAATTATATATATATATATATATATATATATATATATATATATACACTTACATATATATTTTTTAATATTTATCCCCTACAGACTAAAAAAAATATTTTCAGACAGGTAGTCCTGTCTGTAAAGCAAACCATGCACAGATTACTGCTGTAGGCCTTAGTTCATAGGTTCAGACTCAGTTATGGTGGCCCTACCTTAGACCTAGGAATCATAGCTGATCAGAATGCTTAATTTAACAAACACAGACTTTGCTATTATCCAAACTAGTCAAAAATTTGGCATGCAATTCAAATCTAAACCATACTGCACAAAACAAGCCCATTTATAAAACAGCACATAGTCTACCATTCCCAACCCTGCCATATGAGTCACTTACATTAACAAATGTCCAAAAAACTCACTTTCAAAAACATGGAACAGAATACAAAGTAGGTAAATCTACTGTAAATGTAATCATACAAACCAAACATTGGACAGCACTCCATAAAATCTGATTGCTAGAGCTACAGTCACAAGAACTATCACTCACCTAAAAAGAGCATACATCACTCCTCACAAATCAAACAAAAATGTCTGGATATTTCTCACAATCTAAAAATATAACCCACCCAGACAGCCATGATCCTCAAATCTTTACCTGGCAGCTATCCAAAAGTCAGATAATCAGCAAATCAGCACAAAGACCCACTTTTCTCACTCTCCGTATTTTGGAATTCGTAACAAGAAGCTCCACTCCCTACAAACTCCCCTCACTCCAGAGAACGCTGACATCAGTGTAGTCATTGAGAAGAGGATTAAAGCTGTGGGCAGCACCCAGGCAGTGCAAGGCTATAATACCTTCCACACCATTTAGACCAACTACTACACAGGCAGGGACTAACATTAGAGGTGTCTCAATTTACATCAAAATTAAATATTACCTCAGCGCTGGTCAAACAGGATAATGCAGTTGAGTTTCTCCATGTAGAAATCACAATACGCAAAATCCCATACCATTTCCTTGCAAGCTATAGGAGGTCCCCTTCTATGACCTAGGAAACTCATATCATGTATTTAAGCTTACAGGAAATGCTCACCATCCAACCCAATACAATATTCATTGGCGACTTTAATTACTCCACTATTAACTGGGAATCATACAAGACACCAAACGTTCAAACACAGACAATCCTGAATTTTGTAAACACAAACTCCCTGGACCAGATTGCTAATACACTAACCAAGGGTACAAAGATCCTGGATATGGTCCTCACTAACATGGGAGAGCATTGCACAAACCTTTGTGTAATGTCTTCTCCAGTAAGGTCAGCTCACAAAATGGTCTCCTCTGAAGAAAAATTAAACCTGGAACCCAAGCTAACCCTGGAAGGTTCAGGAACTACTCTAAGGCTAACTTCCTACTGTTAAGTGATAATCTGGCAAAATGCCAAGTGCTCCTAAACACAGAGAAACTGCTGCCTACAAGGAAATTGTCACAGAAACCCTATACAAATAGCTGCATAGATGCAGCTGTACCCACCAGGAATAAGCATAGAACTAACTCAAAAAAGACATCCTGATGAAATTCAAGCATCAATAAGCTGCATAACAGAAGAAATAAAATCACTGCAAAAATTAAGATGTGTAACACCCAGCAGGATAAAATCACTCTTATCAAGCAAAATAAAACTCAGAGGACTAATAAAGTGTACTTATGCCATATTTGAGATAAATTTGGTCTCCCATGCTAAGAATTACCATAAGGCATTCTTTAGTTATGGCTGCAACCTCAAAGGCAATACATAATTGCCTACAGGGTTCATCGTTAATGAAGCCACCTATACTGCGCCAGAAGATGTAGTAAATCTACTGACAGACAAATTCATCTCTAACTTTAACCCTCTCTCTCTCTCCCTTAGACTCCCCTCAGGAAATACCATTAAATAAAACTCCCTCTACTACCACTAGGGAACAGGTCCTCAATGCTCTCTCTAAGACAAAGAACACATCAATGGGCCCAGACAATATCCCATGCTGTTTTCTAAGGGTCTATATTATATGAATGAAAGTTCATATAATTGAACACTGTAAATACCGGACATCGAACCCTTTATTGCGGGGGGCTGCACCCCCTCACCCCCCCGCTAAATATATATACCAACTCAGAGATCGCACTAAAGTGAGTAAAGGGCAAATTTCCTGATCTTCACTGTACTGCGATCTCACAAAAAACACATCGATGTCCGTCATTTTCGCTGTTTACAGCATTCGATATTTTGGAATTTTGTTCTTTTAATAGGGACCCGTTTTCTAAATAGCATGAAACATGACCTACCAGGTCCTTGGGAATCACTGTTTAACTGAAGGCTCCTTTGTGCTTCATAAGTGGAGAACAGCAACCATCATCCCACTGCACAAAGGCAGGCCCATCTATGGACCCTAAAAACTAAAAGACTTAGTCTCACTAGTTTGATATGCAAAGCCATGTAAAGAATTATCATGGAAATGATCAATAATGACATAGGAAACCTCCAAACAATGGTCCCAACCCAGACTGGTTTTGTCAAGGACAGGTCTAGTTTACTCAGTCTGGTGAACTTTTTGAGAAGGTCACTGTTGCTTGTTCGTCTCTATCACATATAACAAGAAGGCTGGGGTTTTCGTTTAGATGCTTTAATACACACAAACACATCAGGATGGATAGCAGCATCATAAAATATGAATAAACTAGTTAACAGTCAGACCTTACATACATACATGCTTACATCACAATGGCTTAATACAAAATGGCACCCGTGCTCAGTATTTATACACTTGTGCAAGCCCTTGGATAGCTTTTTAAAGGTACATACACACACATTGATCTACAGTCACCAAAGCAATGGATGAAGTCAAAATAGTTCATACTGCCCTCCATGTACTGGCCAAGGCATATGACACAATATGACACAATACCCCACACATGCATGGTTGACAAACTCAAGAGGTTAGGTATAAATGCTTATGTCAGCTGGTGAATAGCCAGCTGGCTCACAGACAGGACCCAGGAAGTTAAAACTGGGGAGTTCAATTCTACAAAGAGGTCAGTCACAAGTGGAGTCCCTCAAGGATCGGTCCCGGAACCATTTCTTTTTGGCAACTACTTCTCTGAAGTCAACACCAACATCAAGGGCCTCTGGTTGACCAAATTTGCTGACAACTGCAAGTTAGGAGCAGTCACAGGTTCCCCACTGAGACCAACATTCTTCAGAATTGACTAAAACTAAATGCCAAGAAATGCATAACAGTTCCCTTTGGAAGTCATCCACCCCTAGTAACTATCATATCAATAGTCCCCCCTCAAGAGTTTACCCAGTAGCCAGGGACATGGGGACACACATAAGACAGTAATCTAGCCTTTGACTATCACGGGGGCCACGGTGGTGCAGCTGTTAGCATTGTCGCCTCACAGCAAAAGGTTCTCCCATTCGATTCTCGGCTGGAGCGCCTTCTGTGTGGAGTCTGCATGTCCTCCCCACGGTTAAGTGACATTTAAAGACAAGCAGGTAGGTGCGTGTGTGAATGGGTGTGCCTTCTTTGAAGTCTGGGCATCGGGCTGGAATTCGGCACCATAAAAATCTACTGCCACCAGAGTTCCGCTGTGATGACCCCTAACCGGGAAAAGCCGAAAGCCAACAGTGAGGAAATCATTCTATGTTGTACAACTTATAAAGGTATGGCATCTAGGTCCAAGGGGTTCATTGTTTCACCGTATTCGGCATTCATAAGACATATCACTGAGTACAATATCCCCTTTAGTATGTACCTAACCAGGCCCATTCAACAATTGGAATGTCCACAGCACTTCCTCACTAAAAGAATACAGAGGATAAGTAACATGTCCTATGCAGACTGCCTAAAAGTCCTATCCCTATATTCTGTGTTCTACAGGCTACTGAGGCGACATTTATTCCCCCCCATACAAGGTATTGTCAGACCCCATCCTGACGGAATTCCTGCACATCTGTAAACAAACAGCACCAGAACTACCAGTTATGAAGACTTAAACCTTGCCTGAGATATAAAAAGAACATGAGACTGCTCCTTCTCTGGAACAGGATCACCATCCATGTAAAGCAGAGTTCCTCCTTAACCCAATTCAAGGGTAACTTAGACAGTTGGAAGGGGTACAGGAAATTCATCCTTGGTTTAGCACCTATATATCTAATGGACACAGACAGCCTGTAAATGGTTCCTCTCCCAGGCCCCTGCTTGTAAATGTTTCATCTCCCAAGAGCCTGCTTACAGTTATCAAGGGTACTAGAACTTGTCAGAAATGTGTGATGCATTGCTAAGCTTGAAAAGGCCCCAGTCTTGGTTAGCCTAGTATACACCTACAAACAGGAAGAAGTGCACTATTAACTAGATCTGCAAATGTAACCATACTTCACACTAACTATACTGCACTCCCACCTTTCCCCTTAATGTACTTGCAACTCTAGCTTTTCCTGCAATATAGTTTGTACTCCTCCCTTCTTACCTATTAACATTTACTTTATCTTCCAACTCTCTACTTATGTACCCTTCCTACTCAACTAATCTCTCCCTCTCTAAACACATGCAAAACACTTTTCATGATTCATTTCTATACTCTCTATTGCATGTCAACACATGTTGCCAGTATCTCTGAGAATATATAAATCATGCAGAAATTATCATATACATGCTTAGGCCATCTAAGTAGGGTTCATATTATATTATTGAAAGATAACGTAAATGAATGCTCAAAACTTCGAAACGGGCGCATATCGAAACTTTTATTGTGGAGGGCTGCACCCCCCACACCCACGCAAAATATATATTCCAACTCCGAGATCGCACTACAGTGAGGAAAGGGCAAATATCCCAGTCTTCACTGTACTGCGATCCCACAATGCGATCTTCGAAATGCAGCCGTTTCGATGTTCTGAGCGTTCGACTACATCATCTTTCAATAACATAATAGGAATCCATCCAAGTATATATATATATATATATATATATATATATATATATACATATATATATATATATATATACATATACATATATATATATATATATATATATATATATATATATATATATATATATATATATATATATATATATATATATACATATATATATATATATATATATATATATACACACACACACACACACACACACACACACACACACACACACACACACACAATAAAATTGATAACCATGTTTGCGCTTACTCTTTTTGTTGTACCTCATGTTGAAATTGGTATGTGGAGTATTACTACTATTCTCCTGTAAAAAAATTACCACTGTAATTTTTGTCTTGTAGGTTTTCTCCATGGACCTCTGATGAAAATGGGCTATGAACTCATTCGGAATACCCCAGTTAACAAATTAAAATAAATAAATAAGGTTTCTTCAAACTCTTTGAAAATATTTTCTTGGAATACTACAAAAAGGGTTCTCACATTACCTGAAGAAAGAAATTTTTTCAGAAGTCTAACAGTGAGCAGTGTGACATGACATGTCTACAAGAAACGAAGTTAAACATCAGACATATAGGGAAAATCCAAACTCACAAATTCCCAATAGCCACAGCACATCAGTCCAAAGGCAGAGGGAGCACAGCATGGCTATAATTACTTAGCAGACACCTGCATGTGCTAACAGAAGGACTTGTTTCTGGGTGAACAAGATGGATCATTTGGTATGGCAGAAATTAATCTCAATCTTCAGTTATTTGCAGCATTTATGCATCAGATATAGATGATAAAAACAACATAGGTGATCCAGAATTCTTTAGAGAATTTAATCTATGAACCAGATGTAATTCTTTTCTAAACAGATCTATACTAGTCACTGGCTTCGATTTATTTAACCCTATCCTAGACAGGCTTTATGATAAGAAAAGTCATCACTTTAGGGCACAAAAGTTGGTGCAAGATACTATAGAGGGCAAAGGATGGGTAGATGTTTCAAAAAACAAATGCAGCACAGATACTTGGATACAATATTCAAGGGATCTCATTAAGCAGCTTAGCAGGATCTTTGTCATGCATTCATGCTTCAGTCAGGTCACATGATAGGATACAAGGGCAATTCTAATTTCCGATCATACTCCGATTTTGCTCCATACCTGGCATACCAGCAAGGAATGTACTGGCCACAGCTTTAGATAGGTCCATTATAAATGGGGTGGTAAAAAGGATATAGAGAAGTTAATGTCAATTTAAAGAGAATTTCTAGAAAGAACTCAGATGGATAAAGACAAAAGGAGGGCAAAAAAGAATGACTTAAGAGTGCGGTCCCCACACTGCAGCAGTAATCAAGGAGCCTGAATCCTTACCACGGACAGTGGAGAGGGACATTCATAGGATTAAAGGAAGTTACTAGGCTAGTGGCGCTAAGGCTCTTATAAGCTTAGCCAAGAGTTTAGCCAATGTTTAGACAAGTCAGTACCTAAAGCCCCTCTAAAGCAGGGACACAGGTGGATTCCTAGGGGTGTATTTTTTGTTTCCCATCCAGTTATCCAGGTTGCGCTTAAAAAGGGATAATGAGGTACTCTTCTTGACTTGGAGAGGGAGTCTATTCCACAGATGGGGGAGTTTTTGGGACAAAATTCTGTCCCACCACCAAGCCCTATTGATGTCCCAGACCAAGCTGAGGTCACGCATGCAGGTTACTCGAGTGGAGCTTGACTTGCAGATATGCAGCAGTCCCATCAAGGCAGGGTCTGAGATTGCTTTGTATGCCAGACAGAGGTCACCTCTGAGGAGTCTGTATGAAACTGAGTAGAGGGACGGAGCTTTTAGCCTATCTGTGTAGGATAGAAGTTTGAGGCCCTGGATTGTGGTCTCTCCAGCTGTTGCATGTGCTTTGCGAGGTACATGCCAAAGGGGGCATTGTACTCAATAACTTGCCTTATAAGGGAAGAATACAGAGATGGTATGACCTCCTTGTCCCTGGATAAGATCCCCTTACTTATGAGGTGGGCCATGTAGAAAGCTTTCCGTACAACAAAAGCAACATGGTGGTCAAAAGTCAGGTTGCTATCAACCTGGGTGCCCAAATCCCTCACTACTGATTGCGTGCTTAGGATGTTTTTATTAATGTGATCTTATGTGAGGATGTCATTCTCTCCAAAGGTGATGATGACTATGCATTTTTTCACTTGGAATACAAATGGATACAACTCAGTATTTCCAGATGCAGACCTCTTTGCATCAAGCACAATTTCCCTTAATAGAACACAGGGAAAACATTCAGTCCGGGGTCTGGATCTCTCAATCTGTTGCCCTCCAGGTCCCCGGTAAGACTTCCCCTGGTACAGCTATAAGGTTAGGTCCTCAGCAGAGTGTCCAAGCCAAGTCCTCCAGCACTCTCTGTGTGAAACTAGTGCTTTGTGTCCCTGCTCTAAGCAGCTGACATATACACACACTGAGAGATTTGATTTTTCACACACACACACACACACACACACACACACACACACACACACACACACCTGGGAAAGGCTGGCACAGATTTACCTGCTGTGCCCCCTTCTGACCAGAGTATAAGGTAGTTATCACTGCCACCAGACACTCCCCAATCAGCTACTCTACGGCCCTTAACAAGGGGTGCCTAATTATACTGTGTAATACTAACACTAATACAAATGGTAGTAGTTGACCAAGACAGCTAGGCCTTAAGAAGTGGCCCACAAAATAATTATAAGAAGTGTCTCACAAAATAAATATAAGCACTCTCAAAGGTTAAATAGTTTATGAAAGGACCAGCCACAATAAAAGTTTTAAATATATTTAATAATAAAAAAGCATGAAAATACTTACCATATATTTACAGTAAACCACAGAGTTCAAATCACAGAAAATAGTGAAAACAACATTGATGGACAGACGCAGACAAATAAAGTAAAACAATATTTAAACTAAGCTTCACTACATTTTCCTGACTGAATCTAGGGGAATTACTATTCCCTACTTATTTAATAGAGCAAGGCAGATGATGTGGTGAATGGTCCTTCTTGCTTGTCAGGCCCAAGACAGAATACTCAATACTGACAGATTTCTCTTTGTAATATCTAAAATTTCTAAGATGGCTGGCAGAATGACCTCATCTGGTCACCTGACTCTAGGTTCGCACAATATTCCCCTTTTAAGCTTGAGACAGGATGTTAGCATAGATGTGATAAGATGCATATCTACAGTTTTGCTAATGTTTATGGCAATGCCTAGGGTTTCCCCTCTTTTTATTGAGCTAACGAAGAAAGGCTTCTTCCAGACATGCTGTCTCCAGTCCTATTCAGAGCTGTGAAATAAGCACTTCCATGGCCCAACAGGTGGTCCAATTAACAATATTTTTCTTTAAGTAAGAAGTGAGCTGTTTAATCTCTTCTCTTCAAGTGTCCTTTGCCAGCATATATACATACAGTCTCACATGTCTATTCCTTCTCTGTCTAGAAGGACCCACTCCTGATACATGTTTTTAATACTGGCAACTGATTTTGAAATGCCATACAGTTCTAATACACTTGTAATATAAGCAGCTGTACAAATCAGTTTGATATTCAAATGCCCTACAGTTCTAATACATTTGTAACACAAGCATCTTGTATAAATAAGTTTGATATCCATAGGACATATTTTTTACAGAACTCCAGCTGGCTGTGCTGGCACTAGCCCATCATCACACTTAGTATAGGAAGAATTTCAATAGGACAAAATGCAAAAAAACAATGAGCACTATACAAACAGGAGGAAAACACAATGTTTCTCAAAGAGATCAGATTAACAAAAATTCAGCACTTGAGTATGTCTTACGCTGATGATGATTTAATGAGAAAAAGACACCTATGATGGTTTTAATTGGGTCAAAATCCAAAATATTTAAGAAGTGGAACATAAAGACTAGAACATTAATAGTAGGGTCTCCAGATGGAGATGTGGTATGCTGGGATGAATTCATCAGAAAAGTGTTCAAGGATGTTTACTATAATCTATATACCAGTCAAATGTGCTCAGAGTTTTGGTCTGTGAAATGTATTTGGAAGGACTCGTCACTTTATTTTTAGCCTCTCACAGATCTTGGGCAGAAGACCTACAACTGGGAGACATTAAGAAACTACAGAAGTGACTAAATCAGTAAAATATAACAATATGGAAGACCTCTCAGTGTAATTCTGTGTGTGTGTGGGGGGGTAAAGGATAAACTCCCTCATCTTCTGAGCCAAAACGTCTATTTTCTATATTATAATAAAGCAGTGAATGGCAAAAAGAATTCCCTCTAACCTGGAATCCGGACTACCCAGTTTTGGTTCCACCTCCAAGAAATATACCACCTCACCCTAGACTCACAATAGATAATCTGCAACAGCTTCGACTAATTCACTGCAAACTCATCCCTCTGCGGGCATCACTATCACCCTACAAAAAGTGGCTACCTAAAAAACAAATCTCTAACTTAAAATTATGATTCCAACTCAACAAACTACTCCCGACTCCAAATATTTACTCCCTTTGCAGTTAAACTTCATAGGAAAAAAAAATTCCTCGTACAACCTGAGCCACTACTCAAGCCATACCCACTCTCCTTACCCCTAGAACCAAACTCCAAAACACTGCACATGTTTCTCTTCTCAGGCACTCTTTGGCAAACTCTCTCCATCAACCTAAAGGAAACCAACACTTACCTCCAAATTCAGAATGCAACTCAAAAAGCACCTCTTCATCTAAGCAAAATGCTCCTGCTTCAGCACAAGACATATCATCTATCACACTATCCCGGTCTCCTTCTCTCTTCTCTTCACCTCTCCTCTTACAGAATTACTGAAAACTGATCCACTTTAGAAACTAATGTAAATATTGTACATTGTATTGTGTTTCTTTACAATAATGTACATATATAGCTTATCTGTGTAACTAACCTGAACTACTCTTTTATTGTTTATATGTCTACTGTTTTGGTTGTGAAATGTTTTGTATTTCACCCAGGCTAAGCCTAAAATTCATCAGTATTGATCAGTACACTATCCCGGCAAACATATATAAATAAAATAATTTAGTAACACATTTAGGCACCCATTTAAAATAATATGATAGGAGACTGATATTCCTCCCTCAATTCTACATGTGACTATATCAGTCTTTCTGAAGTCTAAAGGAGAGCCATTAGAAATGGGGAACCATTACCACAGATCTCTGAAAAATTACCATCATAATCAAACCACTTTTTCCCTATTTATACATTGGATTGGGGTGCTGTGACCAGTCACCATATCTCTTGATTGACAGCCACTCTCCCACCTTCTTCAACAGTCATGCCCATCTGCTGCAGGTCTTCTTTCACACACAATCTATCTCTTGTCTGAAAGTCTTCTGTGCTTGCCTTTTCCTCAATTCTCACAACCGTCTTTGCCAAATCAGCTACTGCTTTCCTGTATATCTGAGTAGATCATTATAATCAGTTTCCTTGTCCATGTCTGCAATTAATCTACTTTGGCTTCTAGTCTTTTGTCCTCATTTCTTTGGTTGTCCCACAGTGTGCATCTTAATGCTGTGTGCATCTTAATGCTGGTCTCCGGCACTTAATCTCCATCACCTCAAGCTTCCTCAGCTGCTCTGTCTTCATTGGCTAGGCTTCTGTGCCACACAGCACCATGGGCTACACCACTGTTTTGTACACCTTACTCTTCAGCTTCTTTGGCATTCTTCTGTTACACACTAACATCTGACACTATGTGCCAGTTAGCAGCAGTACCTCTGATTCTAGCTTTGACTTTTTCATTCAGACTTTCCTTTCTCCTCATCCACACTTCTCAGATACCTAAAGCTGTTATTTGTTCCACTTTTTTCCCCTTCTATCTCAATTATCAGTTTCTCCTGCTTTCCCCCGTTTGCTGCCATGACCACTGTATAGTCTGTGCTCTGTGTCATACCATGTGCTTTCCGTTTTTCATCCAAGTCCTCTTATCACTTGCTGAAGCTCATATTTAGAGTCTGAATGCACTGGCCAGCTTTCTGAAAAAAGCTGATGCAAAATTACTGGCTATGTTTTTAGAAAAGCTTTGCACAAGCACCTTCGTCTTTTAATTCAGCCAGGGCAAAGCATCTTTGTGGCCAATAAACAAGTCTTAAATAACTAGTGAGTTTTTCCTTATTTCAATTATGGATGTGAAAAATTAGCAATGAATCCAGCATTTTTTTGTTTGACATTAAGAAAGCACATGCTCTAGTGAGCTACACCTAGCCACAACAATAAATAGAACATACTGGAGGGATAGATTCCTGTCACAGAGACTCCCCATGCTTTGGAACAAAAGCAGAGCCCCTTCACTAACACTCTTCAAGAGAAACCTTGACGAGTGGATGGGTAACAGAAAACACACCCTTGGGATCACTTCATTGGCTCTGCTTAACAGAGGATCAGTTAGTTAATCAATGGGGTGGCGAAAGCTAACATACTCTGGCTAGGCTTATAAATGCCCTCAGGCAGATAGCCTAGTACCTACCTATGAGCGTATTTATCTTGGTTGACTGGTCCTTCGTGTTCAATGTATTAAGCAAACATAGCACTGTAGATAATTTTATAAGCTGGGCCAAGGTCTTACATTCATTCCGTAGGTTTTGGATCCAAACAAACAGCAGATTTTCTGTTAATTTCTGTTCAGTGCTTTATCAGTAGGGTTACTCATCAGGGCTGCTGTTTTACGACCTGACCAGTTTATTGTGCCAGTGGAACAGCTACTGGTTAGGGTTAAAAAGATCTTAACAAACCTTAGAAAAAGCAGGTTTAGGTACTTCAGCCGTTCTTCTATTTAAAGGCAGCCGCTTACCACTGAGAAAAAAAAATGACAATTTGGTAGCACTAGACTTAGACGCACTTATGTAATTTGGGAAACTTTCACGCTTATGTTGTAATGAGGAAAAAATAGTTGTAGTAAGAACTGTAGATGAGAAAGCTATGGCTTCTAGTGTCCCAGAAAGAGAAGTAGAATTTCCCAAGTATTTGGGGCTGGAACTTTATTTTCCCAATATTTACAACCTAACCGTGAAGCTAGTATCATCCCTTTTACTGGTTATTGCCATTTATTTCTCTATGTAAAAGTACGGCTGGGTATACAATGCTTGTCCCTCATTTCTTATATCACTTACAACAATCCCATTTTGCTGAAACATCCGTATTTGTTAAGGCTTAGTGGAAGACTCTATACTTGGGAATGGCAGAAGGTGTGGGCATCTCATATGGTGGTTATGAATTTGTGGAACACTCCTACTGCTTAGTGAATATGGAAGTGGCATCGGGCCATACTTAGCAAAGAAAATCTTATGTGAGGACTGGGCCTTCATATGTGCATACATATATGTGTGTGTGAGTGCTCATGCATATGTTTCTTTAATCACCCACTGATGTTAGAAGTACACTGCAATGTAACACAGAAGCATTTGGATATCTGTAGGAATCAACATCAGGGAGCACACTATGGATCCTCTGGTAAGTCAAGCATTTTAAGGATGTTATCCATGTATTCCCATTTACCTCCTAACTCATAGTTTGCCTGCATAAAATTACGTCTAAAATCAGGTCAGTATGTCAGTCAAAATTTTGTAAGGAAAGGTTAGTCCTGTAGCAAAAGTGGAGTGGTACCAAGAAAGGCAGATGAGGGCATCAATTATCAAGGCTTACATAAAGAAGAAAGGGCAAGCTACCAACAGCCTACCAATTAGATGGCACATTTCAAGCGTGATAATGCTCTCAGAGAAGGAACAGTCAAGAAGTCTGAGAAAGGTTGGCAAGTATCAGAATAGGGTCAAAGGTATGGAACCAACAAATAAGAATAATTCACAGCAATAATGTGAATACCTTAAATTGTCAGGTAGGCCTCCATATTCTAGTTTGTTTTTTTTTTTTTTGTTTTTTTTTGGCAAAAGATAAACTATTATTCATCTCAACAATAAGTGTGATAACGGCAGTAAATTTATACAAATGGAGGTAAAAAAAAGGAAAAGATAAAGAAACAATTCTTTTAACACAGGCACATCATTAACTATGTAGATTTTATCATTATAAGGTTGTACTGTACATAAAATTAATGTTGTTGCTAATATCATTAATTCATATAATTCAAAATAACTTTTAAAGGCATGTTGTTAACACTGTAGATTATATAAAGGAATATGGAGTAGCCCACTTTTTGTCAGAAAAAAAGAGTTGTCAAGTTTTTTTTTTTTAATATAACAGAGTTTATGATTTTTTAAATAGTTTATTTTGCTTTGCATGCTCTGCTCTAGTAAAATCAATAAAATACATAAAACAGGATGAAGGCCTGGCACGGGTTTGAGTCTTCGCTTGATGCAGATAAGCTAAACAGCTGTGCTACTTAAAAGGCTATTTTGGCAACTGACTTAGGTCTTCTAGAACTTCAACATTCCAGCGTAAAGCTCCCATCCCACACACAACTTTTGTCCTTAAATTAACATAGCTATCTGTGTTTTGGATCCTCTCTCTTACCCCTGTACCAAGAGTTTACAACCACTGCCATACTCCCGTGTGAAGGGAGGTCATAAAATTCTCCCTTCAATTCTTCATAATGGCAGGGTGAAATCTTGGCTCCTTTGCCAGGGCCCCCATTGTTCTTCTCCCCAGATGTGTAAAAGAAATGCTGGCATGGGTGTTGGCTAGTAGTATGATGGTACAGGAACATTTAGTGGATCTGTGTCAAAGTGTCAAATGCATCAGACTTGAAACGCAAAAGAATTGGAGTGTTCAGGAACAGGGCATGTTTATGCATTCAATGTGTGCTGCTGTGCCAGTACTCAGCTTGTGTGCCGTAAACACATGAGTATTTTAGAGAAAAAAGCAGTGTGATATGACTGATAAAAAGGATAAAACCTTGTCATCACATAATCCGTTAAACAGGGATACTGATGTCAGATCTCCCTATTTTAACCACTCTTATGACAGGTCTACTTTAAAGTGGATAACTACGAAAAATGCAAAACACTGCTTTTTGTGTCTGGAAGAGCTCCCTGCTGATGAGGGCGAGGTAATCAACGTTCTTAAATGTTTCAGAAAAATTCCAAAACCACTGCATTGATGCATTGCCTTTAGTTTGGCTAGCAGCAGAGGAGAAAATGATAGGTTCATAGGTATATACTAGCAGTGGCGGCTGGTGACTTCAAATCAAAGGGGGGCTGCAGGAGATAGACGAATGGGTGGGGTCATTGGGAAGGGGTGCAGACAAATAGAAAGGGGAGGAGCTATGCTCAAAACCACAAAAACTAAACTTTAATTAAATATGCTGCCCTAGGTGTCAAACTCTCATTATGAGAGTCCAATCAAGACAAATGAAGTGTAAAAGAATAAAAATATTTCAATGCATTGGCTGCTTGACAGCTTACTTAATATCTAGATGGAAACAAAAAGGTTGTGAGGCATGAAAAAATAAATTACTTTTTAAATACATTACTGGAATGCTAGTCAAAATCAAGTATAAGAAAAACATGCAGCACTCAACTCAAACCGCTTCTCCTTGCACTGCATTATAATTTATATTCAGCTTTATTAAAGTACCAAGTAACATGCTGAAAGTAGCAATCTCTGTGATGCCCCCACTTGTAAAAATGTTTCTTATCCAAAAAAGACCTGCTGCTTGACAACTATCTACTTGTTTCATGGGGAAAACATGATCAAAGTAAAAAATGAAAAGCAAACAAGCTCAAGATACATTGCTTAAAGGATTACTGTACAGGTTATGGACCACACATGAATAGCATTCTGTTTAGTTTACAGGTAAAGCCCTCAGAGATCACTGGAAGTCTCCAACAAGTGTAATGAGCTACTTAAAATAATGTAATCCTGTCCTTTATTACAAATACTGTCATATGCATTTCAATACCCAACGCTTATACATTATCTAGTTAAGTATTCTCTGCATGGCAACAACAGAAAGGCTTCAATGTTGGCAATTCTTTAACAGTATGCTTATTAAAGCTTACTTGCATGTTATGATCTCAGACAAGCTTACCTGATAGTCATTAAAGCATTGCTACTTAAAACACAGAGCAACAGGCACTTTGAGTAATAAGCATAAATCAACAGTACAAAAATATCACAGAAACCAGACCATTCTGTAAAATCAAGAACAGATGAAAAGCCACTGTAGTACTTGTGTCTACCTTGGATGGGGGGATACCCTGCACATTTACACTGCATGGGGGGATACCCTGCACATTTACACTGCAGAACTGCTCCTTGCCTTGCTTGGACACATCCAGAGTCACTACATGGGGGAGTGGGGTGCAACAAGTATGTCACAATCTGAAATGTCTCTGGCTGACTGATGGCCCTGACACATTTGTCATACCTCACCCTCAGAGCAAAGCCATACATAGAAGTGGGACAAAGGCCCAAAAATAAGGACAATTTTTAAATATCGCTCTTATAAACTTAGAAAGATAATACAATAGTAGGTCTTGCATTAGTATGAATTTTCTGAAGGATATGAAATCTGAAACTCAAATGTCTGTCATTATTTTCTAACTTCAGTCTTTAATGATTTACCACTAATTTGCCAAAAAACAATTTTATGAAAAATGGACCAAAAATGTGATGCAGAAATATAAAATAGCCACACAATACAGCTGGGAACCTGTCAAAGAAGGGACACTTTTTTAATAATAGTACTGCTAACTTGAGCAGCTGACAAAATAAAAGAATCTACATGCATTTCTGAAATAAAAGTAATCTAGAACTCTGATTATTAGAGTTATTTCTAAATTGTAAACCCTCCATGTTTTCTTCCAAAATTGCTATTTTGCGGAGGGATTATGAGGGGAAGAACAACATTTTGAGCCAAATTCAGGGACATTTGAGAGGTTTGGCTATGCCTAATTCTATAAAGCAATTTATTTGCATGTAGCTCTCAACCTGTTAATGCAATAAGGCCAAATATATTGGGGGAACAAGTACTAAATATTGCTCTTGTATAAACTGAGACAGTTGATAGAACAGGTCTTACTTCAGCATGCATTTTTCTGAAGGTTATGAAGTCTGAAACTCAGTGTCATTATTTAGTGACTTAATTACAAAATGATTTTCCAGAAAACCACAAATATTATGAGGAACAAACCAAAAATAAGAAGCAAAAATCTATTCATTCTGTGAAAATCTGGACAGTTGGGAGGTATAGTTCAGCTGGGGCTGTCTTTGAGTTTGCCGCCCTTCCCCCTCATAAAATCATGGTCAAATGGAGCCCCCCCCCCCCTGCAGCCATTCCAAGGATCCATTACTTGGCTATTTCACTCCATTTACCATAAACACTAATGTGCATACTGCTTTACTTCTATGATGATCTGGATTTCATTTTAAAGTTTTATTTTGCATTTTACAGCACAAACACTAAGACATCTGCTAAACAAAGCAACACAGTTTCACAATGAAAACAGGCTTAGCATTAAAAACTTCTCTGCCCTTGAAACGCACATTCAATGAAACAGCATTGAAACCCACATTCAAAGAAAATACATTTTGTCAGTGGCAGATAAAGATTAACTTTGGGCTGTTTTCAAATCATAGGCCCCTTGCACATGAAACATACATGTGCTCTTTGATAAACCTTCCTGATTCTACTAAATTATATTCCTTGTACAGTACAGTACAGTTGTTAGACGGCATTTTAAATTTATTGTTTTGAACATTTTTCCAGTAAACAATGAAACAAAATGCATGCACCAATGACAAAACTACCCAATTCAGAACATTTCCATCATAAAAGTGTACTCAACCTTCTGCAGTCCACCAGTATCAGTAAATATGCCCACTTTCTGAAGTAGTAAAAGTCATCTAAATAATTCCACATTAAAGAAATCTGTAACAATGAAGAGGCTGCTGCTAGCAAACATCTTTATTTGTCACTGTTTATTCATCTACAAATAAAGTGCCTGTTGCCCTTGAGGAACAAATTGTCTATGTTGCATGCATTAAAAAAAAATAAGCTACTAATATCGCAATAGAGACTGTATGGCAAACTGATAACAGGTTCATAGTTACTACTCTAGGTATCGTTGCCAAAAAGGACTGCAGCATCCACCCACTTTACAACACAGTACAGTATCAGCAATGCATCTATCTACTGTGAGAGTAGAACCCACAGCCTTTTGCATCAAAAGCAAGTACACTACCTGTAGTGCTATTAATGCAAGCAGACTCAGAATAAGTAGCACTAAAGTTTTGTTTCCCTGCAGCTCTCAGCTCCTTGTAAAATCTACTCGACACGCAGTTGTATCTCTGAACTTTGCAGCACAAGAAATCTGGAAAAAGCCGAAATTTATTGGGGGGGGGGGGGCAACCAGGGACACATTTTAAACATTGCTTGTATAATGTTGGAAAGTTGCTAGACTAAAATGCTGTGTTACCACCATACATTTCACTGCCACGTCTTTAACCCAGGGGACCCTGTGCAAAATGGTCAGAGAAACATACCACTATGCCAAATTAGCTGTTTTGTAAAAGAGAGGAAGACAAACTTAAATAGCTACCATTTAGTGAATTCAGTTCTCAGCATAACTGTCAACCTCTTGGCACAAAACACCTGAACAAAGCCAATAATGGGGGAAATACAGCCCCCAAACATATTCAGTGAATTCAGTTCTCACTATAGCTCTCAACCTCTTAGCAAAAAACATGTGGACAAAGCCAATAATGGGGGAGGGTACAGCCCCCAAACATTCAATGAATACAGTTCTCACCATAGATAACTCTCAAGCACAAATACCTGGACAAAGCCAATAATGGGGGAATACAGTCCCAAAAATAGGGACAAATTTCAAATATCCATGTTATAAATTTAGACAACTGCTAGAACAATTTTGTGTTACCATGTACTTTATGAAGAATATGAAGTCTGAAATTCAAATGCCTGTTATTTTTTAAACATTTAACCAGTAAACTAGTCTGACTTGGAACAAAAGACAATTTTCAGCAGAGCAGAGAGAAATGCCAATCACATCTTTGCAAGATGAGAGAACATGCAGACACCACACACACACACACACACACACACACACACACACACACACACACACACACACACACACACACACACACACACTGCCAGACACGGCCGGCCTTAGGCATAGGCGAACTAGGTGACCGCCTAGGGCGCCGTACAGCTGGCCTCGTAAAGGGCGGAATTTTATGTATTTATATATTTATTTAAATTACTGTACTTTTGTTATTTTGCAATCTTCTCAGTGCCTTGTCTCTGAGTTAAGGGCGCCGAGAAGATCGCAAAATAACAAAACCATAGGGCGAAGGGAAGGGGGAAGTACCCTCCCACTTTTATAGCTTCAGGTTGGCCAGGACGAGGCTGGCTTCAGCAAGTAAAAAAAAAAAAAAAGAAAAATCTGTTGTAGTCATGTGCGGAAGCGGAACTTAAGTTAGTTCAGTGAAGAGAGGGGTTAAGGTGATGAGTGCACATCTGGCCGTTCAGATTCAATATAAGGTAAGTGTTAGTCTATGTGTAAGTTAAGCCGTTCGTTTGTGTATGTGAGGGAAAGTGTGTCTATGTGTATATTTGTTTGTATGTAATTTAAATTAGTTGTTATGAGTGTGTGTGTGTGTGCGTGTTTGTTGTTGTGTGAGAGAGTATGCTGTATCTTTCGGCTTTTCCCAGTTAGGGGTCGCCACAGTGGAACTCCTGTCCGCTAATGATTGGCAGAAGATTTTTACGTGCCTAGTTGCCGGCCTCTTTCACAACCTTCAATGAAGGTACACCCCTTCAGTCTCTACACAGAAGGCGCTTTAGCTGAGAATCTGCTGCTGTGAGGCGACAACGCTATTGCAGCACCACCACCGACATGTCTACTATTAATATAAAACCAAACAAAATAACAGGAGGGTATAATTACTGAAAAAAATTGAACTAATTTATACAGAAATATTTATCTATGTTCTATGACCGGTTTTTATCTGTTTAATGAATTTTAGTAAAATATTTAGCAAGAATTGATGGAGTGACTTGTGCAAATAGTTATCTTTTATGTTAAATTGCCTGTTTTATATACAATTCCAATAAAATTATTTAAAAAAAGAAACAAGCAGACTCCCCCTGTATTGAAGCTTTCAGAGCCTCACTTCTCATCATCAGTACAGTGTAGATGTTATTTGCAAGCAACCCCCTCCTAAGCATTAATCAATGCTAGATATAGTTATGAACTTTTAAGCTCTTTAGCTAATAGGTATGCAAAATCATAGACGTATAGAAATGAACACAGAGCATTCTTTTTTATTTATCTATAGGACTTCAACTTTGTTCAGTGAGATTCATCATTGTACCTCTTCTTGATGATTACTTAGCATTGCATGCTTAACTATTTCTTAGATTGTAGTTATGCCTTAACATTTATTATAGTGTTTTTGTACCTTTGATTGCATTTCATTGCATTTTCAATTTAACAGATTTACAATATTTTTCTTATTTGCAGACTTAATATTTAGAATGTAGCAAAGCTATTATTTTTTTCTGTGATAGAGGTATAGATCTACACTTTTACAGCATTTATTTCTAGCCATTAGCATAGTGTTTGACTTAGTAAGACATAATAGCTTAGCAAAGAAATATCTATTTTTTTTTTCAAAACAGGTTTATTGTTTTAACATATAAGAGAAATATCATAACAATTTTATACAAGTAATTAAAATAGGTATTATTATAATATTCAACAAAACAACTAAAGTATTTACAAAGACATCCACTACAATCAGATCAATTAATTAAACTAAAATACTGTGTTATTGAAATTAGAATTTTTTTAACAAATTTTGTAAATTATCCCATACAATATAATATGATGTTTTTCTAGTTGTTCTCATTCTAATTGTGCTTATTTCCATATGGCACATTATATTCATAACATTTTTAAATTCATTGAACGAAGGAGGTGTATCTGAAATCCAATTTCTAGTTATTATTTTCCTGGCCACTGCTAGGATAGACCATAACAAGGGAAGCTTAATCTTTTTAACACACTGAGGTACAGGTGTGTTGAATAATATAAGAGACTTAGAAATAATGAGATTATCTGTTAAAAGAGCCTGCAAAAATTCATTAATTGACTTCCAGTATTCTTTCAACTTCATACAGTCATAAAACATATGAGCCCAGTCAGCATTAATTTCTACATTACATCTCTTACATAGATTATCTTTATTATTTATTTTATTCATCATCAAAGGTGTATAAAAAGATCTATGTAAAAATTTCCATGTATAAAGTCTCCAGACAATGGAAGATGTGGTTCTATAAGCAGATTCCAATATATATTGTTTATCTTGTTGAGTTGGTGGGTCCCCATTAATAGAGGTGAAATAATTCCAGTATGAATCTACACTGTAAAAAGTTTCTTGTCTGATAATTTTATGTATATATGAAAGTTTACCTTTATCAGAAACTTTATGCTGTAAATTTAATATCAAGTAATCAATCAGTTTTGGAATAGATTCTTTAACTGTTATAGACATTAGATCTATTCTATCAATGAGATGTTGTCTAAAGATCTGAACCTCTAACCAGCAAGTTTCTCTTAGATCAAATTCTTGTTTTAAGAAATCTAGATTTTTAACTTTATTATCAGATATCAGCTGATACCAGTACTTTAGATCATTATCTATAGCTAAATGAGCTCCTTCAGAAGTAGATGACATAAGCATACCCTGAGTATACATTATAGGGAATACAATAAAATTCCATTCCCTATACTTAGGGTGCATGAATATAAAGTTACGATAACTAATAATAATATTTAATGGGTAACAAACCATATTTAATGGGTAACAAACCATATGTTTAGGTGTAATAGGTGAAGTACAAAATTCCTTTAGCAACCACAACATGGAGTTATTTACAATCATATTTTTATGTGTTAAGGAGATTTTCATGAAGTGCATACTAATTAGCTCCCAATAATCTTTCCATTTTGCGATATATGACTGATCTATTAATAAAGTAATAACTTTTATAATAGAAGAGATAATATATAAATTAAAGTCTGGAAAAGAAATACCCCCTTGAGACCAGCTATTAGTATGTTTCTTTAATGCAATCCTAGGTCTATTAGGTGCCCATAAGAAATTTAACATTAGTGTATTCAGTTTCTTGATAAATATTTTTGTAGGTGAAAGTATTATTGATTGTATTAAGTATAAAATCTTCGGGAATATTATCATTTTAATAATTGTAAGTCTCTCCTCCATAGTAAAAAAACATATTATTCCAGGTATTAAAAATATTTTGTATATTAAGAAAACAGGTATTATAGTTATTATATATAATAGATTTAATATATTTAGATAGTATTATACCTAAATAAGTTATCTGACCTGAATTGGGTACATATTTAGTAAAATCACTAATGAGAATATTTTTTCGTGTATATATAGGTAGTATTTTAGTTTTTTCTTCATTGAATATTAAACCAGAAATACTTTTAAAATTCATCATTTTATCAAATAAAGACTGCATAGAAGAATTAGATCCTGCTGATGTAATTAGAACATCATCTGCAAAAAGTTGAATTTTTGATGTTATATTTTCGTCTATTTCAAAACCCTCTATGTCAGTACTGTTTCTAATCAAATTAGCCCAAGGCTCCATTACTAAAGTGAATAATAGTGGAGAAAGTGGACATCCTTGCTTTGTACCTTTAAGAATGGGTATTTTTTGTGAAACATATGTTCCTACCTTAATATAAGCCAGCGTTCCTTTGTATAAATGCTCAATTAAATTTACAAATGCATCAGAGAAGTTTGTGCATTTCAGTAAGGTAAACAGATAGTCCCAACTTACTGAATCAAATGCTGAACCTATATCAAGACTAATAAGTGTTAAATCTTTCTTTTTCCTATTTGCAAAATCAATTAATGTTAAAGTTCTTCTTATATTATCAAAAGTATTTCTATTTATAATGAAGCCTGTCTGATCTATATCTATAATGCCGGGGATGATTGTCTTCAATCTATCAGCAAAAATACTCATAAACATTTTATAATCAACATTAAGTAATGAGATGGGTCGATATGAAGAACATCTAGTTGGATCTTTATTAGGTTTTAAAATTGGTGAAATAAATGTATATTGCCAAGATGGGGGTTATTAACTCAGTTTGGGCCAAAATAAAAACCTTATGTATTAATGAATATGTAGTTTTAGAAAGGATTTTATATATCTCTGGTATAATACCATCATTACCCAGTGCTTTGTTTGATTTAAGCTTATTTATTTGTGTAATAACTTCTGTATATGAAATACTCTTGTCCAATAGTTTAATCTGTTGTTTATTAAGCTTTTTATTCATGTTTGTGGTTATAAACTCCTTTATTTTATCTTTAGGTTCCATGTTAATGTTGTTATGGTTAATCTTGTGAAAGTGATTTCTAAATTCATCCAGTATTTCTGGTATACTAGAAACATTCTTCTTTTTCCTTAGAGAAAAGATTTCTTTGATATGGTTTTGTTTATTCAATCTTTTGTTTTATTTTTAAGTCTATGTAAGTATTTGGGGCTTATTGAATAAGACAAAACTTGTATTTCTCTACAGTTATTTTAACTTTATGAGTTAAAATTTCTTTGTATTTCTCATTTAGTTTGTTTATTTCTTCAATAACTTTCTTGTCCATAATATTTTCTTTATTATTATGTTTATAAGAGTCTAATTTACTTTGAATATCTAACAATTCCTTATCCCAAGATTTCCTTTTATTATTATACCATCTGAAACTTTGTCCATATAGATATGATTTTAAGGCATCCCAAACATAGACAATGGAGACTTCAGGAGTATTATTTATGTCTAGAAAATGTTGTACTTCTGAAAGTATATATTCTTTATAGTCTTTTAGCTGAGTTAAGTATGCTGGTATCCTTTTGATCTGAACATTATGAGTATTTTTTATCATGAATTCAAAAACAATTGAGTTATGATCAGATATAGGACATGAAATGCTTTTGGAATTAATTAAATCTGTTACCATCTGGTTAGAAATAAAGACCCTATCTATTTTTGAATAAGTTTTGTATCTGTTAGAAAAAAGGTGTATGGTAATGATTTTGAATCTATCTGATTATTAATATCATTCAAATGATAAGAATTAGCAAAATCATTTAAATGTTTTGCATTAGATGTAATTCTTATTTTCCTTATAGTGGTAGTATCACTTTCATGTAGTATACAATTAAAATCACCAGCTAAAATAATATCCCCTATAGAGAATGATATGATCTTATCAATATGATGTTTCACTGTATTAATACCAATTCCAGGTATCCAATATACATTAATTAAAGTGTAAGTCTTCCCATTAATTTGTATTGTAACCATACAAAACATTCCTTTGTCATCCTGAAAAGACTTAATGGTTTTAGGAATGGGCATAGTTTTATTCCATAAAATAGCCACTCCTCTTTTTTTCTGAGCGTGCTCTGAACTAACCAATACTGTATACTTATTAGTGGCTAGTTTATCAATATCTTTTTTCAAGAGATGGGTTTCTTGCAGGAAGACTAGATTGGCCTTGTGTAAATTAATGTATCTTATTAGGCTTGCCCTTTTACACGGATTATTCAATCCATTAATGTTTAAAGAAATTCCTTTTAAAGATGTAATTTGGCATTTTTTAAACTCAAGAATCTTATGATCGAAATAACAAATAACAAGATAAATAATGTTACATCTCCTCTTTTAGGTGTACCTTTAAATATAGCTGTATTTATTAAATCTCTTATGGGATTTTGTATAGGATTCAATTTTGTTTGTAGTGACAATGAGTGTACAAAATATATTGTGGATGTCAAAACTATATACATATAACAATGAACAAGTGAAAATAATGTAAGGATTAAACCTTGCATCCAGCCTGGAGTTGAAAACTCCAACTTACGAGTAGTATTTACTACTCAAGTTAACCCCCTACCCTAAGCAGCAGTACCTCAGCTACCACCTTATCAATTTAATACTAGTTATATTTAACTGAGGTTAACAGTTTTCAATTCAATTATCTATCAAGACAAAACTACACATTTGGTAAAACAGCATCATATAAACTAAAATAAACTTTTTTTTTTTTTTTAAACTGTTCATACTACTATATAGATCTATGTAATATATAACACTTGTATTCAAATAGCATTCAAATAATCTTGATGTTAGAAATCAAGAGGAGAGAAAATTAGGTTCTAACATTCATTTAAATCAAAAACTTTGGCTAATATGATTCAGACATTACATATATTAAGATGCATCTATTTTCTGTCAAGTGAATACTATTAACAGCTTCCAAAAAAAAATCTTGAATTGTTTGTATATGAGCATTTACTTAAACTCATTATTGTCAATAGAGTAAAATATTGTATTCATAAAAATTATTATAAATCATATTGCATAGTTATGCAAATTCTCAGAAACACTTGCATTATTAAAAAAAAAAAAAGCCATCACACACATACACACAGACACACACACACATACATACACACACACATACACATACACACACACACACACATATATATATATATATATATATATATATATATATATCTGATCTCACTGAGTTATGTCCTTGTTGAGCACTATCCTACTTGCTGTCCCTAGAATAAATCTGTCTGCTTTATAGAAAATAATGCACAGCAAACACATTTTAGTAACCAGATTTTACAATCATGCTAACCTACTGCTTTAAAATATATCACATGACATTTCTTCCAGAATAGAATTATAAAATTGTTTATGCTTGTCAATCAGATGAATTAAATGAATTATAATAAAGTATATGTTTGGGACAGAAGTTTTTAACACAGATTATTATGCTGCCGTTAAGTAGATTTTCAAAAACATTTAAATAAATGTTTCATTTTCTATGCCTTCTAAAATAAGACATTTACATACTACAAGAAACTACATCATTTAAACTCATTATAACTGACATTTTATGAATAGAGTATTTTTCCTGAATCGGTGGTGTGTCAGTATGATAACTAGGTCAGAGGTTATACTAACTGCTTTCAGTTTCTCTGTGAGAATTCTGTGAGTTGAAGCTTTTGAAGTAGTTCATGGACACTGTGCATAAGACAGCCCACATCCCAGATTGTCTCCCTTAACATTTTGGCGGGAAACTTATTAAAACTTGTGGCAAACATTCATTCTGTCAATAGAGTAAAATATTGTATTCATAGAAATTATTATAAATCATATTGGATAGTTATGCAGATTCTCAGAAACACTTGCATTATTATATATAAAAAAAAAAGCCATCACACTCACACACACACATACACACACACACACACACACACACACACACACATACATACATATATGTATATATATATATATATGATCTCACTGAGTTGTGTCTTTGTTGAGCACTATCCTACTTGCTGTCCCTAGAATAAATCTGTCTGCTTTATACAAAATAATGCACAGCAAACACATTTTAGTAACCAGATTTTACAATCATGCTAACCTACTGCTTTAAAATATATCACATGACATTTCTTCCAGAATAGAGTTATAAGATTATTTATGCTTGTCAATCAGATGAATTAAATGAGTTATAGTAAAGTATATGTTTGGAACACAAATTTTTAACACAGATTATTATGCTGCTGTTAAGTAGATTTTCAAAAACATTTAAATAAATGTTTCATTTTCTATGCCTTCTAAAATAAGACATTTACTTACTACAAGAAACTACATCATTTAGACTCATTATAACTGGCATATTTTTATGAATAGAGTATTTTTCCTGAATCTGTGGTGTGTCAGTGTGATAACTATGTCAAATACTACTAAAATCTGGTCAAATACTACGGTTGATTGTTGATAGTATTGCTCGCTAGTGACTGGGGTTTTGTGTAGCTTGTTTTAACTGCATTCACATGTTCTCTCAGTTGTACTAACTGGCGCTTGTTGGTGGTGTTGGTCGCTAGTGCTGGGGATTTGTGTAACTGATTTTATCTGTATTCACATGTTTATTGGTTGTGTTGGTCGCTAGTGCTTGGGGATTTGTGTAATGGGTTTTATCTGTATTCACATGTTTTTCTTAGTAGTACTGGCTGTCGTTTAATTGGTAGTGTGGTCGCTAATGCTTGGGGATTTGCACAGACAGTTATTATCTGTATTAACCTATTTTCCTGATAGTACTTACTGTCGCTTGTAATTTCACAGCCTTTTATTTGTTAATGATATCTTTTTCAGGGCTTTGTTTGCTATATAGTTGGAGTTTACCTTCTAATACTTTTGTGTTGGTATTCTGTTTCCACGTGTTTGGGGAATCGGCAATTGAGTATGTTAAACCCCGCGCATTTACTGTATGACTAACGACTAAAGTATTTTGCTACCCTATGAATACTAGGCTATGCTTTAGTGATTTTGTAGCTTTATTCAATGGTCAGGGGTATAGTTTTGACTTATTTTGCCTCTGTAGTTGCTTTTATTTTTCTTTTAGTTCGATGAACTTTTAGCTTCTTAAACTGTTGGCAACATCGTTTTTTTTTCCCTTGGACTTGAGAATAGAGGTCTTTGCAGCCTTTTAGTGTTTTCTTTGCTTGTGCTGTAATTTAAAGGTATACCTTACTCCCCCTATGTATTTATGGATTGATAATGAGGGTATCTGCCTGGGAGATACTGAATAGTGTAGCTTAAATGCAACCACTTTCATGTATGAACTTTGATGCTTTACACATGGTATGTACTGATATGCTGTCATAGACTGTTACTGATGATTACTGTTGAGAAATAGAGACTATATTCAGCTCCTAAGATGTGTATTTGTGTATCCTAAGGACATATATCTTATTCTGTATTTAAGCTGCCTAGATGTCTGTTCCTTTCTTGTGCATAGATGTTTTGTATTGAAATGCAACTTCTCTTGTTTGGACTAGCCTGATTATCCTTATTGCAATTTGTAATCAAACTGTTTTTTGTCTTTTCTCTATCTCTTTCTAGCTGGTTTAGGGTAATTATTCCCCTCTCAACTCCAGAAAGTACTCCGTGTGGACTCCTAAAACTGCAACTTCCACCCTCCACTACCTGCCTGGGTCATTATCCCCTTGGTTCACTTTATATACGGGACAATTTTAACCTGGACTAAACCAAAACTGAGTTATACTGTATGTTTCCTTGATATTTTTTCTTACAATAGTGCCATTGATGTTATTTCGGGGTATTCTCTCCTGATATAGACACTTGATTTCTGCCAGTCTCCTTCAGCAGCCACCCCCCCCTGTTTGCTAGATTGCTTGATCCCTCACTCTATCTCCACTTTTCTGCTTATTAGTATATTTACTGCACTACCCATAAACCAATTTGTGACTCCAGTACTCACTTCCTTTCCCCTTCTCCTACCTATAGTACTGTCTCTCTCTCTCTTGACAATATCCCAGTTTCCCTTCTTATTTCCCACACCTTATGTTTACAGTGTCTCTCCTGACTGACTATTTTCCTTGTAGTTCTTCTGGCCTGTACCTACCTCCTACTGTTAGTTCTCTCTATCCCTTGTTTTCTCCGTTAACATCTTCACTACTCTCTTGCCTCCCTTGTAGCTTTTCAGAGAACTGGTTCTCCGAGCTTCATCTCCTCCTTGTCTCCCTGCCTCTAGTTAACCTAACTACCTCCTAGTATCCTGACCCACTCCCCTAGGATAGCTTCTTTCTGATTGTCCTCCACTCCTCTCCCCTGCTCTCACACTAAGTGTTGTTGCCCTGCTTCGCTCCCCTCCCTACCCCCAAATCCCACCCACCCCCAGGGGTCCTCAACTTATACCTCACTAAACACTCCCCCAATCCTCTAAGCCAATCTCCTCCCTCCTTAATAACACCTCCCCATAACCTTTATCTCTCTTCCCCTTCCCCTCCACTACATCATATCCTCCCATCTTTTTAACTTCTAACTATAACACTATTCCTTTAAAACGTCTTATACCACTACTTAACCTTACTTTCAACAATCCTCTTCCCACCTAACTCTTTGATACGCTACCTTATATTACATCCTATCTACTATCTATCTAACAAGTACTCACTACCTGACAAACACTGACTATCCCCAATCTTAATTTCCATATACATATTCTCATTGTATCCCTTCTTCTCACAGTATTGCTGAGCTATTTCTACTTAACTATTTTTTCTTAAGAACTTACCCTAGGCCCTCATCTCCTCACTACTATGTCTCCAACTTTAAAAGCCTTTCTCATCTATGCACTACTCTCCACTATTACTTTTACCTCTCTTTCTTTATCATACTATATCACCTCTTTACAAATTAACACTTTCTATGAACAAAACCTTCACCTAAATCAAACTTTACCTTCAGCTAGCTTCAGCTCCCTTAAACATAGTAACATTACCTGTTCTTCCAACTATCTACTGCCAAAATACCATAGGATTTCTCACATAACCCTCAACTTTAACAAAAGAATTCTTAATATTTGTCTCAAACTTCTTAAAGTACTCTCATCACCCCATCATCAACTCCTCTTACATGGTGACATTCATCCTAATCCCGGTCCGTCTACCCTAAGCAATCACAACCAAAACTTAAACTCTTCTCCTCTTCTTGCATCAGGTTCTAAAGCTAATAATTCCCTTCTAATAGCTCATATCAACATCAGAAGTATAAACAACAAAATCCACCATCTTCATGCCCTCCTTTACTTGCATTCATTCGATATATTATGTGTAACAGAAACATGGCTAAAACCTTCTACTCTAGACCAGGAAATCACCCCTCCTGGCTATAACATACTTAGAAATGACAGAATAAAGAAGAAAGGTGGTGGTATAGCCATAATTTATAAATCCAACCTACAAATTACCCAGTATAAGGAACTTCCATTAACTAGCCCAAAATCAGAAATTTTATCAATCAAGATACAGATAAACAACAATAAAGCAATCTATCTAATATGTATGTACCTTCCCCCCGGCAATAATACCCAAACGCTAGAAAACCTACTCAGTTCTCTGTCCAACCAACTACCCCAAGAAACCATAATACTTGGTGATTTCAACATTGATTGGATAACCTGTGCAGCCCAGCAACCTACGAACCATATTAATCTCCATGGTTACTCTCAATTAATAACAACTACAACTAGAATCCATAAACCAAATAAGAAAGAAACAATTTTGGACTGGATTCTAATTAATAACGCCCCAGCAACTATACTCCAGGTACACTTCCTGATAGTATTAGTGATCACACACTTACATATGTGATCAGACAAAACTAAGTATTCCTAATATACATAAACTTAGAAGATGCGCTCAAAAGATTTTTCAACCCTGATAACTTCCTTACTGAATTACAGGCATGTGACTGGTCACCTTTATCACACCTTGAACTTAATGAAGCAGTTACCTATTTTAACACAAAGTTTCTGCAAATCCTTGACTATCATGCTCCATTCCACTCTACTAGGATTAGAGCCAAAACTGCCCTTGGCTAACTAAGCAAACAAAAGAAAAATGATCCTTAGAAATAAAACCTGGGCTAAATGGAAAGCTACCAAATCTCCATCTGACCATCTCCTCTACAAACAGTTAAGAAATACTACCAAGAAAGACACTCTTAGAGACAAAAAGGAATTTTATCTTCACCTTCAAAAAACTACACAAAATACCCCTCAAAAATTTTGGTCAGGTATTAATAACCTTCTTAAACCAGGACATTCTACTACTCCTACCCCCTCAGGATTTAACCCTAATACCTCTACTCAGATCCCTGATGCCTTTAATAACTACTTTACAGAAGCCATTCTAACACTAGCAAACTCACTACCAACACCTATTGCTTCCTCACATGATACCTCTCCAGCCTCTACTAATGTCTTTCAAATCCAACCTGTCGCCTCTTCTATCATATATAAGCTTCTCTTAAAACTAAAACCATGTACCCCATCAGCTGACCAACTCCCTTCTGAATACTTACAAATTGCTGCAAAAGCTATCTATCACCCAATATCTATTCTGATAAATAGGACCATCTCGGAAAGGAAAATCCCTTCAGTTTGGAAGATATCTCACATAATCCCTCTTCATAAAGGGGGCCCTTCTTCTGAATTATCCAACTATCGTCCTATTGCCTTACTGTCCCCATTATCTAAGATAATGGAAAGGTGTATACACAAACAATTTCTTAACTACCTTCTTCAAAACAAACTTCTAGCTGAATGTCAACATGGTTTCAGGCCCCATCACAGTACTACAACTGCCCTTCTGTCCTTTGCTGACTCCATCAATAAAAATCGTAACAGTAACCTTCTCTCATCTGCTCTATTTATAGATCTATCAAAAGCTTTTGATATGGTTAACCATAACATACTCCTTGAAAAACTTAACAACCTAGCCTTAAGTTCACATACTTTACAGTGGTTTAGAAGCTATCTTGAAAACAGACAACAAGCAGTTCTTTGGGAAAACAACCTTTCATCTTTACTCCCAGTAAATGTTGGTGTTCCACAAGGATCTATCCTTGGACCCCTTCTTTTCTCAGTATTTATTAATGACCTATATTTGAACGTACCACAAGCAACCTGCATCCAATATGCAGATGACTCGACATTGATCTGCTCTGCCATAAATATTCCCTCGCTCCAGTCCATCACCCAAACAACCTTTCATAAGGTTGAAAAATGGTTTATGCAGCACTGCCTCCTCCTGAATCCCAAAAAAACAAAGCTTCTTCTCTTTAACCCTACTAACAAATCTCCTACACCTCTCTTTACTATCACCTCAGATAATTCTACCTGCATTAACCCTGACAATACCACTCGACTATTAGGTGTAACCATTGACAACCACTTGAACTTTGATGACCAAATTAATAGTACTATTAAAGCTGTTAATAAAAAAATTGGGACACTCTACAGAATTAAACCCTTCCTTACCCCAGCAGCTAGGAAAACCATTGCACAGACCCACCTGCTCTCCACCCTTTTTTATGCATCGGCTATATACACTACACTATCTAAAAATAACATCAACAAACTCTCAACCTGTTATAACAGTATAGCTAGATTCATTAATGCAACTCCCCATAGAACTCACCACTGCTATAACCTGAAACAACTAAATTGGCTAGAACTAAATAACCACCTACTTTACCAACAACTACTTATCATTCATAAAACTCTTCATTTCCCTGAAAATACTCCAAGCCTGGCTAGACTTATTTCTCCATATAAGAACCTAAACACTCTTCGGTCCGCCAACAAGTTTCTAGTATCCAAAACTAAATCATATAATAAAGCTGGGGATGCACTATTTTCAAATTCCATAGGGAAACACTGGAATCTAATCCCTCAAGATATAGCTACTCTACAGTCCACCTCTCTGTTCAAAAGACAAATCAAAGCACACCTTACTTCTCATTGGCTATGTCCCTGTACCAATCCTGATTGAAAATATGTTTTATTTCGCCTTATTATTCTTCCTTCCTGTCCCCTTACTGGCCATACCTGAAGCTTCTGGAGTCGAGAGTTGAATCCTAAGGGATGCCTATATTTCTTATTAACCTTAGTATGTAGTTCTTATATTTGTTGTATAACTTGACTTAATATTTTTCTCAATGTTATAGATTTCCTCTCTTGTACCTTGTATAAAACTATTAAGAAAATTGTTATAAATCACTGTAATTTTATCTATACTGGAGCTTTTCTCCCCGGGCCTCTACTGTAAATGGATATATGTCCAGCTAGACTAGCCCGGTCAACAAATGTAAAATAATAAAAAAAAAAAATAAAAACTGCTTTCAGTTTCTCTGTGAGAATTCTGTGAGTTGAAGCTTTTGAAGTAGTTCATGGACACTGTGCATGAGACAGCCCACATCTCAGATTGTCTCTCTTAACATTTTGGCGGGAAACTTATTAAAAACTAGTGACAAACATTCATTTAGTAGTGTAAATGCATGTAAACATGACAAAACCTTCACAATGTATTCCACAGACCATTACAGCCTCTTACTTCTTTTCAGAAAGAGAAACAAATTGAATCACAGCTTGCCATTAAATCTTCAGATATTTTGACTGGTTATGAAACAAAACATTATAACTGACATATTTTATGAATAGAGTATTTTCCTGAATCTGTGGTGTGTCAGTGTGATAACTATGTCAAAGGTTATACTAACTGCTTTCAGTTTCTCTGTGAGAATTCTGTGAGCTGAAGCTTCTGAAGTAACTCATGAACACTGTGCATGAGACAGCCCACATCTCAGATTGTCTCTCTTAACATTTTGGCGGGAAACTTATTAAAAACTAGTGACAAACATTCATTTAGCAGTGTAAATGCATCTAAACATGACAAAACCTTCACAATGTATTCCACAGATCATTACAGCCTCTATGTAAGTGAAATTAAGCCCAAAATTACCAACAAGCAATAAAACTCAACATTCTTCTCCCAACTCAATTTTCATACAAATCCTATTATTCACTGTGCCCACACAATCAAAAGCATTTCTATACATTAATAAAGAAAAGAAAAAGAGAGTAGAAAATAAAAGGGAGTGAGACAGAAATAAAAAAATGTAAGAGAAAGCTGTAAGAAGTATATACAATGGAATGTTACTTACTGTTTATATTAATAGAGTTAAAAATAAAACATATTATTTACTCTTATTTAGTTCTGATTATTATTAGTTAAAGCATAACAGATTATTTACAAACAGGCATAAGCAGTATAATCAAGAAAGTATAATTAGAAATAGCATTTGAAGAACTTATAAAAACTTTTACAATGAATAAATATGTTATTATTCTATTAATGATATTTTCATTACTGTTCTCTCCCTGCCCTCCCCCACCCATTACCCACTACATAATCTAAATAGAACGTCATTGTTTAAACAAAGAAAATAATAAAAGGAGAAGGAAAAAAAAGGTAAAGATAAAAAAATGTATCAAATTACTAACCTTACTTCTTTTCAGAAAGAGAAACAAATTGAATCACAGCTTGCCATTAAATCTTCAGGTATTTTGACTGGTTATGAAACAAAACATTTCTTTGCACATAGAGAATAACTTTGATTAAATCTTTTCCAAAATATTTGTGGCTTTCTGGAAATGCAGGAACTATATTCAAAAAGATTAATAATGAACTAAAATGATGAGAGAGAAAAAACATATAACAAATCATTTGTTTTTTAGTCTCTTCTTCTTCTCTGAAGTCTTCCATGAAGCTTCAGTTGCCAATCTCTTTAATGAAGAACTAGCGCATTCCAATTCTTCTATTTTATCCAAAATCCTTTTTCTTTGACAAACAGTAAAGCAGAGTCTAAATCATCGAAAACCTTAGGACCATCAGGAAGGAAGATTTTAAGCTTGGCAGGAAACAGAAGGTATGTTTTAAACTGTGTTTTTTTAAGCTCCCTTATTAGTGGCAGAAAAACTTTTCTTTTAGCTATTACCATGGAAGAATAGTCATTGTCAAAACGCACAGTTGTCTCATTAATCTTAACAGGAGCTTTAGCCCAAGCAAATTTAAGAACCTTCTCTTTATCAAAAGATGATAGAAATCTAACTATAACTGATCTAGGATATTTTTTGTTAGAGTTAGTATTAGCTATAGATCTATGTGCTCTTTCGATACCAAAAGAGAATGCTTCTGGTAATTCTAAAGTTTTAGGGAGCCAAGTTGTTAAAAAAGAAGTAATATTGTTACCTTCAATATTTTCTGGCAGTCCAAAAATCCTAATATTATTGCGCCTAGATCTATTTTCCAGGTCATCCAGCTTTGTTTGTAAATGTGTATTTTGTTTCAGCAGAAACTCAATGTTGATTTCCTCTTCTTGGATTCTATTTTCCATGTCATTCACAGCTTCTTCTATGCCTGTCATCTGGTTCTTCTGTTGTTGCAGGTCTGTATGTAACAGGTCTATTTGTTTTGTAGTTTTTTCTATGAAGGTGTCTATTTTAGTATCCATTTTATCCATTTTATCAGTAAGTTGCTGGATTATAATTATCAGAGACTGAAGTTCTTTCTTGATGCTGGAGTCTTGAGAATTTGTCTTACTCATTTCAGACTGATAAACTGACAGGAAAATTTCCACAGTGATTTCTGACAGGAATATTCTTAAGATTTCCTTTCTTTTTTAGATATAGTTCAAGAACTATATAAAACAAACGTATTTAGAAAGAAAATTACTTCAAAAATTAATTTTTTAAGTAATTAATTCCTGTCAGTGTAATGAAATTGGTGGAGCTGAAGAAATCTGCTGCTATCCTGTGTTCATCCTTGGCCACGCCCCAAGAAATATCTATTGAGGAGACTATAGATAAACAACATGTAAACTGTTGAGAGTATGTGTGTTAATTTGTGGGAACCGTGTGCTTGTGTCTTTGCTTTTTGCTTTGACCTGTGGAGATGGAAGAGACTGGCATCAGGATTGTGAACATTTATTGTTTAGCGATGTCTAGAAAAAAATCAGGAGATATTTTAAAATCTCTCTCGAGCTTTTCTGGTCTTTGCGTGTGTTACAAAGATGAAGGTGATCCTCAGGTTAACATGGTAATGTCAGAGTCTCATCTGATGGGCATGCCATGTGGCTGTTAGAAGGTTTGCTTGGCTAAGAGACAGGGCAGATATTTAGGCATGAGTTCAAAAGGAATTGCTCTGGAGGTGATGATGAGGGCAATCTGTTTCTACTCTTCAGGTAAAAGTTGTCTAGGTGAGTTTTGTGTGCTGATTTAATGAGAGTTGTTTCCTAGCCATCTATATTGTTTCCTATTGTTTGTTTTCCTGATGCCTGGCCCTGGATTTGACAGTCCTTTGATGACTTCCAGATGAAGCCATCCAAACATACAGCGTGTAGAACAGCTGCCAGTTTATGGCTGGGGATATAAAAGAACTTAAGGCATGTTTCTGAATGGATGTAAAGGGGTAGTGGTTATGTCATTCCCCTTTCTTCTTCTTTCTTTTCTGTGGCCGGCTTTGGCAGCCTGCTACTTTAAGGTCAGAATACTTGGCTATTACTTTTGCCATCATATAGTTAAATAAAGGAGGCTTTCTTGAGCTATTTGAAATGGGTGGATATAGTGTGAATTTTAAAGCTCCTTTATAGCTGTAGCACCTAATTTATAGTTCCATATTTTAGAAGTGAAAGAATCTGCTTTCTTTTTGCTTACTTTTGCTGACAACTCAGATCAAAATCTGTAACTGCAAGTTTTTAGAGTTGTTTAACTACTGTATTAGTTTATGTACTGCATAATTGCATATTTACCTCTTTTTTATTTTTAGAAAACAGTAGTGCCTGCTAGTCAGACAAATCTTGTGAGACATTTTATGTTTGCCATACAGAACTCACTATAGCACTGTGCCTGCTCCATAGCTTAATGTTGTAGTAGACCACATTTATGTGCTTCATGCATGTCTTTTGGTACAACTATAGCAAGGATGGCGTGAGTGGCACCCTATTTTGGTTTTATCATCCCAGACTGACAAAAAAAGCATCCCCATAACTCAGCTGAGGGATAAAAGGTCTTTAGGTTAAGCACAGAACTATTAAATATATACGTTACATATGTAAAAACGTATTGTTAAGCTAGTGCTCCAAGCCACTTAAATGATAATCAGAAATACTTTTGAGTTTCAAGGAGTGATTGCTCTGCCCAGTGCCTAGTATCTTGCACTTGAAAACTCCACACCTTTACCCCACCCTTCAGAATTCTTTGATGTGTACAACTCAGGATATAATTTAAAACTGCATATTGCTAGTACAGTTCAGATTAAGGATCACATTTTTTTATTTTGTCCTTATACAGACTACATTATTGTATGTGCACTTTACACTTTCTTTTATGGCACTGAGGCACTTATTTCTATTTAGATCTGGGCTATGAAAACAATGAATTTCACTCTAGCAAGAAGGATTACATGAAATTTATTTTATGACCAGAATTCAGAAAAAAATGATAGCACATCTGCTTAACAAAAAATAATATGTTTAAAACTGAAGAGAGTGGCCCACAAGTGATTAAGCCAGTAATAGTAGACAAGTCAGGGCTAGAGCTACATAAGTAAGCAATTCACTTGCAGAGGTAGTATGAATACTGTAAAGACTTGGGTAGTACTGTAACAGGTGACATGACTTACGCTCATTAGTGGACATATAGCACATTCACAATGATGCAGTTCCATACATACATTGTCATACCATTCCAGACACAGCTGAAACCCCAAACAATGTCTAAACAGCAAACTCTCTGCTATGTTTGCATTAAAAATGGAAAGGAATTGGGTGAATAATCTTGTAGAAAGCAGGAAAGAGTAAGCAGTGGAACATACAGAAGGACAATGAGAAGGAAAGAGTGATATGCAGTAGGGGAGGAGATGTATTTTATTGTGGGACAGGTGCCCTTTTATAAGAAAAATAGAGGGCAAGTAGCATGAGGGTGGTGTGGGTGGGAAAAAGGATATAGTGATGGCAGCAACAGCAGACAAACATGCAAAAGGGCAGCAGGCACTGAATGTATAGATAAAACATTAAAATGTAAAGTTGTTTGTCAGTAGCAACCTCTTTATTATTTACAGATTTCTTTAATGTAGAATTATTCAGATGGTTTTATTTCTGCAGAGATTGTGTGTATCGAGTGATATTGCTGGATTATAATTACAGAAGTTTTGAGTGGCATTTTATGGTTGAAATTTTCTGAAATGGGTAGTTTATTGGTTTATACATTTTGTTTCATTGCTTATTAAAAGAATGTTTAAAACTACAAATTTAAAACCCATTCTAACAAGTGGTGCTGTATTATACAAGGAATATAATTTAATACAGTCAGGAAGATAAATAAAAAAACAAATACGTGTATGCATGGCCATAAGAAATGTGTGCAACTGTCTGTTTTGAAAACAGCCCAAAGGTAAACTTGATCCTCCATTGGCCAGATGCATTTTCTATGAATCTGGGTTTTCATGCTATTTTAATGAATGTGAGTTTTTCTGTTCCAATGAGTATGAGTCTCAAGGGCAGAGAAGTTTACTGCTCATGCTAAGTCTCTATTCATTGTGAGACTGTATTGTTTGTTTAGCAAATGGCTATCTGTGTTTGTGTTACTTTATTTCATTATCTGTAAACATTGTGGAAGTAAATAAGAAAACAGTATGCATACTGATAGATTTGAACAATGTGTCTGGTAACTGGTGAGAAATAGCCAAGTAATGGAACACTGGAATGGCTGGGGAGGGGGCTGTTGTTGGAGGGTAGGGGTTGCTGCAAGAGGGGTTGCTTGGGGGGGGCAATCTATTACCCTGCTAGGGCCCTATTTGACTATGATCCAGTTCTGGTATTTAAAGTAGGAAATAAGTACACAAAGGTAGTTGCAATTTAACTACATTACAAGGTATCTTTTTCTTATCCATTTAAATGATTTAAGGAAATTACTGGAGTGGCTTTCTTGAGGAGTGACTTACCTGTGGGTGTGGCTCAAATAGGGTTGTTTTGTGAGTATGTTGTGGGTAGGGCGTAAGGGGGCACCAGACCACTACTTCGCCTAGGGTGCCATTTTAGCTAAGGCCGGCCCTGCTACCTGATGTATGTCTCACCCAGCGACCAAACACCTACCTGATGTATCCAAACAGCAACAATAAGGAAAAAATCCACAAAAGGACAAACGTTCCTGTATAGTAAATAAAAATATGGTACACCGGAAAATCACCACTCATATACAGGACCGAAAACGGCAGCAGCAATATATTCAAAAGTTGTTAGTGGCACAATAAGTCAAAATTCATGTATGTAACCACGTCCAAAATAAATGTTGATTAAATGATTTATTGTAACTAAAAAGTGAGCGCTTTCACCATGAGGTCCTGTATATGAGTGGTGACTGACCTACCTGATGTATGTCTCACCCAGCGACCAAACACCTAAATCCAGCCAGCGACCTGAAATAATTCAAGCAGCAAAAACACCAGCGACACGGAGCAATCCAGCCAGTGACCAAAACCTGCTACACCTACCTCCTGAATGAGCCCATGCAATGAAAGCAAGAGAGCAGCTCACCTCTCAGTTCTGATTGGATCTGCCTGCAGCCGAAGCAATCCGGACCTCCTCTTCTGTGCGGTTGTCCCCGCACTGATTCCTGGGTTCATTTGCAGCAATGATTGCTGGGTACCTGTCTATCTCTATCCGGACTGCTGATAAAGGCAGTCTGGACTCGTGCTTTTTTTTTTTTCTGTTTGTTTTTTAGTTTTAAAGATTTTTCTTTTTTTTTTTCTAGGTGGGAGGGCTGCAGTCCAGCAGTCAGATACAATGAGCCGCCCCTGTATACTAGGCTATCGACCACCAGTGCCTTTATAAGCCAACCCAATTGTTTCCCTATGCATCACAGGTGTTTATTAAGTGAAGGATTGTTAATTAGGAAATTTAAGTTATGTGCGGGGGTGTTAGTTTGGGCATAGTTACTGTCTGGCTCTGCTCAATTCCGAGTGAAACCCCTCTCTGTAAGAATTCCATTCCTATTCAGAATGTTGAGTAGTTGTCTCTGTACAATAAGATTTGCAAGCAGGGAAAGAAGGACAACAGCTCTAAAGCTAAACAAATCTACTAGCATACCCCCCTTTCAGTGAGTAAACAATTGCCTCTTTCTTTCCTTCTGAACAGACTCAACTTCCTTTGAATATATCTGTTTATGAAAATCTGTACTGGTCATATCAGGACAGTGGCTGAGAGCTACTGATATGCTTGTGGCTCTGACAGTTGCCTAATCTTACAGCAGCTAAATGCAGTTAGCCTAAATGTTATAAGCATCCCATGCCCTAGGCCTATGTTAATCAATCCTGGTCCTCTTAACAGACTACTTTTGGAGTTGCTATTCTGAATGTGTAGCCTAAATCTTTCTGAATAGCCTTACTCACAGATTTAGTGAACACCACTGATGATCCAGAAGTGACAGGAGAGGTCTGGAAGCTGACAAAGCATGCCCTTTAGCCTTATTCACAGATTTAGTGACTACTGATGACCCAGAAGTGACAGGAGAGGTCTGGAAGCTGACGAAGCATATCCTTTAGCCTTACCCACAGATTTAGTGAACACCACTGATGACCCAGAAGTGACAGGAGAGGTCTGGAAGCTAACGAAGCATGCCCTTTAGCCTTACTCACAGATTCAGTGAACACCATTAATGACCCAGAAGTGACAGGAGAGGTCTGGAAGCTGACGAAGCATGCCCTTTAGCCTTACTCACAGATTTAGTGAACACCACTGATGACCCAGAAGTGACAGGAGAGGTCTGGAAGCTGACGAGGCATGCCCTTTAGCCTTACTCACAGATTTAGTGAACACCACTGATGACCCAGAAGTGACAGGAGAGGTCTGGAAGCTGACGAAGCATGCCCTTTAGCCTTACTCACAGATTTAGTGAACACCACCGATGACCCAGAAGTGATAGGAGAGGTCTGGAAGCTGACGAGGCATGCCCTTTAGCCTTACTCACAGATTTAGTGAACACCACTGATGAACCAGAAGTGACAGGAGAGGTCTGGAAGCTGAGGAAGCATGCCCTTTAGCCTTATTCACAGATTTAGTGACCACTGATGACCCAGAAGTGACAGGAGAGGTCTGGAAGCTGAGGAAGTATGCCCTTTTAGCAACTTTCATTATCTTCCTTTAGAATTTAGAGGAACAGATACAAGCAAATAAAGTTAAAGGCTGACACCTAGAGTGAATCTAGCATATCACTTCCCATGGAACCTTTTCTTCCCAGCCAGCATCCTAGGTTCAGAGATGTCATGCCCTATCATATTTCTGAAATGAACTGTATGCCTGATGCCTAGGAGAGAGTTATTAAAACACTGCAGTTCCTTCTCTTCTAAAGACATAACTAACACATTCCAGTAGACACCGGAAAGCAATCTGTTCTAAGTGTTCTGAATAAAACAGTTCATATTCATGCCATTTACTCAAGTGCGTGATATCAGAACCTTCTCAAGCTTCTGCAACATATATGCAAGGCAGTACAGTCCAGCATAAATGTAACTTTGAAATAGCTGGGAAATGATTACAGTATTCCGTTCAATACACAAAACACACAACACACAATCCCCCCCCCCATGTCTACAAAGATAAGTGAGCACCCTAATAAACTATGCAAAACTGTACAAATTTGTAAGAGCTAAATATCTATTGTGTCTTTCGGCTTTTCCCAGTTAGGGGTCGCCACAGCGGAACTCCGGTCCGCTAATGATTGGCAGTAGATTTTTACGTGCTGGCTTGCCGGGCCTCATGCACAATCTTCAACGAAGGAATGCCCATTCACGCATGTTGCCACACAGAAGACGCTCTAACTGAGAATCGAACGGGCAATGTCTAACTGTGAGGCCTATCCTCTCTAAAAATATTACTTCTGCTTTTACAGTGTCAGAATTCATTTTAGTGACTCATCCAACAACACTTTGTCAGGTTCATGTCGGTTGACTGACAACTCTTAAAGTCAGTGCCAATCTAGCAAAAGACATCTGAAACAATTTTTTGTCAACCCCCCCACATATCCCCCATGTGTGAGGGACACCCTCTTCACACCCCAGTCTTAATTATACCTACTGTGTGGTCACATGACAGTGGAGAAAAAGAAGACTCCAGTGTCAGCTACAGTTGTTTCACACAAATTTGTTTGCTCAGTCGGCACTCTCTCAAGCAGGTGTCAGTCTATGTACATGTTCCCCACTCTGGCACAGTCAACAGGAATGTGGACAAAGATAATTTTGGTATATTTTCCCACCAGCAGTTTTTATAATTGAGAAAGCATTCCTCCATGTGTTTCAGAGAGTTATAGTAAAGCAGTACACCATTTAAGATTTTCTTCTGCAAGGAGGACACTCCCACCCATTTGCAGGCCCTATTCCTTCTGAATATTGTTTTTTTTTTTTTTTTAACTCAGAATGTTGCAGAATTAGAAAGGGTGTGCATGCCAAATGACAAGATTTGGCACTCTGTAGTGTTTTTTTTTTTCTGGAGTGATGGGTTTCCCTCATCCTGTAATAAACCCAGGTAATACGTGAAAAGTGAATCATGGGTCACAATAGGGCCACCTAGTTAAAAAAAAAAAAAATTAAATACAAACGTGTGCAGCTTTTCTTAGATATCCTGCTTGTATACAGCTAATAAGGCAGGACTGAGACATGAAAAAAGATCCTTTGCCTATTCACAAGATCTCATGTTACCATGTGATATCCGTTTCTCTTAAGGTAACACCTTTTTCTACTGGCTGTACCACAACAGAACAAATAACCCAACAAAGTAACTTTCTATATCACAGCAAATACATGACAAGAGAAGTCAACAACTCAAAGCAGCTGAATATTTGTGCACAACTGATTTATGGCTGTGCTTATTGCAATGAATGCATATTTAGGAAAATATTTTCTTGCTACCAATCCTTGTTTATTTATTACCTTATATACAAGTTTTAAATTCTCTACTATATTCATTTTACTGTGTGAAATTAAAGACTAATTTACAGGATGCAATTAAAGTTTCAAGATATCAAAGACATCACAGCCAACTGTCAGCATTAGGATCGCACTAACAATAGCATATATTAATAAAATAAAAAGTTACGTTGTTATATGGGCACAGAAGACAAAGAAAAAAAATAACCGAGATGACATATATATGCAGGTATCTTCAATATCAAAAAAGATAAAACCAAATGCAAAACAGTATGCAATAATTACTGAGTGCTGGATATATAAACCATGACAGCATCACTGCACAAGATAAACGTAATAAATGTTTACAAATTAAATTAATCACATTTTGAAAATATATGGCTCATAATTACTTGTGATGGGCTGAAATTTTCTAAGCTACTTGTTGGGTAATTATATGGATTACAGACCTGCTTCTAGTAATTGGCACATAAAATTTCACATTTTAAAACATCTACTGTAGTTCTTGGTGTTTTCTTTATTCTAGCACATTTATCTGGTATTCATTTCCGTGGCATTTTTGTCCATGTTACCTTGTACTCTACTGAATTATAGATCTGTTCACTGTCACTAAGCAACAGACCTGGTGTTTTAAATAGGCTGTTTTCTATAAATGTTTTAGAACATTTTTACAGTAGGAACAGATGTCTGGATGGAAGCAAGCCCTAGGCAATACAACAAGAAGCAGTTCTTAGAATGGAAATTCTAGTTGCAATGGATGACTTGTTTTCTGAATCACAGAAAAGTGAAAAACAGACAAAAAAGCAGTACCTGGAGAGTTACGTTTAAGGGTAATTCTCTGTGTTAGCTTCTAATGTGCATTAGTTTACATTTTGTAAACTGCCTTGATCATTTGACCATATACTGGTTTCTTTCCTCTTAATATATGCAGAAAATTAATTTATAAAATGCACTGCTGTCTCTTTACAATATTTGAAGATTTACCCATTTAACATCCGGATACCATATATAAAGCTTTACCCCTTTAACATCTGGAGCTAATCATCTCCACTTTGGATAGTAAGGTAGCGTAACAACATCGCCCTAAACTGGAAGTGCACCTCAGAAATCTGAATCATGCACACCTGCAGACTCCTTTGTGCTGCAGGGACAAATAAATCACCTGACTCTATGGTTGTTAACATGTGAAAAATGGCTGCAATTCAACATTTACACTTCAACAGATAAATGTACTTCCCCACTCCTGCCACATCACTTCAATGCCACAAAGTAACAAAATGTGTGTAAAAATTAGTATTGTTCAGAGCATAAGCTCCAAAAGATAAAACATTGCAGCAGTTCACTAAACACCTCTAAAAGCACAATATAATCTGCTGGTACTTCGGGACTTTGTATATATATAGTGGACAGATGATATTCCTAAACAACAAATGCAGAAAGAAGTAAGCTATTACATGCTAGAATTCACCTGACAGTCTTCTCAGAAGGAAATGAAAATAATTATCCTGAATGAGAATTCCAAAACCATGTGATAATATCTGGGGCATGCATAAGCCTCAAACCCCCACCCACTCTCAAATTTGTGAAATTTGAGGCATACTACATGTTACATTGAAATCACTGCAGCTCATGTCTAATAGCCTAAGCTATGATCATTTATTTTTTGGGTTCTAGGGAAACACATTTGTCATTGAACATAAATTATGACATCCCTGGTCTTCTACTATTAGAGAAATACTGAACTCACTTCAAGGTAGCCATTGTGTTGTGGGTGTCATTGTGCCCCAGCTTTTTAGCTGAACACCACTATGCTGTACTTTTTTGCATTTGAAACTAACATTGTTTTTAGTGTAACAGTAAAGTGCATATTCCATCCTTTGCTGGAACTCTGCAATAAGTGGATGTGTGGATAATTGTGTCCAGCTTGCAGACATCAGCAAACTTTGCTGACCACAATTCAGAGATACTGGCTCGGATGTCTGCAAAAGAAATGGCAAACATAACAGGGCATAACACAGATTCTAGTGTAACCCCACACGTTACAATTTTGCATTCAAGAAGGGTATCAGCAGCAGCTTTCAAAACTTGGGATTTATCAGATAGCCTGTTCTGCAATCTACATGACAGTGTAGAGGTTACATTGAGGTTACATTAAGTTTGCATGATTTTTTAACAACACCTGCTTGGGAGATGGTGCCAAAAGCTCGGACCAGGTCAAGATATGCAGTGTGCATGGAGTGACCACTGTTTACAGTCTCTGTAACCTTTTCAAAGGAGTTTACTAGGTTCAGGAAATTGGTCCTTTCCATAACAAAGCCAAAATGATTTGGATCTTGGTCAGTTACGTTTCAGGTCTGCAGAAATGAGTTCTTCTACAAAATATGCCATGGCTTTGCATGTAAGACTGGTGAGGTAGAGAGGAATACAGTCATCTGGGTCTGTAGAGGGGCAGCCCTTAGCTTAAGTAGAGGCTGAAATACTGCACACTTGTCACTGAGGAGAATGCAGCCTTGTATGTTGTGTGGTCCAGTGGAAATATTCGTTTCAGCCTTACACTTTCTCTAAGGTGATTTCAGGGTAAAGTAAATTTTCAGAGATGGTGAGGTCAATAATGTACAAAAGTGGGGTAAAGTTATCACTAAATTTGTATGCTAGAATTGGCTACATACCTGGAATTAGAATGTGTGATATTATGAACGAGTCTAGTGCATTCCCGGGCATTATTCCTTAATTTCTGGACACAACTGAAGAAAGATTGGTAGCTTCCTTTGATATCTGTGGCAATTTTAAGCTCACATTATAATTTAAATTTCGTACATAGTTTATTAATACAGGAATTCCAAGTTAGGGTCATGTGTGACCTGTTAAGAGGTGATGTAGTGTATCTAACAAATGCATATACCCCCCCACAGTTACCCAAAGCCCTGAAGTCATGACAGGCACTAAACTCTTGTACAGAGGAATGTGGTCACTGAACTGACAGCATGTGTCAATAACTAAATATGAATTTGTTTGAGTTGCAAGACAGAAAATTGCCAGAACTTGGGGCTATTTTTAGTAGCAGCACTATGAAGTTGTCCAAATATGAGTCTGGGATTGCTATGTTGGAATGTCCTGAAGGGGACTCTGCCTAAAAAAGGCATTTTGGGGGCAGTAAAAGATGTCAGTAGGAATTAGCCCTGGCATGACAGGTTTAGGCCATCCTTGGAGAAAAATGAAGTCTTATCCCACCATTTCCACCCAGGCTTACATATACTGGAACCCCTTGAATGACACCTGTGAAGGCTGCCAGCCTAGCTAGATAAAATTTTGTAAATAATTCTATGTCATTGTAATATTAATATGATCCACAGGCTTGTTTTCACAAATATAAGAAAACTCAATGTAAGAAAATGGAGTTATATGCTGAACTTCAAAAATATAACCCCAGTGCACCCTGCAAGAAGAAAGCTGATAAGGAAAGCATTTTACGACTGTTTGATCTCAAGCTCATAGACAGGATGTCTGGGTTGGAAATTCTTCCTATTGTCTTAATTTAAGAGATAATTACTAAGGTTTTAAATGTAGTGTATTTTATTCATGTGGTTTTCTTACAGCTGCAAGATTAAATAGAAATGTTAAATTTTGAGTTCTGTTAGCCTGGGAACTTAAGTAGAAGTGTCAAGAATGATGTAATCTGAAATGACTCAGCAGTACTGTGCATTATCAATTTAAGGACAGAAAGAAAGAATAGCATTGTGTATCTTGTCATGGATCTAGTAAGACCATCCACTCGCCAGCACTTGTTTGCTCTATATGCAAGTAGTTTTTAGAACAGTGATTTCTCTTAGAGTTAGATAAGAATTTAGCCAGATTAGTCTAGCTGTTTTCTATATTTGTCAGACTATCCTATAATATAAGGTAGAAATCACTGCCAACAACCACTAAGTATCAAAAACTTATTTCCACAAAAGACAATGTGGAAAGCACAACATATACATACCCTAGCCCTTAAAAACAGTTTCAGAAGCTTTTACAGCAAAATATAAAATCAAACGATACTCTTAACAAGTTTTTACAGTAAAATAAAAAGTTAGAAACACAAATTGTAACTGGTGGAAAGGTCAAAATTCGTAGCAACAAATAATGTATTTCACAGAAAAAAGTAACGCTTCTGTCATAAAATAAAATGTGGAAGTGTTTTTCCCCAAAAGGGAACTTATCTACAATGGAGAAGTGCTAGCCAACCATTGATCCTCAAAAGCCTGCAAGAGGAGTGTCCTTTAGTGGCAGGAAAGTTCTGAAGTGCTTGGTATTCAGATTCTAATTTTCGGCAGTTCTGCTATTAACAATGAGGACATGTGGAAGGTGCCATTATGCTTTGGAAACTGTCCTGCTGTTATATCCTGTGCAAGATATAACTTCTGCTGTTAGTGATACCTGAACTTCAGGTTTCTTTTTTTTTTCCGGCATTTTTCTGGCTTTACTATGCAACACCTTCGGTGGTTTCTTCCTTCCTTCTGTCACAAAACAAAAATTTCAAGACAGCTTTTGCCCCTATAGCAGACTGCAAATTTGCAACAGCTGCTGATAGATGACCCTGCTGTAGCCAGTTCTGGTTCATCAGATGGTTTACTATCAAAATCCTGAAAGAAAGAAAATTTTTTTCATTAAAAAAAATAAAAAAAAAATGTTGAAAACAAAAATAAAATTTGGCCAGAATGTCGAACATGATAAACATAACGATCAACATTACATTCGACATGCCAGATTTCTAATTTTGAAATTCCATGTGTGCTTTTACGTTTTAGCAGGGGGCAAGTCCCTCTGCACCCCCAACAGCCCCTGCTTATTATATATACTAACACTGAGATTGTACTACAGTGAGGAAAAGGGTAAATTACCTGATCCGCACTGTACCCCGATCACCATTAAAAACATCAAATGTATATTAGCAAATGTATACTTTCTTTCACTAATATAGACTCGACCACTTTCAGCTCAACATTACGACAACTTAGAAGCCACACATTTGACCAAGTGGTATTCAACTGCGTCCCTTTCAGGATTTTGATGGTAATCCTCCTGAGACTACTACTCATCTTTTTCCTTGGTTTCCTCTGGTGTAGTCCCTTCAGCCACCATGGACCTGGGGTTAGACAGATTGGATGGTTGATGGACAGAGTGTCTTCAACAGGCGTGGGAAAAGACTCTTGTCAGTCTTGGAAGAAGGAGCAGGGAAAGCCTCTCTGCCTAGCCAGACTAAGATGCCTGTAACCCAGAGGTGATGTTCCTGACAGAAGTCGCTCTGCTTACATGAAAATTCCTCTTAAAAAGAAGCAGAAGGTAAGCATTTATCTTCCTCTGTCTCTGTTACTTACTTTAAACAGAAATGATTTACTGGGCTATGTTCAGAGCTTAATTCAGACTTTGGACTCCTCTCATTCTGGTTGTAATGCTAAAAAAAAAAATAATTTTTAATTTTCTGAAGATTCCCAATACAATGAACAGGAAATTATTTTGAGGGAACAACTTCTGTTTTTTGATCTTCAGGTGACTGTGATTCTGTGGAGATTGTTTCTTCTGATGGTTCATTGTAATCATTTTGACCACATTTAGAATGAAATATTGGTTTCAGTATGAAGATAATGATATTCCAGTGCCTCTGAAAAATATTAAAATTATTACAACTGGAACTGCCTCAACACACCTGTTCCTTGTGAACTTCCAGCTTTGGAGGATGTTACAGCCTGACAGCTAGCCTGCAGCCTCCATGAAGGCAGAGAGATTATAGTCCTTCAATGTTACAACATTTTATTGTCTAATCCTAGACCTGACCTTGCAGTGGTTTCCTTGACAAATCCTGCTGTTCCTAAACATTTGGCAAATGCTAATGCCTCTCCCTTCAATGTTGTTGTTTGTCTTTCAGCTTTTCCCGGTTAGGGGTCGCCACAGCGGAACTCTGGTCCACTAATGATTGGCAGTAGATTTTCAGGAACGCCGAGGTGCCAGCTCGACGTCCAACCTTCAACGAAGGCATGCCCATTTACGCATGTCTTTCGACTGCCCACCCAACCATGGGGAGGACATGAAGACTCCACACAGAAGGCACTCCCCGCACTCCTTCAATAGGAATGGGAAAACATGGGCAGGGTGCTTTTAAGAAGGTATAGTCATTTTTGCACACCCAGTATGGAATATTGTGGGTGGGATTTTGTTATTGTATCACAAGAAAGAGAGTGAGGGGTGGTAGGAGATGGCTGAGATGAAAAAACAATGACATAGCATATAGTAACATAAACCTGAGACACTTAAAGATGTGATTTCTCTTATGGAAATTAGAAAAACTAAATCAAACTAATACCAGGTAATTAGCATTTTGAAAGATAACAGTTAAAATGTGTGGCCTAACCTTTTTGAACCATATAGCCCAACAACCAAGGTTTGTGAAAAAAATAAAATGGGCAGATCCTTTGACATACTCTGATGACAAACTATGGTCGATTCTTTGGCATATCTATATCAAAAATGACAACATTTCAAAAAGATACTCTTCTCATATGGCAAAACCCTCCAGAATTTCCATAAGGGAAGTTCACTACTTGCACCTCTCTTTTTCTTCTTTCGGCTTTTTCCCGGTTAGGGGTCACCACAGCGGATCATCTGTCTGCTCATAATTGTCAGTGGAGTTTTACGGTGTCGAGTTGCCAGCCCGGCACCCAACCTTCCACAGAAGGCACACACTCACACCTAGGGCCAGTTTAGAGTGTCCAATGCACGTACTGCATGTCTTTGGGATGTGGGAGAAAACCGGAGCACCTGGAGGAAACCCACGCATCTACAGGGAGGACATGCAGACTCCACACAGAAGGCACCCCAGCAGAGAATCGGACCAGAAAACCTCTTGCTGTGAGGCGGCAACACTAACCGCTGCACCACCGTGGCCGCCCACTACTTGTACCTCTCTAATGTCGTTAAATATTCAATTACATGTATTGTGTGACAGAATAAAATATATAAGTTGCTCTACTATATCTAGAAAAATGTTCTGATCTGTTTTTTCTTGCAAGATGGGCAGCAACGCCATCCTCATATGGAATGTCTGTGCACAGTGATGTAACATCCATTGTGGGGACAGGCAGCAGTGTCATCCTTGTGTAGAATGTTTGTGGAGAATGATATAACATCCATTGTGGAGCAGGCACCAATGCATCCTTGTGTGGAATGTTTGTGGAGAGTGATGTAACATCCATCGTGGAGCAGGCAGCAATGCCATCCTTGTGTGGAATGTTTGTGGATAGTGATGTAGCTTCCATTGTGGCTGAAACAGTATTGGATTGTAGGTCATGATAATGTGACAAAATACAAAGAAAATAGCGGTACAATACAGCTGTCCCTTTCATTGACTAGTGGTTTGAAATTTTTCTCTACAAACCTGGAAATCCTTTGTCTGGGTTATTTTGCCTGATACTATTTGTTTTCCTGGGTTTCCTATCTTATGGATTTTTGGTAGCATATAGAATGCTCCTGGCCTAGGCTGATTTGGAATGAGGTCAGTAAGTTTGCCCTGGATGTATCCAGCAAAGAGTTTAATAAGGTTCCTTAGCTCTATTGTATACTCTTGAGTGGCATCCTCAGTCAGCTGTTTATAGTAAGTTTATAAAACATGATCAGAATGCTGTATATTATAGCTTCCACAATATAATACAATACAGCAATAACCCATGGCTGGGTGTGGGTAATGCTGGATTTACATAAGGTTGGAGTGGTTTGGTCACAGGGGGGATGCCCAAGTTACCAAAAAAAGCCATACGTGGGTAAATTCAGCATTACCCATGTCCAAATATGGGTTATTGCTATTATACAATGACATTATTAAAGAAAAAAGTTATTGACTTTTCTTAAATGACATCTTTGTATAACAGTGCCGTGGTGTTCTTCCACTTTTTTCCCCAATATCATGGGGATGTCTTGATGTACATCACATGTGTATAGGACTAACATTCCCATGCTTACGCAGTACATCACTGCTTTGGAAAGGAAGCAACAGAGCTTTTTTTTTTTTTTTTTAAATAAAAAAAATTGTAATCTGGACAGTTCAGACATACCAGAGAGACAGAGGAGAGAAAATACAAAGATAATCAGGTATATTTCTTTAGTTTTACATAATGTACCAGATTATCCTTGTATTTTCTCTGCCCTGTGTCTCTGGTATGTCTGAACTGTCCAGATTTCAAAATGTATTTTATTTTAATTTTTATAAAAATCAAGAAAACTGGAAAGCTCCACAGCATATATTAATAGAAGAAATACCAGGCAACTGGACTTTTTTCTATTGGTATATGCTTGATTTTACAACAGGTATGCTGGTTGGGCTGACCAATCAACATGCACGTTTTTGAATGTTAATGGCCAGTCATTGTATTATATAGGATAACCACAGCAGAGTTTCTTTTATGATGATGTTGTGGTTGGATTTCAAGGACATTCATTATTGCCATTCTTTTAGAGGGAGAAAAGTTGTAATGAGTCTCTAGGATTTGATGATTCACTACTTTTTTGAAAACATGTGACAAAACTATCCAGCTATGCATTGTGTCCGCTTGCAGGAGTAAAGGTGGAAGATTTTTAGAACCCTTTTCTGGAATCATACGGACTTCTGTCTTTCTGAATCATGAAATAATTTCCTAAGCCACATTCTGTGAAAATACTCCTCACATTCTCAACAAAACTGTACTCTGTCAAGTGGTTTAGTGGGACAAAATGTAAAGCCTCTCAAAAAGACTAATAATTCACTGGAAGTCAGCCATAACCTTGGGCTTATGATAAAGAGGCCTTAATTTAGATACCAAGGGTACAACTTCAGTTTCAAAGTCAAAGTCAAAGTCAAAGTAAACTTTATTGTCATACAGATCAACACAGAGGAAAAATGAGTGTCACTGCACGAAATTTCAATACTCGGGCTCGTACCATAAGAATTATAGTTTACATTAGGAAGATTAATAATAATTTAAAAATACTGAACTAGAAATCAAAAATAAGATACTAAAAATGTTGTTCCTTCGGCTTTTCCCGGTTAGGGGTCGCCACAGCGGAACTCCGGTCTGCTAATGATTGGCAGCAGATTTTCACAGTGCCAAGGTACCAGCTCGATGCCCAGCCTTCAACGAAGGCACACCCATTTGCACATGTCTTTTGAATGCCACTCGACCGCGGGGAGGACATGCAGACACCACACAGAAGGTGCTCCAGCCAAGAATCGAACGGGAGAACCTCTTGCTGTGAGGTGACAACGCTACTGCTGCACCACAATAAAATATGAAGTGTAAAGTAAGCTATGTAGATAACAATGACCAACTCCGAGATCGAGCTACAGTGTAGGAAATGGAAATCTTCCGTTTCTGCATTGTATTTCACTGAAATGCGATCTTGGAGTTGGTATATTTAAGTATTGGGGGATGTGGGGGGCGCAGCCCCCCACCTGGAGGGTGCCAGGTGGACTTGCATCCCTGCATACACCCTTTAGTTTTTTTTTTTGTTTGTTTCAAAAACTGTTTTATACAGATTCAATGTTTTACTACTTCAATCAGTAAAGTTCGAGGTTTACTGATTCGATGTAGTAAAACTTCAATCTGATATAAACCCTATATACACATACACACACACATATATATGTTGTTGTTGTGTCTTTCAGCTTTTACCGGTTAGGGGTTGCCACAGCGGTACTCCGGTCTGCTAATGATTGGCAGTTGAATTTTGCGTGCCGAGTTGCCAGCCCTGACGCACAACCTTCAACGAAGATATGCCTATTTGCACCTGTCTCCACGCAGAAGACGCTCTAGCTGAGAATCGAACTGGACAGCATCTTACTGTGAGGCGACAGCGCTACCACAGCACCACCACCGCGGATCAGTACACAGACACACATACATTTTATATATATATATATATATATATATATATATATATATATATATATATATATATATATATATATATATATAAACACACACATACACATACATTGTAGAACAAAAATAATATTTTTATATGGAGCAAGCCACCCTGCACCCTTCACAGTCACTGCACATTATATATACCAACTCTGATATCACACTACAGCAGAACAAGGGCAAATTCCTCAACAGTACACGTGTGAGTTAAGAAACCTTATTAACTCTCATGTAAAGCAGACAAAAGGCTGAAAAACAAGTCTGTAAGAGCATCCGTTCTTATGAAGTTTGTTCTTACAGACTGCAACAATACAGACATTATAAGCACACAAACATATATTACAATATATATATATATATATATATATATATATATATATATATATATATATATATATATATCTATCTATCTACGCATACATATTCATACACGCACACATATAGGCTTAAATACATTCATAATGAAATATTAAAAAACAGTCAACAATTTGCATACCACTGAAGAAACCTGACTAAACAGATGCAAGTAATGATTAATGAGTACAGTCAAACAATGAGATGGCGATCTTTGTCCATCAGCTTCATTACTGTATAGTATCAGAAATCCCCATTTGATAATGCATGCACAATATTTTTGGTAGCAGTTTATAAAGCTTATAAACAAAACATAGTTCCTTACATAGCCTATTAAAATTTAATTCTATTACAGAAGAAAGTAAATACCAAATACAGAGATAAAAAATAAAAAAATAAGTTCTATAATATACTTTTAACTTGGCAATGTTTCACTGTGTTACAACCTTGTACAGCAGTGCACCATAAATCAAGAACAGAGAAACACAGATATTTCTAATATTTTACTAAACATAAAGAAAATAATATCTTTAAACCTATTCAGGCACAGTCAGCTGTGTGCAGACTTGCTACAGTAGAAAAAGACTTTATCCAAAAATATCTAAATCCGTAAATGTGAAACGGCTTTGATTTTCATGTTATGACAATCAATTATCTCAATCAGCATGCTTCTTAAAAAAGATAATAGACAGTTTTATCACCATTTAATACTAAGTGATGTTTCTTCAGCTATATCTGCACATTACAGAAATTATTGGTCAAGTTGTTAATGACTACAGGGTGGCCATCATGAGTCAAACAAATGATGTCATTAGCATATAAAGTGCATTGCGTTGAAGCACACACTCAAAGTATAGTGTTCATTAATAAACAACAAGGGTCCATGAATGTTCCCTGGTGAAATCCCCCTAATTAAGAGTAGCTTTACTGTGCAATGTCATTGCACAAGTCAAAAACTTCTTCCCACCCATTCAAACTGTCACAAAATCCAAATAAAGTGCTAGGGAAATTAAATTTGAGCACAGCAAAGAAAATTATACCATAATCAGTGGTATCAAATGCATTCTTTAGATCAAGAAATTATACAGCAACATGACTGGGCATATTTATATCCATTGCAAGTATAGTAGGGACATTCAGGTAACCCCCCCCCCCATGAGATGGACAGTTACAAGATCCTCTGTAGCACTATCATATGATATCATGCATGCTAACACTGTAGTACCAGCATATTTTATTATGCATTCTGATATAGCTTGAATGGAAACATTACTATGATGTACTACAGGAGTAGGTGGAGTTCTTGTAAAAGGGGAGTCAAAGACATTTTGTTGTGCTAACAATAACAAATGACAACACCTTATTGTTTGCAATGTGATGAGTACACCTTCTTTTACTTTCTTAACCGCCAAAAATCACCTTTTGTCCTGAAAGAATGAGTCTTTGGAAACTCTCAAGGAATCCGTAACTACTATCTTCAATTACGGTATTTGGTAGGGGGGGGTTTATGGCAGCTAAACTGACTGGATAATAGATATAGCACAATATCTAGCATAAAAGGAGGATTTCTATTCAGTGATTCTCTTGCACTGTGAAAGAATGTACAAGGATTAATTTTCAGTGACACGCTTGCATTGTGAAGACTGAGGAGGAGATGGCAGCTTGTTTACACATCAAAGTTTTAGAAGTAACTGTGACTAAAAAAATATTTATTTCCATTAGTGATACTTCAAGTCTACTAGATGTGCTTGTGCTTCTAGGGAGACAAAGTCAATTTTGTACGATGTAAATTACCAGGTTGTTCACACTTCTTTTTATGAACAGTTAAATTGAAAACCCTTTTAAAAAATCTTAACAGAAGGATCAGAAACTACTTAAGAAAATGCAGGAGTGTAGGATGGCATTGAAAAGACACGTGCTACGACTTCAGGGCATACTAAATTAATTTTGAAGATATAGTTGAAATAGTCAGAGAGTCTAGGAATTAGGCAATTAAAATGGTTTAATTACTATGACACTGTCGGCATGAAAAACCTTTTACACTATAAATGCAAGATTTTCACATTATAGGTATCTTAATGTCATTTAATATTCTTAGCACTCCTAAGAACAAGTAACTGTTAGGCATAATATCTCATCCTCCAAGCTGAAGGGTCAAGGGAGTTCAAGCTTTGATGATGAACTTTACCTTGCTGTTGTGCCAGTGTTTTGTCTTCTGGAACTGGAAGAGGTGGATGGGTACTTGTATGCATAAATAGAGAAACATAAAGGCTGTGTATTTATCATAATGATAGATTTGCTTTGGCAGTCTCGTCGACATCATCTGTAGGACTAAGACTTGCAACACCAACAGCCCATCACCTAAAACTTTCCCAGGTTATTTTATACCCTCCACATAAGCAGCAATGTTGAGCTCTTAATACCTATCTTCACATCTCTGTCAGCCCACCTAGGGTGAAGCAAACAAAATAAACCTCACTTTACTCCTAAGCCCATTATCAAACAGAGGCACCCATCAGGTCTGAGATGAAGAGAGTGGACCGAAATAGTGATAAAGATGAAATTGCCAATACAGATCTATCGTTACAATAAGTATTTGACATTCATATCTGGAGGGAGTTTCATCTCAATCTTCTGTAGGCAAGGATTCAAACCTGGCACACTGCTGCTATGAATGAATGTTCCAAATAATGTTGCCTCGGAAAAGCAACCTATAACTGGACACTGTGACAGATGAGAAGTACAGAGATAGGAAAATGTAGTGTGCACTTCATTTCCAATACGCTTTCATAAGCAGAATGAAATCTTGAATGTTTTTCAGTATGTACCTAATATTAGACAGGAAGCAAACCAACAGAACACGCTGACAGGGTTAGTGAAGTCTAAGATTTGTTCTGAGTAGAAAGTCCTTTCATGGAATTCAGAACTTGTGCCTAATATGGAAACACCATAAACAAGTAGTGAAGATATGTCAGTAAAATTAATGCCAACAGTCTTCATTTTAATTGGTGAGTGGTTGTTCTATGATCATTACGATAATGCTGCTTTTAACGCAAAAAGGTATAAAGATTGATGATTTCTGCAGTTCGAGGAGACAGGACCTTAACTTCCTGGTCTCCCATGTACAGATTTTTTCTGTGCAATAAAGGAAATTCTTATTCTTTGCTGAACTGTCTTGTGTGAAAGTTATTTGGTAGGTTAACAAGAAAACATCCAGTTTGTGGAGTCTTGTGAATTACTGAGTGATGCCTGCATGGTAGTCACTCAACTGTCATCCAGGAAAGCATTTTTTTAAGAAAACTTTTGAAATGAACATTGCTCTAGCAGAATGAGATTTTTTTTAATTCAAAAGCTTGTCCTATTTTTGATAACAGAATGTAATGCATTGTGAAAGCTGAAGGGATTGGATTAACTTTTGTACTGAAAAACTGTGAACTACTATTTAAATTTTGTAACATCAAAATAAAATATATGCACATTCATACAATAAAGGTAATATTTTCCCAACTTAGCACAATTAGGAAAGAAACCTGGTAGATTAATTTATGGATTGATATTAGCTTCCATGGGCATTTCTAGCATAAAGCAATGCTTTCATCTTCAAAGACCGTGTCTTTGTGAACTATAAGACAAGGAGGATTAACACACAAGGTATGATGTTTGTAAATCCTTCCAACAGGAATAATGGCAGCTAAAAAGAGTATTTCCCATGACAGAGCTTTTAACTGAGTAAAATAACTAAGTTCAAGGTGAGGCAGGGAAAGCTTTTCCAAAACAAAGCAAAGTACCCAAGGTGGAACTATAGAGTTACTGGGGGGATGTGATGCAGAAAAGTATCACTTGAGAAGATTTTGCTGACTTCAAGAAAAGCTAAGGAGATATAATCAGCACCCTGATGAATATTCAATACAACTGCCAGGTACACCTAACTACAGGAACTGGAAGAGAAAATTTAAACTAAATCAGATGGTATGTTCTGCCAATGAAATACAGCCAAAGAAGGTTAATACCTGCCTTCTCCAGAAATTTGGGAATAACGGGAAATAGGGCAAAGCATAAGAAATTCCCAAACTTGTCACTTCTGATGAGGGCATCTCAAGGCTGCTCTCCTGGGAGAGGAGTAAGGGAAAATAATTTACTGCGTTTGAAGATGACTGTGTTCTGGGAAGTTAGAGGCAATAAGAACATAAAGCAAAGGCTTACTTCCATATTCCTGTGACCTCTCAACAAACTGTATACAAGTAAATTCCATACCTGCCTACCAATATACCAAACCTCTGTCATGTTGCCAGAGTATGCCAACTACACACACAGGCTAGGCAGGATTTATGGACTGCCTAAAGGAGAAAAGGTAATCTTTCATTGAAACCGTGATGATGTGAGGTAGTGTCAGCTATGCCAGGAGTAAGGCAGTGGATATGTAACATATGCAAGCATAGCTAGCTGGGGTTTTGTACAGAATTATATGTCATTTGTATATCAAACTGATTTGTGCAGGTGCTTGTATTGAATATATATTTGTGAAGTTGCTTGTGTTAAAAAAAATGTACCAACAGTGGGTCCTGCTGGACAGAAAAGAAATACACCTATATGTCAGACTGTATTGTAACTGTTGAAATGAATATATTGCTACAGGGGATACTGGAAAAGAAGAGATTAATCTGAGTCCAGATAACTGAAAAATATCCTGAAACTAAATTACTTGGTATAAGCCATAAAGATTGTATTTCTCAGATCTGAAGGTAGCCAGAGATGCAAAGTCTGTGAAAACAATGACTAGGAACCCTGCTGGATTGTCCTTAGTAGTGAACTAATTGCTACCCTGAAAGAGTGGAAATGTTAAAATGGTTTTATAGATTCCAGATGCTGAAACACATTTTAGCAAAGATCTATTTGTGTGTATTGTGACACATATGTGCAAAATCCTGGCTCAGCTTCAAGTAAAGGGAGTAATGTGGGAACCACAGAGTTAGGTGACCAGAGATGATGTAATTCTGTAATCTAGCACTGAAATGATGCTTTAATACTAAATGAGACAGAAGTCTCAGATCAGTCTGTTTGTGAAACCTGACAAGAAAGACCACTAACCCACCCCATCTTGCCTTACTCTATTAAGTAAGTAGGAATCATTAATTCTTTAGATCAGTCAGGAAAATATAGTAAGATTAGTTAAGTATTGTTTTTGTATCTGTGTGAATCTTTCCATCTGTGTTATTTTTAATATTTCATGTGGCTGAAACTCTAGTATTTAATGTAAATATATATTCAGTATTTTCATGTTGTTTTATTATTTATTATTAAATATATTTAAACTTTTCATTGTGGCTGGTCTTTTTATATAATATTTAACCACGGAGAGTACTAATATTTATTTATGATGTTGTGGCATCACGTTCCTCTAAGTCTTGCTGTTCGGTCAACATTACCCTTGATATTAGTATTAATTTTACTCAGTATAATTGGATACCCTGTTAGGAGCCTAGATTAGCTGGCTGGTGGCAGTGGAACTACCTTATAGCCTGAGCAGAGGTGGCAGAGTGGGTAACCTGTGCCAGCCTTTCCCAGGTGTGTGTATCTGAAAATCAAATCTGAAAGAATGTGTGTTGGCTACTTGAAACAAACACACAGAGCTCCTTAGTGGTCAGTGTGGATTCTTATTTGGGGCCTGGAGAGAGAAAGAGAGAGCCAAGCCCTATGACTGGAGTGTAATCCCTGTGTGCTCTTAAGGGAAATTGTGCTTGGTGCAGAGAGCTGCATCTGAAAATACTGTGCGTCTATTTCTCTCAAAGTAACTATTTCTCCACTTGTATCAGTGGTGAGGACTGAGGCTCCTTGATCACTGTTCTACAGAAGGGATGTCATAAACACACATACTGGACCATCTGGTTGGCCATATTTCTTGGACTGTTGTTCAAATAATTTCTCTCCCAAAAAGTGTAACTAATTCAACCAGTGCCCTTGGCCAATACTATGAACCAGCTCCCCATCACCTCAGCGTTCAAGTGAAAAAAAAGAAGCACTTCAGTGTAATAAGCAAACTGCTACACTGTAAGTTATTACCTTCCTCCAGCTCCTTCCCCAGCCATTGAAGTCACATTTCAATGCACTGCCACCATCCAACAAATATCAGAAAAAAATATTTTAAACTGTAGCAAACTATTTGCTACAAATACAGCAACCAGTTGCTACAGTTTATGCCCTGCCTGCACAGGCTGCTAGAGCAGTCAAGTTTGATCACAAATGCAATAATGGCAGTTGTCCCTCTCACCCCCACACTAGCTACACTACTGCCCTAACAACCTGAAAGCCGAGGTATCCATGGTCACAGTAACCAGGGGTAGTGGGGCATGAAAATGTTTGCCCAGACAAAGGTTACACCTGATAGTTCACTATGAGACATTTTTCTTGGTCTAAGCATATATTGCTGTCAGCTGGTCCCACTGAACTGTGAGGGCTCCTGGAAGAACCTTTATAGAAAAGCAGATATAATGAGACTCAAGGCTCAGAGACTGACAGCTACAAGTAAAGAATCACTCTAGGTTAAATGAACAACTATGGACTGAAAAGATCCCTTGGAAGAAAGGTTTGGCAAGCTAGAGTATACAAAATGCAGCCTATAAAGGTGATGGACTGCATGGACATTATCTGGGACTTTTTTGTGCTCAATGTTATTCCCAATGATTGGAAAAAGGCCAGGAAAGCAATCCTTGGAGGCAATCTGACTGCCCATAGTTGGAAATGGTAGCGGCCAGTCATCCAATGACCCCATAGGACTATAGTGTGACCAAATGCCAGGATCTGAATCTAAAAATGACTACCCATGTTCAGAAGCAAAAGAACCCTCTGGACTCCATGGTCATCTTGATGTGCAGACATGCATTCCGCAGGTCCAAAGAGAGCAGGTGGACAACACTGTTAGCTATGCAAAAGGAATATAAGAATATGCTGATTTAGGATGCTCAACTTGAGTATGCCCGATGCACTCTGGCTTTTTCATTACCAGAAAGATCTTAGGGTAACTGCCTTAGCCCTTTCTCTTTTCTTTCTCTTGCATGGCATGTTGTAAAAGCAGGTAATAGGCCACCATTTGGCCACATATGAGTGGGACACCCATTAGAGAGAGAAACTCAAACATTGGAATGGTCATGAATAGAATGGAATAACCTCTGAAAACGATGTCCCTTATACACCTGTTGTATGTGATGCCCTTTCATCTAGACAGGTGAAGGAACAGATGACCACTGATTGCCTCTATAGAGGAGCAACTAGACGGCCTCAGAGAGTAGACTGCTCTTCTCCCAACAAAGACCATGGTACCTGTGATGGTTCCTACTCTGGGCCAGTAAGCAAGGAGTTTCAGTTGTCACAACTGACACTGATGAGGGACATCCACTAGGAACAAAAAATGGAAACGCGCAGTATTTTCAGATGCAACTCTCTGCACTAAGTACAATTTCCTTTAAGAACACACAGGAAGCACCCTCCAGATCAGGGAATGGACCACCTGTCTCTCTCCAGGACCCAAACAAGGCTCCACACTGACTACTTTGAAGTTCTGTTTCCTTGTTCCAAGTAGTTGACACACAAACTTAAATATTTGATTTTCTCGTGCGCACACACACACACACACACACACACACACACACACACACACACACACACACACACACACACACACACACACACACACACCGCTGGGAAAGTCTGGCACATATTTAACAGCTGTCCCCCCTCTGCCCAGACTATAAGGTAATTATGCTGCACCAGTCAGCTACTTTAAGGCTCTAACAAGGGCACCATTTATACAGAGTAAGATTAATACTAATATACATGGTAGAGTTTGATCAATGCAGCTCCTGAAAGGAGCGGCCACAATGTCAGTAAAATAATCATAAATATTCTTAAGATGTTAAAAGTATTAACAAACAGACCAGCCACAATGAAAGGCATACAAATATTTAATAATAAATACCAAAATAAAAAACATGACAATAAACACCAGAGTTTCAGTCACGAGATATAAAAATAACACAGTTGGATAGATTCACAAAGATGCAGAAAAACAATACTTAACTAATCTTACTATATTTTCCTGACTGACTAAAGAATTATTTTTCCCTAGTTAAGTTACTTACTACAGCAAGCCAAGATGATGAACATTGAGTTGTTTACTAGAGCAAGGCAAGATGAGGTGTAAGGTTGTGCAAGATATCTGTGACAGATCTTTCCTGTCAGGTTCTGAAAAACAAAGTGTTGCTGCAAGAGTTCTGTCATATATCTCACCAATATCTAAAGAATTATTTGACTGCTGGTTATAGAATGACATCACATCTGGTCACCTGACAATGGTACAATACACACCCACAGCTTTTCCAAGATCTGTTGCAGCATCTGAAAGCTATAAAACAATCTCAAACACTTCCACCCTTCCAGGGTAGCAAACATTATACCCTTAAGGACAATACAGTAAGATAGTTAGTCCTGTTTTTCACAGACATTTTTGTCTCTGGCTGCAATCAGACCTGTCAGATAAAATCCTTATGGCCTAAACCAACCAATTTAATTTTCAAACTATTTTTCAAAATTAGCTGGACTGAAATTAACTTCTTCCCTTCCAGAATTCTCTGTTAAAAATATACATATAATCAGTTATAATAATACTTTCTGACATACATGTACATCTCTTTTTTGTCCAGCAGTATCCACAGATACATTTTTTAACACAAGCAACTTTACATATACATTTTTATTACGAACATATGTAGAAAGCAGTGTGATAATCAAATGGCATAAAATTCTTTACAACACTTCAGCTAGATATGCTGGCATATGTTACACATGCACTTCCCTACTCTCCCTGGCACAGATGGCATTGCCTCCTATCATCACAGTACCTTCGGTTATTGTGCTGAAAAATCATCTCTTCTGAAATGTGGCCATTTTGGATGGTACTGCATCCCCTACATTCCTTACTAGAACGCAAAAAGTTATCATTTTGGTATCTAACATGGGCTATACTATGAGAAAACTGACAATGAGGAACATGTAACCTCTCTCTAACCTTGCTAAGCATACTATCCCTAATCTTCATTTTCTCTGATCCAAGTTTTGCAGTTTGCCCAAACAGTTAGGTTCAACCAGGACATTCATGAGGTCAACCTTTGAATTTTTGGCAAAGTCTGTAAGGTGAAACCAGGTGTAGCAACAAATAGGCATGTGTCCACCTCCCTCTCTGAACCATACACGGAACTGTGGGCCAAACACATGGCCTGACTGGCCACAGAATTAAGCTTTGACATCTGTGACTATAATTTAATTTTACGAGTACTGACAGATTATCAAGTAGCTCCCTCTAAATTCTTAGCTTATGTATACAGTTTAACAGCTTCAGAGAGAAGATGGAAGATGAAAATATTTGTTTCCCCCATTCAGTCTAGCATTTGTGATTCCTTACTGGGCCTCCTTGAGACCAGCAAAGACAATTACGGTACCCACCATAGGGTTCCGAACCCAGCTAGGACAGTCCATGGAAGACTGGAAGATCTTGCCTGGCCTCTTTAGGATATGTGCTACCATATTAGGATTCTTCCACACATTTTATGAGATTAGCTGAACCATTTTATCAGGTGACTGTATCAACAAACAGGATTGACCTGGAGGAGCCTTAGCAAGAATGCAGCATGACTCAGTGTATTTGAGGGTCATTTCATTTTAGGTTTGATGAACTCTAGTGTTCCCTAAAACTGGGATCAAAAGCAGTTAGAACCATCCTCCTGTCTATGTCCATAGCGAGAAACTCATTGGCCGACTTTATAAATTTCCTCTTGCACTTACCTTACCTCCAGACTTCAAAGGGGGAAGGGAAAAGACTGAGGGCTGGACACAATCAAAACATTCTACAAGACACCCTCCAGGCTCTGGAAGGAGGTGGGTGATAGAAACAGAAGCCAAATGATGTTCCTGCATCACACACTGTACTGTACTGTAAAGGAGTGGAGGATCAGGCAGGAAAGCCTACACAGCAGGCATCAGAAATGACATTGGTCCCAATCCCAATACCATTGCTAAGAATTCAGTGGTTGATATCAGACACCAATGGCCCTGAGATCACCTTCTAAGATGGGTGCACACTAAGTAGCAGCTTAATTTCAGCTTTCTCAGTGTGAAATCAAAAACCTAGAAAAGGCAGCCAGTGAATTTGTCTTTTTGGATGAATTTCAGTTACTGGCTATTAAGTGCACTACCTGGATTCCAGCAAAGAAATAAGAAGGGAATCTGAAAGGAAATCAACCACATACAGTAAGGAGAAAATGTTAGCTGTGAAGAATCCTGCAGCTGTTCAGCAAAAAGTACTTCTAGCTTCAGCTTTGGTACAATGCATGGCTTCCAGTAATCTAGAGGAAAATTTTAGTCAAATGTGCTCAGAAGCAATTGAAATAAATGAAACACTGAAGGATTATATTAACTCAAATAAGCTTGTAGATAGAAACTGTTGTTGGTACTCAAAGACACCTTCCGACAATTATGGAGCAGATAGATTGTATCAAAAAACAGAAGGAGTCACCACGTATAAATTAATACCTCCGTTTGTAGCAAAAAAGAGTAAAATTTATTGTAGGATAAAATGAGCGCTTTCGCATAGACAAGCTATGCTTCTTCAGATCAGGTTACAAATATAAATGAAAGCTTTTTCTTTTTATACATAAATAAAACACACTTTTTGGCGGGCGTTTCAATTACTTCAATTAATCAATTAGTAAGATTACCAAAATTTAAAGTGCTGATAACATTCTTAATGTATAGAGTGTTCCTATATAACATAACATCAAGTATTAGCAAAAAGCCGTAAGGCTGCAAGTTCACAGGCAGCACGGCAAATGCAAGCAAAAACTGCTGACAGTGCGGTATATCTTTATCGTCTCAAAACAGAACAGTTACAGTTTTCCTTATTCAAGAACAATACACAAAGGTCTATAAATGTAGAAAATAAAAATAGAAATAAATAAAGAATAAAAATAGAAATAACATAACTGTAATAGTTACCAGAGCGTCACATTAACTAGCTATATATAAATGTGACGAACCAAATGTTAATCAATAATCAAGAAACAACAGCCGACACAGTTCCATCCGATAAAACATGGCAGAGCTCAAAGCATCTGATTCATGAAATCCGTACATCATTGTTGAACTCTATATAAAATTATCTAAACATTGGTAATAATGATAATGAAATCTCCTGTCAAGTCTCAAAACTCCTGTCAAATCTCAAAATGTCATACGCGCATAAAACGAGTGTGCACCAAATATACGTAATGATAAAATCCTTTATTATATGTATTTTATAACCAAATAGATAACTTTCTTAAGAGCATAAAATTCTATTGTAAAGTATATAGGAAAGTTTATTGTAAAACCTAATATAAAGACCTAAAGGTGTATGTGTTAAAGTAAAAAATAAATCCATTTTAATTGAACCTTATGTATATACTGAGAGACAAACTCTGAGTAGCAAACTCTATCCAAAAAAGCCTCAAGTCAGATCTGTAGGAGTAACATATTGTGCTCAGAAGCAATTGAAATAAATGAAACACTGAAGGATTATATTAACTCAAATAACAAAAGGTTGAAAAAATGGAAGAAGCATTAAACAGATATTCAGATAAGCTGATAAAACTGTGAAAATCAGGGGATGAAATGAAGAAAATGCTAGTTGAGTATGAGACTGCTCAAGAAGAGATGTTTTTAAAAAATGGTAGAAGGCAGAACACATAGGTTAACCTGAGATTTTCTGCTCTGCCAGAGAAACTGAAAAGAACATACTGTATTAATTTTATGAAAGCACAAATAAGCAATCAGACTGTATTTTACAGCAAGAGTTCCTAATTGAAAGGGCACATCGTGTCTATGCTCCAAACCTAGCCATGACAAACCAGGCAAGACTTCTAATAGTAATGATACAATCCTACCAGCAGAAAAAGAGTTAATTCTAACAAAACTGTGGCAGATGGACAAAGTACTAAAAGTTGGAGATAGTACAGGGTTTATGAAAAATGATTACCCACTGTACACCAGACAGAAGAGGAGTAAATTGATTCCAGCAATCAGGGAATGTTGAGTAGCAAGTGTGAGATAAAAATTGTCCTATCCAGCTATCTTCAGAATATTTTCCTGTAGGGTTAAAGTCATTTTTTGATGCAGAACCTGCTAAAGAGGAAATACAAAAGTTTGTCCAACAACAAGTGAGCTATCAAACAGAAGGGAATTCTACTTATTCTTCTGATAATAAATCTCATACAGAGACTATGCCAGTGAAACATTTTCCAATGTTCCAAAGGAAAATGCTTGAAAGACAGAAAAAAGCAAAGGAGTTGACTAAAAGAACAGGAGTATGCTGGAAATGAATCAGAGACTGGAGTTGGGAAATCAACAGGAAGGAGAAACAGCAGCTTGGAAGTTAATGAAAAAAAGTGGGATAACAAAGCATCAATCACATTTGTGAAATGTGGTATAACAAGAAAACTTGGAAATATTGGACTTTGACTTTCTTAAACTCGTAGGGGACTCCAAAGCATATACCCTATTTCATGTTTTAATGTTTGGAAAAACATTAAGGACATGGATAATGGAAGGAAAGAGGCAACTTAAGTAACATTTTTTGTTCCTAACAGTATTTTTAAGTAAACAGGTACCTCTTTCTCTTATTTCTTTCTTTCTCTTTTTTCAATTTTAAGAATCATAAGCACAGCAATATCAAAACAGAATCAAGCCTGAACAAAAGAATGTGATATAAGTAAAACTGATATGCTTTTTTCTTACTTTTGCATAGGGTAATGACTGGATTAAAACCCTTGGCTTGATCTAACAAGCTTTAGTGGGAAGCAAGTAAATAAAAGAACACTGAATGTAATGAAATGTTTTCCTTTAGCAAATAAATGTTCACTGTGAAACATGAAAAGCTTGTAGCTGAAGGTACTTATTTGTCTGGTTCTCATGTTTCTACAGAGACAAACTGATAACGGCAATAAAAACAGAATAGTTTTTTGTCTCAATGGCTAAAAAATAATGTTTTCTGAAAGCAGTCAAGCTGTTTTCTACATTTGTGAGAGGAATAAAGATAAGACAAACAAACAGCTCTGGCAACCTGAAAACACAAGAACAGTCATAAAAAAGATTCCTGCAAAAAAACACATTGATTACTAAAATGGAGCCACTTTTCTAAGCTCACCTTTAGCTCCCTGAATACAATATCACCAGTTATATTCTATTAAGGCAGTGAGGTACTCAGAAGAACAGAGGACTCTAAAATGACAGCCAGTGGGCAGGCATAATGAATCCATAAACTAAATGAGGTAGACTGGAAAGTCTTGGTAATTATATATTCATTGTGAAACTTTCTTTTTAGCTGAAATAATAGGACACAGATGGTAGAAATGCCTTACAAACGTGTGTTCATTGAAAGAATGTAAAGCCTTAGATCTTCTGGATAAAAACTTTCTATTATTCTTAGCACAAAATCCCCAACCTTCAATAATATGATATTCCATTAAAACAAAAAAGTGGGGAGGGAAATCTTTAGAGATGTCCTGATGTGTATAAGAGCATTTGTTGGTAATCTTAATTATAGATGCCAGACAAAAAAATCAATTTAAACAAATACAGGAAGAAAATGTGTCTGTCTGAATCTCTTAGGTAATAATAATGAACTCAATCTGAAAGTAGAAGAAAGAGTATAAAATTTGAGGAGTGATAAAGTAACAACTTTGGATATGAGGAATTCTGGCTTTTATGCGCTCACGTTTGCCTAACAGTCAAAGCTCATGATTACTTATATCGGACTACTGTGCTTATATCCTTTTATATATATTGGACTACTGTGCTTATATCCTTTTATAACATATGCTATAAACTGCCTAGATTAGGAATTACAATGGAAAGCATGCTTTCTTTTTTAATCTCAAGTAGAGACAAGACAAAGGTGAGCAGACAGAATCAAATGAAGCAGAGGAAATCATGAGGAATAACAAAAGTGGGATTAGTAGAACACAAGAGCCAAGAGACAGCAGTGAGGAGAAGGGAAAACATGGAAACTGGCGAAGCTCAGTAATCAAAATAGCCGATGAAAGAAGCAAGAAGGAATATCAGAGATTCAAACGGGAACATGCAGAGGGCAGTGAGGCAGAGCAGAATAGCAAGGAATATGGAAAATAATACAAAATAAGAGGTAAATTCATACAACAAAACAAAGTGGAGATGGAAATATGTTAAATGGCATTACACAAGCCCATTAACTGCATGCCCAAAATATATAGAATCAGAGCTGTAGATGTGCTTTAATACTTACAGACAAGTGCAGAGGAATTTTATTTAATGGCTTGGCAATGCAGGTGAAGTACTAAATGCAGATAAAACCAGGGTATTTGAGTTTTGCGTAAATGTGTAAACAGCACTATTTTTTCCTGTAATGTAGCATGGATATGGCGATTCTTACTTTGGCTACTCTTCTAATTACTGAGGGGAGGTTAAATGGCATTCAGTTTCCAAAATTCTGTCCAGTCCCACCTTGTAAAGGATCCCACACACCTTCTTTAAATAATCTGGAAGAGCTCATTTGTTTAGTGAATTTTGGAATAGGACTTGCAAATATTGTACCAGTGCTTCCGATAATATAAATATTCTTGGGAGGAAGCAGTTTGACATTTTTTCTCCAGCTGTGCTGCTCTCCTTCATGTATGATAATCTCTGCTTTATACTGTTACAAAATGTGGTCTTTTAAAAATGTATTTAAAAAGCAGAATATAAATTATTATTAAGCACAAATCTAATTTGGCAGAGTACTGACAGCATCATCAAAACAGCTACATCTCATATTTGAAAGTGATCAGCAGTTTGTTCTAAAATTGCAATTATGTTATATTTTTAGAATGTTGTAAACTTGCAACTTCCAGCAGCAGTTTTGCACACACCCAACCACTGACAGAAACATATTTTAGTTTATTAAAATGTAGTGACCTATTAGCATGAAATACAAAAAAACACAGAAACAGATTTAGACAGGATAGCAACTGACTGACAGTCTCACTCTTCCCATTTCCAAATCTGCACAAAAGTCCTACTCAGTTTTTTACACCCTCTCATAAGATTTGCATTGACGTCTCTCCTATACATAATAGAGTCTTTCATCAGCTGTTGTCCTAATACTTCCATGGAAAAGGTGTTCTAATAAGCCATCACCATTTTGGGGGGAAAGCTTCTTTATATTTCTCTTGAGCATTCAGCTCTATATTATTAAATGCATCATATAAAATGGTGGGATTTATAAATATCTAGTTGCGGGATAATGAGACAGGAATTATCATAATTTAAAAACTTAAATTTGGCAAATACCATAGGGTTCAGTAGGGGACAAAATTTAGAGTTTAGACATTTCATAAGTTCACAGGTTCAGATGTTCATAGCGGAATAGTAGGCTAACTGCCCTGAAGGGCCATTTTAAGCCATGTGAATAATCCAAGATTAGAATCAAACCTTGTACCTTGTGTCTATGAGGCAAATACTTTAACCATTATGCCAAACCCACCTACTTTCTGAGGTTTTGAAAATTACATAAAAATGTTTCTGGATGATTCCACACTGGAATTAGTTTACAATAAGGATAAACTTTTGGCAAGAAAATTTAATAAACTAAAAAGTTGAGTGAATAAGTAGTAGTGTTCATTTATTAGCATAAGTATAAAGCCATTAGACTAAAGAGTCCTTTGGCTGAGAATGCTCTTAATAGGATGTGAATTCCACTAAAGTTTAAATGTTTAATCACATTGTTATTTGCCATAAAGCATTGGCCAATGCAAATACACAGGGAGATACTTGAAGGATTTTGTTCTTGAGGAAGAAAGCGGTATTCATTTCTTTAGAAAAATCATCTGAATACATTGTCTTGCAGAAGAAAGAGTTTTTTTTATACAAGGTTCTTAGGAAGCCATATCATAAACACCATACATAGTCTGGGACCCTGTAATATCAGACAGGTGATGATAGCTGGGGATTTACAAAAAAAGTAAAGTTCATTAAGGGAAGTTGATATAGTATTATGAAATAATTTTATCCTTGAAGGAATCAAGAGACACAAGCAGCATGCTACAGAAATACTTGACTATGACAAAATAACTTTTTTGGACTTCAGCTGGAAGGACATGAAAGGAGGAAATATGACTGAAAATAACCAGAAAAAGTTTTCAGGAAGACATTACGAAGTTATATTTTGCAGAGAGGATATAAGATCAAGGGATTTTGGTAGCAGATCGAAGGACTAAATTAAGAGGTTTAGTTGCAGAACAAAAGATGGCTAATGGGTTTAGTATGACAACAGATTAGATAACAGTTCATATATCAGTAAAGGCAACTGCAGACAGCTTGAAGAATAGCCAAATGTCTTCACAGACTTTGTTTTCTTCTTTACTAGGTTCAAAAGTGTTAGATCATTTAGGACATGTATCTATAACACTGTATTTTATTTACCTGCTGATGAAGGCTTAGTTCTTTTAACTGAGTATTTAATGTACCATTAGCTCTACAAAAAAATAGGTCAAACAGGGTTGGAACTTTCATGGCTTTCAAAGGCTAGACATAGATCTCCACAGAGGAGTCTGTGAGATAATGAGTACAGAGAAAGGGCTGCCAGTCTCTTCTGGTATCTAAGATTTTTGAGACCACTGATCTTTTTAGTTATGAATTTCCGAGGCTTTTCAAGTTGTGTGATACACTTAGATAAATACATGCCAAAAGGTGCATTATATTCAAGAAGGAGGCTGACAAGAGTTGAGTAAAGGGAAATTATGACTTCTCTGGATTTAGTGGAGATGCCTTTGGCAATTAGATGGGCCAGATAAAAGACTTTCTGAACTGCTGTGGAGACACCATGGTCAAATGATAAAGAACTGGCAACAAAATTAGCTAGATCCTTTACAACACTGTCTGATTGGAGGGGTGCATCTCATATAAGGTAAGTGAAGCAGTTTTGTTTACCAAAATTAAACATGCTACATTTTTTTACATTTAGTGTGAGACCACTGTCCTTGCAGTAATTGTTAACATGGTCTAAGCCATGTTGGAGCAATTCTGATTTGGTTGAATATTGAATAACACCCAAAAAACTATGTTTGTAGTATGTCTGGTAATGCAAGTATCTCCAAACTGTGTTTTCTTAACTTGTATAATGGCATCATCTTGGACTTGGTGATTTCCTTGAGTTAGTTAAAAGTGTTTACTATGACTCCTCCCCTTCAAGATTATATACACACACAGACACAGATATATAACACACACATATATATGTATATATATATATATATATATATATATATATACACACATACACACACACACACACACATATGTATATGGGTCTACTTTGTTTCAATGAATTTAATTTCACTGAATTTCGTTTCATATCGACCACATTGCTGAAAACACAAATTACTAAAAAATAATTTCAGTGAATCTCATTTTACTGAACTGCAGTTAGTATATTAGTAGTATATATGGCACTGTGTAGAGTACTGTAAGGCAATTAAAAGGTATATGTGCTTTTCTCCACTGTAGCACGATCCTGGAGTTAGTATATATAGTTAGGGGTGGGGGGCAGCCCCCCACATTGGGATGTGTGGGGGGCATAGCTCCCCACCTTGTTTGTTTTATATTGTATTTTACGAAAAACTTAAAAACAATACTTTTTAAACAATAGACATGCATAGTTACAACACTGATAACTAACTCTCTCCAGAAGACAATATGTACTCAAACTAAGTAGGGGGCTAGACCCCCCACACACACCCTCCAATGTGGGGTTCTGTGCCCCCCACACACACACTAACTATATATACTAACTCCAGGATTGCACTACAGTAGAGAAAAGTAGCTTTTACTTGCCTTACAGTACTCTACACAGTGCCATACATACTAACTGCAGTTCAGTGAAATGAGATTCAGTGAAATGAGTTTTCAGTAATTTGAGTTTTCAGGGAAGTGGTTGGGGTGAAATGAGATTCAACGAACAAAGTAGACCCATATATATATATATATATATATATATATATATATATATATATATATATATATATATATACACACACATATAATTGCTAGCTTTTATGAATGTCTTTTTGTATAGAATGTGCTTTTCTGAAATCCTACTGTCCTGTTAATGTACATGCAATGATGCAATCTAGGGAACTGTCCATTTCCCAGCCTTGGTGCCATTTCCCTTCCAGTGTTGTACTCTTCCCTGGGTTTCTGCTTACCAGCAGAATTACTTATCTAGATTAAGATGCCTAGTTTTAAACCATTTCTACAGTATTTCTAAATCCCTTTACTTCCGTTTTATCACAATATGTATATTATATCTGTTCTAAATATTTGTGTCATCAGTAACAACTACAAATATTTCAATATCGACCTTTTGTAGCCCCTCTTATAAAGATAAAGAAATGGACCAAATATAGGAAAGCTCCTTCAGAACTCCACTAGCAACATGGTAGTTATGGAAAGACTTCATTTAGCTGCTACCCTGGGGCCCTGTTGCACATCCAGTGTTGAACTCTTGCTACCATCTTAATTCAGGGTTTAAGGCTAGCATTTTGGACGGTATTAAGTACACTGCTAATGTCCAAGTTGGACCACTTTCAGATTATGTTCAGCCAGCCAAATTATCTAGAAAGACATCTGATGCAATTAACATAATTCATGAAAAAGAAGAGAATAGAAGAAAGAGAATTTAGGAAATAATTCTACAGAAAAATGCAACTTATTCACAAAGAAACATTTTAAATAAATAACATCTCCCACAGGTCCTCCCTACACACACACACACACACACACACACACACACACACACACACACACACACACACACACACACACACACACACACACACACACACGTAATAGTGCAGTAGTTTTGGTAATTAAAAGTCCTTAAATAGAACATCAGCTCTGAACACAAAATTCCAACTCTTTCAATTTACTATCCTGCAATGTCACCTTTAAAGTTGAAAGAACGCTCTTCTATTAGCATTTTAATGGAACATTTTTTTTTATCTTCCTGCTGTAAGTGATAATCTTTTTGCACTTAACTGCAAGTTATATGTATGGCAGTCTGAAATTATTAAGGTTTACTAAAAAGAACACAAAGTCATCTCAAAACAGTTATGACACTGACAACAAGGCACTCAAAATAAAGAATTTGACTAAGAGTGCAGAATAGTGCAGTATGGCCTGAATAACTTGCTTTTAACTCTTAAGTGACAGTGACAAAAGAGTAATACAAATGCATCAATTAATAAGGAACTATAAAAAGCTTAGCTGTATCCTTGTGTGTTGTAGCAATATCATATCAAGCACCTGGTGAAGAAAATAAGAAGTAGAATAAATATACAAATATCAAAATAATCGCACAATGGAAGCCAGCAGAGTTAATGAATAAGCATGCTAAATATAGTCATCAGTCAAACAAGTCAACAAACACATCTCAGAAAAGTAATAAATAACAAGATATTTATGAGGGTGAGGAATGAAGCTACTTCAGAAGAAGTGGGATCAGTGCAGAGGTGAAGTAATCACTGACAATGTCAGGATGGTAAATACAGCTCATGTCAGCATTGTACAGATATCAGCAATTCCACACATCTTACTCCTAGGGTAAGCACAAGATTCGGTGGTGCATATTAAATGAATGAACTGCCAAATAAATTACTACCTGAACTCAAATAACATAATCAGCAGTAAATGGTCCCAGTGTTTCCTACTAGCGGCTTGAAAGGACAACCATGGACATTATCGCAGAATCTGACTAATAAGGAGACTCACCAATTAAACAGTGTTTAATCTGACTGCACTGAAGTCAGAAAACAAGCTGTGTCCATGGAAATATAGCAAACCTTAGGGAAGCACCTCACAGGAGTGAAATTCCGTGGAATATAAATCAGTAACCGATTTTAGTAAAAGATGCTTGTTTTGGGGGGTATATGATTCAGTAGCACTAGAACAAGTATGAATATGACATGATGCCATTTTGTACTTCATACCAAAGGTCACCACCATAGCTTCTTCCTCCTAAGAACTTAATGTAGGCTAGTGAACTCTGTGCAAGGCAACATCTGCTCATGGGGTCATTACAGGAATCAGATATAATTCAACTGCATTGAAGAGATGTTTTTTCTTTAAAAAAGCAACAGAAGGAATGATTCCCAATCTCCAAACCATCTCAGGATATTATTTTATAAATACCAAATCAAACAATCTTCAAAACCACTAGAATGATGGCATTTCTGTGGTAATGCAGAGCTGGTATCAAATACCAGATTTAATACAATGCCACATGGAAGTATTTTGCTGAAATGCAGCCCATATATGAAGGGTTTCTATGGTGCTGGACTCTAGTGCTTAACACACACACACACACACACACACACACACACACACACACACACACACACACACACACACACACACACACACACACACACACACACACATGCGCCCAGACACGCAAAAAAAAAAAATAGCAACTGCTGTAGTGAAATGATCCCTGAGATTACAGAAATAGAACTCTCATGTCTAGTTTGAAGAAATTCAATGCAAATGGTTAACCATCTGGAACAAGAGGATTAGATGCTTTCAGACAGAAACTCAGCTTAGCAAAAAATACAAACCCGTCCATTCTGAAGAAATATTTTGCTCTAGTTACATCAAATTTAAGCTGTCTGCAGATACAAAGAAAGAGGTATTTAGCAGAGCTGAGTATTCTGTACAAGATGACGAGTAGATTTACTGACTAATTCAAATTTGACTCTGTGGAAAATTTTAACATGAAGGAGGTGTTAGTTCTAGCGGTCATCCTTTCCACACCAAAGATTAGCTAGGGTGGTTTCACAGTATGAACCTATATCATAGATACTGTCTTGGTTGACATGATAGCTAACCAGAAGATGGTTTTCAAAGACAGGCACTTACTTGTGGAAGTAGCAGGTTCAAACTGCAGAAGATTACACTTTTCAATCATAAAAAAAAAATGATCCAGGGATAAACAGGGACTCCAAACGTAGAGGATACCATGTAAGTAGGTCTTACAAAGAAAAGCAAGTCCAGATCATAAAGAAAGTTAGAGACAGCTGTGAAATGGATTTTAGTAGAGAGGTAACTGATAACTCGAATGAAACATTTCAGAGAACTATGGACTAAAGAAATGCACCTTTATTAGATGCCCAAACAAAAAAAAAAAAGAAAAGTCTATTTTTCCCAGCAGGATTTTTTGGATAGAAGCCCTCTCTGAGGAGGAGGAAATAATTAAAGCTAACATCCAAAAAGACATGTATAAACTAATGCCATTAGACTGTGTTGATCATGTGACAAAGCGATAATTTATAAAGTTTTCTAAATGCCTTTACTTAATCACCTAAGACAAAGGCAAACACACATTTAAGCAAAATATCAAATCCTACTCCTGATCTAAAACATTATTCTGCATGTATTGTTCCCAAAGTTTCCATTTTTTATGTAATTTGCTTCTACCCATTTCTAAAGATCCCACTTCCAGTTCTTGTATTTCTGTTACAATATTCAACACTTCAAATATAGTTGGCTTAGACTGATTTCCGTTTTCAAGTAATTTCTTTTTTGGCAGCCACCAGAATTAAATGTCTAGGCAATTCAGATTATGTACTTCAGCTCAAAAAAGCAATTTCCTTAGTGACAACTATTTGCTCATCCAATATTTCTAACATTGTACTCTGTGGGAAATTTTGATGTCTGCCTACTCATTACGCCCCCCAAAAGTCTATGTTCCCGGTTACCTATTTCCTCCAATCATACCTCCAACATTTGCCATCTACCTGAGGAAAACTTCTTTATTGTGCTTGGTGTATAAAAATACCTATGCAAACACTTCCAAGAAAAAATCCTAAATCTTCAAGACCCTGTTGCTTACTTGGGAGTCGTACATCTGTCCTCCCATTGTTTCCTTGTGAATTGCATATCTAATCTCTCTTCCTAATCTTTTCTAACTTCCTCTGATTTATTCCTATAGTTACCATGCAACATTTTATATGCCCTACTAATTATCTTTTTTAACAACAGCTTCTGTTCTTGACTCAATTAAAAATTCTACCAGTGCAGGTCTTTCACTTAGGATTCCCCCATCCCTGTCTTTTTGCCTATACTCTGACATCAATCTCTGATAGGGAAGGCAATCTGCAGCCTGCAGACCGAGTGTCTTCTTGGCCTCTTCCTATTCTGATACCTTTCCCTACCTTGTTTTCTTTTCCAGTTTTCTCCAATAAATTACAGCCTCCTCTTGCCTATTTTCTGTACCCATAACTGCAGTCATCCCTTTCAGCAAAATCTCCTTCCTCCATTATTGTGTTGGCTTAGTTCTTAGAATGCTTTCTGCTGCTTCATAAATATAATATTGCATATGGCTGTTTTTATTCTCCTTAAGGATTGCATCCAAAATCCCATGGTTTCCTTATTTCTTGAATCCCCTCCCCGTTTCATCATAATCCCTTTTCATTTTGATTATAGTTTTGGCACGTGTTAGCCTTAACTGCGTATCTCTAAAATATCCCTTCAAATCAGGCAATCCTAAATCACCTTGCTCTGTTGGAAGGATCAGGTTATACTACTTGTCCCTTGTCCTCTTTCCATCCAAGGTAAATTCCTTCAACTCCTTATTAACGTTTGTCCACAGCTTCTTCCCTGGTTGATAAAAAATATGTCTGAACTGCACATAAATCTAAAGGAACTAAAAATTTTCATTGTTTGTATATTGCAGTTTCTCATTTTTTTTGTACCATTTTTAGTTTTGTATCTTCCCACATATCATTAGCTGCTGTAGATCAGAGTGTGTATATTCCTTAAAGAGCTATTCCAGTCAGCGGGCATATGCATATAAGTACTGAGCACGTGCAAGCAAGAGTGCCATTTTGTAGTATGCAGCCAAGGTGTAAGCATGCATGTGTATGATAGTCAGTTCGTTCATTTAAGTTTGTTACTGTTCTCCATCCTGATGTGTTTGTGTGTAATAAACTACTTAAATGATCACCCAGCCTCATCGTCTTATTGAATATACACAAGACGAGTGACATGGTGTTAGAATGGGATCCAGAATAAAACTTCTTTTTCAAGACCATGAGGCAGGAGGAAAATACAAGAGTGGATTATCCCTGCTCAAATGACTCACAAACAGGTCAGGAAGACAAAGCCAGGTAATAAAACTTGCTTAAATTATTTTTTACTCAACGAATATAAAACAAAGCATTAAAACAGTTCAAAATGTCTTTTTAGTTAAACAAAATGTTCAAAATTATGACATATTGATAAAAATACTCGAATGCTTACAAAAATGCTTAACGTTCAAATCACATAAAACGTATAAAAAAAGAGAAAATGACTTTTTTCCCTGTGTGCTTCTTTTTCTTATTGACTAAATCTATCTGAGATATTCAAAGTGTTTGCAAGTGTGTGTGTGTGTGTGTGTGTGTGTGTGTGTGTGTGTGTGTGTGTGTGTGTGTATGTGCAACTTTACAGTAGAGTTATTTTGCAGAAAACCGTTATTTCAAAGAGTTTATAGTACAGCTGAATTCTTTTTTTTTTGAGTACCTGGTGTGTGTTTCTACATAATTACAAAAGTATTTTGTTGGCATAACAGAAGGACTTCACATACCTGGTCCACTAGCATTTGATAATAATGTTGCTGAAAACTGGAGAGTGTTTGAGCAAGAATACAGTATTTTCATACAGGCTGCTTTTTCTGACAAAGACGCATGTACAAAGGCATTTATTCTGCTTAATTTAGCTGGTTCAAAAGCCATTGAAAGGGAGAGTTCATCTGTGTATGTCCCAGCTGTGTATGCAGGGGAGGAGGGAAAACAGCCATATAGTGGTACAGGCTGAAAGCTTAGAGAAATGTATAACCCCAAACGAATATTACAATGGAAAGGCACATATTTTACACAATGGATCAAAAGCCTGGTGAAACTTTTACAGCATATACAAGGCAAAAATCTGCAGATTTGGTGATTACAGAAATGAGTTGACAAAAGACAGGCTTGCGTGTGGTATTAAATATGATACAGTGAGAAAGATTTTGCTTCGAGGCAGTGATTTAACTTTAAATTAGGGCATTGACATTTGTCAGATATATGAGCTCAAAGAAAAGCACACGAATATGCTTACAAATTAGAAATGCATGCTTTCAGTGGCTTCCAGTGCTAAGGTTGATAGTATGCAGCACATGTTTAGAAGATACAGGCCTAAGGGCGTGGCTGCTTCACTGAAACCCAGAGCCTTTCTAGCAAGTTCAAGGGCAGCTCTATTAAATCCAGAGCATGCCCAGTAATGCAGAGTGGTGAGTCAGCAAAATCTGTGGCAAGTTTCATACTCAACTGTCGTAACTGTGGAGGTAGCCATGAGCCCAAATGAGAAAAGAGCTTAGCTTTTGGTCAGCAGTGCCAAACATATAAAAAGTGGAATAATTTCAAAAGGTTCTGTAAATTAAAAAGGGCACATTCTTTTATTAAAAGAAAGCATTCAAAGAGGCAAGTTGATTAACTAGAAAGCTACAACCCTACTTTTTATGTTGATGGTGCTTTTGTGCTTGGTGAAACCGTCACTGCAGTAGATTTATGGGTAAAGAATGAAGTATTTTGTACTGTTCTGATTAATGGGAGACCTGTAGAGCTCAAAGTTGATACTGATTCAAAGTCCAATGTTATGGCAGCATAAATGTTTGCTAAAGTAAGTGCTAGTGAGAAGCTTGATCTGGCAAAGTGTGCAAAGCTTGTTGCTTATGGTGGTGAAAAATATTAAACCAAAGGATCAGTAGAGCTTTCAAGTTACTCTACTAGGAACAGCTATGAAGTACAGTTTTGTACCTACCATAAATGTAGATGTCCGAGAGGAATGCATCTGCAGTCCTTACAAATGGCCCAGATGCCAGGTGCCCTCTTGGTAGGCTAAATTTGGATAAATGCAAAGTTTAGAAATATCTAAGAATGGTGTCTGATAAATCCTGTGAAATCGCAACAGAAGCTGGGCTGGATCAGGAAGCCTGGCGCCAGGATAGAAGAAGAGGCCCCGGTGCGTTATCGTTGAAAGAAAGAACTGGCTGCCCGGTTTCTCGCCGAAACCGACACTGCGGATGCGGATGTGCGTTTCAGCGGTTTCCGCTGACCGCTGAAAGTGTCGGGTCCTTTCTTTTTTTTGCTATTATTTGCATTTGTCGGAGGATCCTACCCACAATGTAGGCAAAATCGAGCCAAAGCAAAGGTTCAGCAAGTCCCAAATCTGCCGACGCCTGCTCGGCCCGGTCGGAGAAGTACAGGCTAGACAGGCTGGGCCTAAGCTACATGGTGCGGGTCTGGGCTCTCCAAACAATGATCTTTTATGAGGTATGGAAATCTTTATGGATAAACAGTTTCCATCTGAATCCGGCCGACCGTAGGGCTGCCTGACGACAGGACAACCCATTTGTAAGGACTGCAGATGCATCCTTGAAGGACATCATGCAATTTTAAGTAGTCAAAAGGCACATACAGTCATCATTAGACCTCAGAGACCATTTGAAAATGGGACTGCTTTCATTTAATGCAGAAGTCCACCATGCAAGCACGTTAAATATTTTGCAGACTATTTTTTCTGACTATGGTAAATCTTTTGAAGGCAAGTTAGACAAATTCCCAGTTGTGTATTTCATGAAATTAGACCACGAAGCAAGCCCAGTTATCAGACCAGCATAGAAAGTTCTGGGAGCCCTGCAAGGGAGAGTCAAATCTGAGCTAGACAAAATGGTACACCTACGTGTAATTTGTCCAGTAGCAGAACCAACTGAATGGGTATCTTCCATGGTGGTAGCTCATAAGAAAAGCTCAGATGATATTAGCATATGTATTGACCCAAGAGACTTGAACAAAGCACTAAAACATCATCCAATGTGCACAGTCAAAGAAGTTGCTGCTCTTATGCCAAATGCTACTGCTTTTTTTCTGTTTTAGATGCAAACAGTTCATTTTGGAAATTTTTTCTTGTCCGAAAATCTTCAATGCTTACCACTTTCAGTACATCATTTGGAAGGTACAGATTTTTAAAAATGCCATTTGGATAATTTCTGCCAGTGAAGTATTTCACTGTGCAATAGGAGCAAATTTTTTTCTGGCTATCCAAGTGCTATTATAGTAGCTGATATTCTTGTAGGAGGCAATGGTGAAGTTGAACATGATAGAAACCTCAGGAATGTTCTGGAATGTGCTTGTGAGGTGAATCTTAAGCTGAATCCTCAGAAATGCAAATTCAGGCTACAAAACGTTACTTATGTGGGTAATTTGTTTACCACTGCAGGCTTACAACCAGATCCTTCCAAGCAATCTGTAATTCTTGAGATGCCAGCTCCAGGCAATGTCACATCCTTACAATGTTTTCTTGGCATGGTCAACTATTTAGAAAAGTTCACTCCAGATCTGGTAGAACTTTAAGCACTGCTAAGAGAGCTGATATGTAAAGATGTAACTTGGTCTTGGTCAGAACAACACCAAAGAGCATTTGATGTCCTGAAACAGAGAATTGCCAGTCCACTCACTTTAAGATATTATGAAGTTCACAAACCTGTAACTCCTTCTTGTGATACTTTGAAGTTTGGTCTTTGTGCAGTAATTCTTCAAGAGGGCAGACTAGTAGCCTATGCATCCAGAACCCTAACCCAAACTGAAATGCAGTATGCTCAGTCAAAAAAATAGCTATTGGCAACGGTGTTTGCAAGTTCAAAGTTTCATGATTATATTTATGGCTAAGCTTTTCAAATTGAGACAGACCACCAACCCCTGGTAACTATTTTGAAAAAGCCAATGCACACAGCTCCTGCGAGATTGCAAGCCATGATGTTGAAATTGCAAAAGTACAATTTTTCACTTGGTTTTCATAAAAGGCAATCTTCTTTATCTTGCTGATACTTTATCCAGATCAGCCAGAAAAAACACTGAACAGCATGAAAATGAGAAACTTGACTTTAAAGTCATGGAGGTGAGAAATTTTTCTTCCACACGTCTTGAGCTTAGAGCTCACACTGTTTCAGATCCAGTTCTTCAGAGGCTCAACCACTTTTATGTCAAAGATGGCTGTCAAAGTAATCTTGCTTACCACCACATGTGCAGCAGTATTTTCCTTATAGGCATGAGATTTTGATGGAAGATGGTAGCATCATGAAAGGTTCAGAAGTGATTGTTCCAAAATTCTTGCAACAAGAGTATATTAAGATCTTGCATCGTGGCCAGCCAGGAACTGATTCTACCAAAAAAGGGATGAGAGGACTAGTATTTTGGCTTTCTATGTCAAAAGACATTGAGAAAGAACTTTCAGCTTGTTCTGTTTGTAAAAGTACTAAGCTGCATCAAGAAAAATAACCACTTCAGCTAAGCTAGATTCCTGAACTACCTTGGTCGACAGTAGCTACAGACATTTTCAAATGGAATGGTCAACATTACTTGGTATTAGTAGACTCTTATTCAAATTGGTTTGAGATTGACCTATTTCTATATCTGATGTCCAATACTGTCATTACTAAATTGAAGAGAATTTTATTTTTCTGTCCATGGTAGTCTGCACAAAATCATTTCTGACAATGTTGCACAGTTTACAAATCAGCAGTTCAATAGATTTGCTGAAACATGAAGCTTTGTTCATGTTACGAGCAGTCCTGAATACCCACAGTCAAATTACTTGGCAGATCGTGCATTTCAAAGTGCAAGACAGTTGTTGGAAAAAGCTAAACATGACAATACTGATGTTTTTCTAACTCTCCTAAATCTCAGTAACATACCTCGTGGCAATCTTCTTGGTTCACCTGCCCAGCGGTTAATGTCAAGACAAACCAGTACCACACTGCCAATCAGTAAGAATTTGTTGGTTCCAAGTGCTAAAAACAACAAAGCAGTAAAAGCTCAACTCTTAAAGAAGCATTTGTCCCAAAAGTCTTACTATGATAAAACCAGCAAACCTCTGAATCAGTTAAAAGGAGGAGAGATAGTGAGGATGCAGAAAACAAAAGTATTTGACTGAATGGGACTTGTGAAACATTTGTGTGAAGAACCGAGATCATACATCATTGAGTCGCAAGGCATGGAATTCAGGTGGAATCGGAAGATGTACCACTGGTGTACAAGCCAGTGTTGCAACATTTTGCTTGTAACAAAGATTAATTCTCAGAGTGATTTGCCCTATGTTCCTGTTCCTGAGAACATTTCATTGCCTGTTCCTGTTCCTGAAAGAATCCCCAAAAGTCCTCAAGAAGAACATTTCCCAGTGAATGTCCCTGTTGCTAGACCCAGTACTAGTTATTACATTACAAGGTCAGGTTGCATCTCAAGACCTACTCTCAAATACACAGCAACCTGGATACAATTGTTATTTGTATAATTTGCATGCTCATATGATTGTCATTGTTAAACTTGTAGGACCAACTAGTCAAAGAGGGAGGATGTAGATAAGAGTGTGCATGTTCCTTTAAGGGTTATTCCAGTCAGTGGGCAAGTGCATATAAGTACTGAGCACGTGGAAGCAAGAGTGCTACTTTGTATTGAGCAGCCAAGGTGCAAGCATGCATGTGTATAGTAGTCAGTTTGTTAGTTACTTTGTTTAAGTTTAATGTTACCGTTCTCCATTCTGATGTGTTTGTGTGCAATAAACTACTTAAATGAGCACCCACCCTCATCATCTTATTGAATATACACAAGACAAGTGACAGCTGCCATAACAGAATACTTTTTAATCCACATTCCTCTCCTAAATACTTTATTGTGTCCCTATAAATATGGGTATTGTGGACCAGTTCAGGCATGGGTACATGGTTTAGCTATAGCCTTTGCTTTATCTTCATTCATTTTATGTCCTGAAAAAATTTGATGTCTCAAGATATTCCACAGTACTGAGATGCCCTTTTCTGGTTTCATCAGGTACAAAATAATACTGTTTGCAAATAAAGCCAACTTTTCTTGATTACCATGCTAATTATATCCTTGAATTTCTGAGTCCCTTATTTTCTTTGTCAATGGCTCTAACTAAATATAAAGCCAATAAAAAAGGGAAAGAGGACACACCTGGTCTGGCTCCTCTCTTCGGACACAACTTGTGAGAGAGTAACCCTCTCCTACTTTAATTTTTGCCTCCACTCCCTCATATACCCTCCTAATCAACCTTATTATTGTATCAGGGAATGCAAATGCTTCCATTGCCCTATTCATAAAATCCCAGTTTCCTCTGTTGAAGGTTTTCACTGCATTAAGCCCCACCAACAACAGCAGTATTTTCTTACACTAAATTCCCTGTGGATCATCATTGTCCTGCTAATGGTGTCAAATGTTTGCCTCCCCGCCTCAAAACCACACTGGTCCATATCTATCAATTTTACAACAGCTTTGCCGTTCTTTTAGCTATTATAGATAAACACTTTATAATCATGGTTTAAAATTAAATTGGGCCCATATGAAGTGGGGTCTGATGGGTCTTTACCATCTTTAGGTATTCTAGCCACCATTGCTTTCTTCCAGGATGTTGGTGCTTCCCTTCCGTTTAAAATACGGTTAAACAAAGCCTCCCAGATCTTTATCACTTTTTTCCCTCTTAGCTTCCAACCCTCCACATAAATACATCTACTCCTGGAGACCTTCCTGCAGATTGATCGTAAATCACTATTTTTATCTCATTTCCTCCTGTCTTGGCTGTTAATTGTTGAGCCTCATCTACCTCTAACCTTTGCTTACTTAATTCTTCCATAGATATTTACATTTGTGTTCTTTCTTGATTTCCACATTTCTCTACTTTATCTAAAGCTTCATAGCATTTCAGAAATATCTTTAATTACCTCTACAGGATCTCAAGTTACACTTTGCTGTTTAATGGTTTCCATAAAGTCCATTTCAATTGTTGGATGAATAATGTATTAACCAATGTCAATGGACTATGTTGATCAAGTGACTTTAAAAATTTAAAAAAATTAGCATTTTGCTATCAGTTAATAGTTTTTATGAAGTCAGCTTTCATTGTTGGATGAACGTGCTCAACCATTTTTAAATACTTTTATCCTTTTCAAGACATTTGTAGCACTTATGTTTTTGTTTGGTTTTCAGTTATTTTTGCTCGCTGGGATTTGTTTTGGAGTTTTTGCTAGACAGAAGACTAGAGCTTTAGTTACCAGTGTAACTGAAGAAGACAGCTTTCAGCTTGTGGGTATGAAGATATGAAGTTTGTCTGAAAGATGAGCTAGTAGCACTTGAAGGGATGAAGACTGATGGGCTGTTGTAGAGCAAAAGGATTCAGAAATAGAACCAGATTTTCTGGGCCATAATGGCATTAGTGCAATGACTGGATTTGATGGGTTGACATGCATGCATACAAATATTTCATGTACAGGTGTTAATGTCCTTCTAGCCTGCATATATACCAAAACAGTTGTTCCCATAAAGTGTCCAGGCTGTTGTAATCTATTCCATGCATCAGCTGCTCTCTGAGAGAACCAATTAATACACTTATCTTTACTACATAATCTTCAACATATGTTGTCTGAAGATTCACTACTACGTTTTGATAACTCCAAACATTCCCAGAGATGCATGTTCCTAAATGCCCTATATACCTGAATAAGGTCTCTTCTTAAATATTCATATGAGACACTGGTTTGGTTTTCTGGATGAATTTCTCATTAGAAGAAAAAGAGGAAAAGAGTAAATAAGTTTATTTGGCTATTTCCTTGCTAGAACTTTTCTAGTGTTAACCTGTAGAGAAGAGATCAGAAAAAAATAAATTGTGATATTTGATGTTAGTTGGAGAAACAGAGAGAGAGAGAGAATGTATACTGCAGTGTCCCAACAGTGAAAGACTACTTTCAGTACTGATTGACTCAGCGGCCATTTGTGAGGAAGACAAAGACTGACTCTGCCTGCAAGAGATTCAGCACCCTTAGATGTACATCGGTGCTGCAAAACAGTAAGTATTCATGGTCCACTGCCACATTGCCATATTCTATCTGATTTCTGGCACAATGGTTACAAAATAAAAAAGGTGTTCTTCCTTGTCTGTTGTTATACTGAATGATGGCCAACTGAAACGGCCATAAATGTCAGTAGAAATACCGCCATTTTTATGGCACTGATATGTGGGTGATGGTATGAGAGTTGCTGAGCCATCCCTAACCCTAGGGCATAGAACTCTAAAGGAAAGATTATGTTATAAAGAGGTGAAACCTTCTAGTAAAATGACTAACAAGAGAGAGGGTACATATCCATGAAATAATTGTGTTTGTTGTTCATTTATTTTAACTGATAATACATATACCCATCCTGTTACTTTACAGACCTTTGTTTTTCATAATTTTGCAATATGCAGTACTGAGAACATAGTACAGCTCGCCAACTGTATTAAATGTGATGCCTTCTATATAGGTAAATCTGTGAGGAGGATGAAAGATCGAATTATTGAACACTGTTCAGACATACGTAGACAAGTTCGCACAAATGCATTAGCTAAGCATATGTTACACTGTGACCCTAGTCATGAATTTAAATTTAGGGTTATTGATATAACAGATAAAAATCCAAGAGGGGTAATATAAATAACAGGATTGAAACGAGAATATGAATGGATAGTTAGGTTTGCCGCAGATACACATCCCGGAATTAATGCAGCCATTAGCTTGAAGTCGATCTTAGTAAGAAAACAGATGCATTATAAATAATGCTCTATATGGAAATGATATTAACCATATATTTTATGTACTTTTTAGATTTTTGTACTGTTTTTATGTTAAATTGATCATCATGTGATGAGGTTGTGGTCATGTGTTTTTAATTATATAAAGGTGGATGAAGTTATTGAGTATTCTAATGCACTGAGGAAGGGCTAAGCCAGAAAGCTTTGTTTTTTTATCTACTGTTTCTTATGTTGTTTTATTAAAAATAGTTTTAATGTTCTTGGTCGAAGTTTTTTGTAATATTTGATTTATGATTACTTTCAGATCAAGTTTACTGTTCTTATTCCCTTTTTTTTGGTTTTAATACCTTGAGAGGAGCTATAGAAAAAGAGTATGAAAAGGCTGAACAGCCAGAATAAGAGCTCCCATCTTTTTGACATTGATGTGCTCCTTTTGCTGAAGAGGTGACCACACCTCTTGTACGTTTAGGGAGCTAAAAGGTGCTCCCCATCCCACATCTGAAGCATCTGTGAACAGTTCCTGAGAGGGAAGTGGGGGGTGAAAAGGGAGCTCTGCATTTAGAGACAACTGCTGGATCCACCAGTGAAGTTCCTTATTGAGACAAGGAAGAAGAAGAAATACAAAGTCTAGAGGATGTGCATGTTGAAGCCAAATTGACTTCAGAAACCACTGAAACTTTTTCATGTGAAGTTTGGCCAGAGGGAGCATAGCAATGGTGGATGCCAACAGCCCAAAGCTCTCTGAAACTCCCTGGCTGTAATAGAGTTCAGAGGAAGAACAGTTTGAAAGAAAGCAATCAGAGTTAAGGCATTTGGAGGAGGCAGGGATGCCAGCATAGGCACCATCTGAATCCTGCAACCCAGAAACACCTGATCCTGAGAAGGAGTCAGAGAAGACATTTTGAAGTTTATTCTGAAACCCAGCCTCTGAAGAAGGGAAATGGCAAAATAAAGATTTTGTAAAAGGATATCTGGAGAAGATGCTTTAATAAGCAGGTTGTCCAAGTAAGGAAATGTTTGGATCTCCTGAAGGCTGCAAAAAGCAATAACAAGAGCGAGGCATTTGGTGAATACCCTTGGGGCAGAAGAAAGGCCAAAGGGCAGAGCAGAGAACTGAAAATACCAGGAAGCAACAGAGAAATGCAAAAACTTCCTAAAAAGAGGATGGCATGGAATATGAAGATAAGCATCCTTGAGATCCAGAGACACCATATAGGCCTGAAGGAGCTAAAGAGGAAAGAGAGTCTGACGGGACAGCATTCTGTAAGTTGGGCAGAGTAAGAAACGTATTTAGATGAGAGAGATCTAGAATTTGTCTCCAAGAACCCTCTTTTCTGGGCACTAGAAATATTCTAGAGTAAAACCCTCTCCCCCTTTGAGACACCGGAACCTCTTGAATAGTCAAAAGGCCTGGAAGAACCTCTGGGGAAAAAAGGAAGTTGTTCTCAAGAAGGCTGAGGAATGCCCATAAAAGGGGGACAGGATTTCCACACCATGAAATACCCTTGATGAATGATGGACAGAACCCAAGAATCCTGAGTAATCTGAAGCCAAACAGGAAAGAGAAAGGAGAAACAGGAATGTGACTGGGAAGAGACGATTAGTCATACAGCACCTGGTTTATCAGGAAAGAAAGACTACTGAGTCCTTGAAGTCTGAGTAGCCTTGCAGGAGGAGCTTGCTTGTCATTTTTTTTGCCCTTAGAAGGAGTGTGAGAATGCCTGTGAACAAAGGCTGGTTTATTGGGGTAGCTTCTCTGAAACTTAGGCACAGGAGAGACAAACACGTTTGAATTCTTGTAAGGCCTTACTCTTATCCTGAAGAGAGTTAAACCAGCTGCTTCCCCAAACAAATGTTTATTAACAAGAGGAGCATCCATCAACTTAGTCTTGATAGCATCAGGTAAAGGTTGAAGCCTAGGCCAAGAATACCTTTTCATCACTAAACCAAAAGCAGAAGCCCTAGAAGGGGCATCTGTTGCATCATAACTACACTTGATGGAATGACGAACCACCTGAGAGGAAGTCCTTAGCAAAGAAAGAGCAGAAGTTTTACCCTCAGAGTCTATGAGATTAGAAATAAGCTGACAAGCCTGAGAAAGAAGAGCCAAACCCACACCTGGACATATGTGCCTAATAGTTAATAGCTCTAAAAGCCAGAGTAGCTGAGGTATAAACCTTCTTAACTAGCCTTTCCATGATTCTAATGTCCTTATCAGAACACAGTAACTTTTGTGAAGGGAGCAATCGAGAGGGCTTGTCGGAAGCTACAGACACTAGAGAAGGGTCAGTAGTAGGACATTTGTAGAAAAAGTTAAAATCCTCAGGCACCCTATAAAACCTATCAGAATTCCTGGGAGCAGGAGTCAAAGAATCAGGGGCTTTAAGGGCATTGGTAAAAGCCTCCAACAAGGCAGCCAAAACTGGAGGAACAGCAGAAGGGTTTGGAGATTCCACCTGCAGCACTTCATTGTACCTCTTATGGATTTCAGAAACCTGAGCACAATCCCTTTTAAAAAAAAATTCATCATCCTAGAGATTGAGTCCCTATAAAGGAAATTTCTTCAAAGGGGTATCAATTAAATTTCTCTCCCTCTGACCCATAATCTAAAGGAGAAGGAATTTAGAAAGAATAAGCAAGAGATTCCTCATCAGAAACCAACTGCTCCTCAGAGGAATCCTGTTTCCAGGGCCTTTTAAGGGGAGTAGAGGACCAAGGGGGCACTGGAACATAAACCCCCCGAGAAGGTTTTAATGCCATTAAAGCATTAAACAAACCCTGAGTAAAGGCCTGCCTCTCACTCTGAGGATCCTTAGGAGCACAAGAAACATATTTAGTTTTTTTTTTCTTCTTTAAAGAAACGTATGCCCTATAAAACTTAGAAGGCTCTGACCCCAGGCGGCATTCAATAACCTTAGTAGGAACTTCTTCCCCTAACTAAAATCAGCAGAACACCTGTAGGTCTAACCAACCGTGGTTCTCCCTGAACGTCCAAAATGGATGCCTGCAAAGGCTCATCGGACATGCTGCAATCCGGATCCTTGTTGGCTTCCAACCCAGTCACAGCAGAGGAATCTGACAACAAAGCTAGGCGCCGGGCGAGCCTCTGCATTCACACCTACCTCAGGAGAGACCCAAGGCAGAGGCTGGATAGCAGAGGATCCTGGTCTAAACTTTTTAACCTTCTTCTTTCCTAATGTTTGACCCTCGGGGTCAGAAGTTCCTTCCATTGTATCTTTAGCAAAAAACTTAAGGTGCTGGAGACACAAAGAAAGGGAAGAAAGCCTACTACAAAGGGTTTTTGGTATTTAAGCCTGACAAACTGAACAGGTTGTATGGTCATGAGAAGCTACTAGGCAAAAAAGACAGTTACCATGGCTGTTTTTATGAGGAACCTGTCTGCTGCACTGGCATTTACCCTTCCTGGATGACATTAGTCTCCCAGAGCAACAAAAAAGCTGAAAAAAACAATGGGCTAATTATCTGCAATGGCTCTATACCAGCAACCGGTGAATGAAAACAGCATTCAGACTGACAATCTGGAGATGTGTTTGGGCTGGTGGCAAACACGTTCTGAGGATGGTATGTCTGGACGTCAACTTTATGCCCTATGTTATGTGAGGAGCACACAGGTGATGTCCAGCGTATTTTAAAGCAACAGTAAGCTTTGGTATACTGGCTTCCATGGCAGGGAATCCCATAAGTGAAGAATACTACAACAGTGAATGTAAGGACATCCCCTTCTCTAGTCATCCTGGAAATAGATGGACAAGAGAGGACACCAAGGCTCTACCAAGGCTGTCATCATCCTGTTCCCAGTCAAAATGTAAAGAGGGGTTCCAAAAAAAGACCTCTCTGACCTGAGAGACATGGAAGAGGAAGATCCTGCTGCGTACTCCTGTGAGGAGAAGCTACTTGGGTCTTCACTTTGAAGCGGGTTCTTGCATCACATACACCTCAAGCTGGGAAATCCCAGTGAAGGATGAATGATCCGAAGGCTCCACTGGGACACCTTAGCTGGAGGTCTCTATTCTAGCTGTTTTGGGACAAGGGGAAAGCAAGTCTTGATCCTTAGACACCGCCCACCCACCATTCTTTGCGTTGCTTTATTAGTTTCTGGGTGGGAGATTCCTTTTAAAATTACTTATTTCATCTTTTCTGCAGGATTCTTAAACCAAAATGTCTATGCATATTTCAAATGGGACATAAAAATGTTCCAAATCCGGCACAAGACAAAAGGATTGTGTGCATTCTTGAGGAACTAGATTTTGTGCACTTCTCAAACTCTTAGGCCTTGTCTCTATTACCTTCCTCATAACTATTCTATTAGTCTTGTCTGCAATTGTATAAGAAAGACAAGTTTGCAGAGAGTACACCAGCAAGGCCCAAGTTCCACAGCCAATTAGGAAGAAGCAAAGAGGAGGCAAAGAAAGAAAAGATAGAGATGTTAAACACTAGCTCAACTAGCCTCAACAAACTTTGAACAAAAAAGTCTAGGAAAAAATTAAATTTACGTATTTATCAGAAATAATGTGAACCTAGGATCACTCTGAATGTGTCTGGTCTAAAGGCAAATGATATCCACAAAGAGAGAGAGAGAGAGAGAGAGAAAGGCAGAGATACAATGAGAAAGAGAGGCAAGTGTGGTTCATCATGGGTGTGAGGAGAAGAATCTGAGCTTGGGAAAGCCCTGCAGATGCTGGCATGAGAAGTAGCTGTGCTACCAGTCCTGACTTTGAAGTTGATGGACTGAATCATTAATGGCATAAAAAATACACACTTGGTAACATTTACTAGTATGTCAAAGATCAAAATTCCAAATCTGTGAAAGCATAAGTTCTCCTCTGTCAAGAGCATTAACAAGATAAAGACCCAATACTTTGAATAACATTTCCTAAACAAAGTAGTAAGAAAGCTACACTCAAAAGGCAGTGACACGGTAACAGTCAAAATATAAAATGTGAGGCCATTATGACAAGGTAGAGAAAACAAGTCTGTAATCTTTCCATGAGTAAACAACTTATGATAAATCAAATGTGACATATTTAAAAACTTTAAATGTCACAAAATGTTTTATGTAGTACTCGTCCATTTATAAAGTGTTACTGTAAAACTGTTATATTGTAAAATAAACAGTTGTACACATTCTCACTGTGTCTACAGGGATTTTAGCCAGGTTTTTCTTCATTTTGAAATTGCAAGGGCATACACACAAGTGAATTGGTAAAGCTCTAACTTGTCTGTAGATGTAGGTCTAAGTGTGACATATGATAGAATGATATCTCATCCGGTATTAGCCCTCTACTTTATACCCCAAACTTATTAACACTGGCTTTGGATCATCAGGACAATAAACAGAATAGAATGATGAAAAATTTCCAAGAGAATCCTGTTAGGACCCATCCTAAACAGTTGGCATGGCTAAAGGTTCTGAATCTTAGCCTATTCGCTGTAGATGAACTTCTTTGGATACATTACATAATCATCCAATCGCAGCTAAGGAGCTATACATTATTTCTCTTGAATGCTAACAGAGATCTTCCTACCAGTACATGGTATCCTTAAAAGGTCTTGAATATCCCTGAAGTTACTGTGAGACTAGGACACTGCTCCTGAGGTTAGTGAAGCAGGAGGGCTAAGTAACATTAATACGTTATGAGCATTCTAAGACTTAGAATGAGCAGACACAATAAACACAAGCACAATTTCTAAGAAATAACAATGCAGGTGTTTCACACTTAAGGAAAATCTGCAGGCTGGCCATGTAGGGCAGTAAAAAGTACAGCTCCTCCCAAATGGAGACATTTTTCCACCCCTGATGGAAAACTTCCTAAAAGCTTCAGACTTCTAAAACTCTGTTTAAAAAAGTGCATATACCTTTAAATGTTAATAATCTAACTTAGGTGATTGGCACCCCATGTAGCACACACAAACTTTAGAGAACTGTGGATAATATACATTATGGAAATTAGACAACAACTGCTGACTCTGCTTCAAGTCTCCTGATATGAAATGGGTGTCAAGAGAGTACTAAAACATCTGCTAAAACTGAAGAAATACAAATGCAGAAGTGATCAAATAAACAAACTATCAACTTCCAATCAAAGTTTCCCTGTTTAGGACTAGCAAAATCTACTTCACAGTAGAAATATGGCTCGGATGCACATGGCTGAAAGTTGGATCTTTGGACCCGGAACTTTCATGTATTCTGTACTGCAAGTAGACTAGCTCATAGATTCAAAGGTTCATAGACGACTACTAGGCTAACTGCCCTTGTCAGTCATTTTAAGCCCAATTACCCCTGTGAGAATCAAGCCCTGTACTTTGTATCTGTAAGGGAAACACCTTAACCATCATTATGCCAAATCTGAAATTTAGTGTGCATTCCTGCATGCCACTGGGGAAGAGACCATACAAGTATTTCAACTCATCCTTTTCTTGATAAAGGAAAAAAAAACAGCTATTAGAGTAATTACAATCAGCCCCCAAAAACTGCAAGTTTGCTAAGCATTTGGTCTTTTCAACAGAACAAGTTACTGCAGGAGTAGCAGATGCACATGTAACTCAGCTGAAGAACAGAATTAATGCAGCAAGTCTGTTAAATTGCATAATTCTCTAAAAAGAGAATGGTATGTGGCATGAGAATGTCTGAAATATGCAAATGCTACTAAGAAAAACGTTCCTTACCTTATTACAAGCTGTACATGTCTGCAAACTAAGCAAATTGTACACAGTTAAAAGTTTTAAGCGGAGCAGAAGGTATGGAAAAAAACATATCAATTAATAAGGAAAATGTGATACACAGATAAGATGTGTTGTAAGATACTGGATATGAAAGAGTGATGTGGATGAACTGGCCTAGAAAAAGGCATTTTCAAACATCAAACATATTTAAAAGCAAAAATAAATCTGTTTATGAGGGTGCTCATGATACAGTGAAATGTGAAAATGTACTGGAAAATGTAAAACATGGAAGCAAGTCAGACTGATGGAAATAAATACCGAAAAATAATGGAAAAAATGTGAAACCTGAGCTAGATGCAATAGAACAATAATCATCAAAAAAGGGTTCAGACAGTCAGGATTAGAAAAGTGAGACAGACAGAGAGAGCACAAGAGACAGCCTGCTATATTTGTATTACTAATCTATTCTCTCCATTGGCTGGCACCATTATGATGGAAAAATGTGGCATGTAACAACAAGTCTATAAAGCTCATTCTTTTTTATCTGTACTGGAAGTGATTTTAGTGTGTGCTGTTTATGAGCAAAACTGAAGATTAAAAATAATTCAGAATGTAAAACCAAAGCTGAAGTGAATAGAAAGATTCATACAAAGTGAAATGTCAGATACTGCGCATAGTTAATGGCAAAAAAATAGCTTGCATGTTTACACACATTTGTTTATAGGCTTGGAAGCTTGCCAGAAAAAAATATCACATACAAAGAAAATTTAATACTGTAGACCAAGGACCAATAAAATTGAAAACACAAATTCCAAACCAATTCAAACCTCCGAACAATGATGCCTCCCATAAGAAAAGGGCATCCAA
>NC_056735.1:604354652-604424652 GCF_019279795.1 Protopterus annectens
AAAGATAGGTGGTTCCTTATTGTAATGGGCTGAAATGGCAGAGGCATGAATCTTAATTGATGAAAAGGACAGGCCTTTGTCCAGCATCTCAGTTAAGTATTGTAAAAATCTGAGGAATATTTGGTTCAAACGTGTCAATTCCTTGTCCCTGGTTCCAAGCACAGAATCTCTTCCATTTTTCTGCATAAGATTTTCTGGTACTGGGCCTTCTGGCCTCCAAAATAACATCCATCACAGCTTTGGAGAGAGGAGTGTTCTGAATGGCTACATTATCCGCCATGCTGCCAGATTTAAGGTCCTGAGTTGACTGTGCAGGATCTGATTGTTTTTTTTGGGTCAGTAAGTGAGAAATCTGAGGCAATGTCCAGGCTGGACCTTGAGACAAGTTCTTTAGGATTGGGTACCAGTGCTGGCGTGGCCAGTCTGGGGCAATAAGTATAATTTTTGGCTTCTCTTGTCTGACCTTTAGGAGTACCTTGGGGAGGAGAGGCAATGGAGGAAAGGCATATACTGTTAGGTTTTTCCAGCTGAAGGATAAAGCATCCACTTTCCATGCTTGCTTGTGATAAGTCCTTGTGCAGAATCTCTGTAGCTGGCAGCTGTGAGGGGAGGCAAATAGATCTATGTCTGGGCATCCCCATTTCCTTGTTATCATGCTGAAGACTTGTGGATCCAGTTTCCACTCGTGGGGGATCCATGAGGTTTCTGTTTAGTTCATCTGCCAGAGTATTTATTTTTCCTGGCAGGAATTGCTTGCAGGTGAACTTGATAAGTCAATGCTGTGTCCCACAAAGTCATGGCTTGTCTGCAGAGAGGGTAGGAATGTGTGCCTCCCTGCTTGTTTATGTACCACATGACTGTAGTATTGTCCGTCTTTATCAGTAGTTGTCCTGGAAGAAGTAGACCCTTGAAAGCTGTCAGGGCATTCTGAACAGCTAGCATCTCTTTTTGATTGATATGAAGATGTATCTGGCTTGCGGGCCATGTGCCCTGAATACATTTTCCTGCCATGTGGGCCCCCCAGGCATAATCTGATGCATCTGTTGTTAGTATTTTCCTGGCTATGGGTAAAGTGAATGGCTGTCCCTTGTTGTGGTGACAGGCCTGTGTCCACCATCAAAACTCCTGTTGTAGGCAGGGAATTAGGGTAATTAATGTTTCCAGGCTGTGGCAATGTTGAGTCCAAACACTTTTTAGATACCATTGTAGTTTCCTCATATGCAGTCTGGCATATGGAATTAGCAGAATGCAGGATGCCATGAAGCCCAAAGCTTGCAGAATTTTTCTTGCAGATAACTGGGTCTTTGTTGCCAACATTTTGAAGTAAGAAGTCAGTTGCCTTTGTTTGTCTGGCGTGAGATAAGCCATCTGGGCAGTTGTATTTAAGCTTGCACCCAGGAATATTATCTCTTGAGAGGGTACTAGTTTTGATGTCTTTTCGTTTACTGTGTACCCTAGGCAAATTAGTAATCGTTTTACAAATGCCAGATGCTTTAGTAGAATGTCCCTGTTCTCTGCTTGAATAAGGCAGACGTCCATGTAAGGATATATTTGAATTCCTCTTTGTCTGCAAAATGCAATTACTGGTGCCAGGCATTTTGTAAAGACCCTGGGCTCAGTAGATAAGCCAAAGGGCAGTGCAGAGAATTGGTAGTGCATTAAGCCAGCTATGAATCTGAGGTATCTTCTGCAAGATTGTCTGATTGGGACATGCAGGTATGCCTCTTTTAGGTCCAAAGTTACAAGCCAAGCCTTCTTGCCCAGCATGGGTAGCAGCTGCTGCAGAGTCAACATTCTGAATTGTGGAATGTCCAGAAATGTGTTTAGAATAGACAAGTCCAGTATTGGTGTCCAGGCTTTGTCCTTTCTGGGTACCAAGAAATGTCTCGAGTAAAATCCTTGTCCCTGCTCCTGCTGTGGTACTCGCTGAATGGCCCTCATGTCCATGAGGGATGAAACTTTTGTGCCTCTGCCCATTGATTGTGTGGCAGGTCTGGCATACCTTTTGCCCTTGGCAGGGTGTAAAAGTGAAACCTGTAGCCCTGAGACACTATGTTCAAGACCCATTTGTCCTTGGTGATCATGTGCCAATTTTGTGAAAAAAGTGCTAGTTTTCCCCCTAAGGGGGCTGCCAAAAGATAAGTGCTTGGTTCTGGCAGAGAAAAGTCATTGGGACTGTTTCCTGTATGGCTGTGTTTTGTCTTTTCCACTTTTGGAGGTAGAAGCACCCCATTGTTTAGGCCTGTATGAGCCTTGGGGCTGGGATCTGCCTCTGGGGCGTCTGTATCTGCCTCTTTGTGGCCTGTCTGACACTGGAAAGGACCAATTCTTAGTAGGCCAGTTCCTGCCAAATCTGAGTGGCTGCACCTGTAAGAAATCCTTAACTGTCTGCATAGATTTCGCTTTGTCCTCCATTTTCTTCAACACCTCTTTAACACCAAACAAAGTATCATGCTGTAATGGAGCATCTAATAATTTTGCTTTAACATGATCAGGCAGATTCTGTTCCTTTAACCAAGCATGTCGCCTAATGACAGAACCCGTAACAGCAGCTCTGCAAGAGGCCGCCAGAGAATCAAAACCACATTGCAAAGTATGCTTTCCCACTTGTTCAGCTGCATGCACTAAATCCTGCATTTCCTTGTTTTCTGCACATTCAGAATTTGTTAATATTTTCTGTTTAAGCATTGACAATAAGTATTGCTGATATTTAAGCATATGAAATTGACAATTTAAAGCCATCACAGCCAAGGTAGCAGAAGTGTAAACCTTTTTCCCCCATCTGTCCAGTGCCCTTGAGTCCCTATCAGAGGGGATAGGGTTTTTTGCAGTGAAAGCCTTGACCCCTTTGGGACCCTGAGAAATAGTTTCTGGGTCAGCAGCAGGGTTTTTATAAAGAAATGTATGTGAATCTGGAACCCTGTAGTATCTGTCTGGCTTAACAGGTGCAGGGGGTAAAGAGTCAGGAGACAGGCAGAACTCTGAAAATACATCATCTACAATGTCTAAAACAGGAGGGATAGCAAGAGGCCTGTGCTGAGGTAGTAAAAGAAAATCTCAAAGCCTTTTCTTAGATTCTGAGTAGTCTTGGCTCTCCCAGTGGAAGTGTTCCCTCATGGTATGCAGGGTTTCCCCAAAAGAATAATCCTTAGGAGGGGAGGCTGAAAGGATAGATTCTTCAGCATCGGAATCCTCATAAGGAGGGAGAGAGTATTCTTGGTCAGAAGAGGAGTCAGAGGAAATGGAAACCTGATATGAAGATTCATATTCTGTCTCTTGCCTAGGCCTCTTCTCAGGATGGGGATGGGAACCCCTAATCAAAGTAATTAGGTCTTCGGCCATTTTGAGCATCTGTTTTTTAGGCATGGAGGGCTGTCCATGGGCTTGCTGCACTTGTTTCTTTGTCTTTAGTGGTGCTTTAGTCTTTGACTTTGAAGCTGTAGTCGGTTTTATATATAACTGTGTAGGCCTGAAAACACCCTCAGAAGCCGATGCCTGCTCAGCGGCTCCAGACCCATCTGAGGGAATATTTTCCAAGTGTCCAATACCTTGAGTTTCCAGAAGCCTAGTCTGCTCCATGTGGGAGTCGGAAGCGGCCTGTGGCTCTGAGGTAGCGGGCGTCAGGGGCTGCGAAAGCACCTCACTGAGAATCGGCGAACCGACGACTGGCTTAGAAGAAGCCTCGTCATCAGTTTTGGACCTCAGATGCCTGTCCTTTTCCTTGCGTTTCTTGTGAATTGCGGTAGTCGGATGGCTATCTGACGACATCGTGTAATTAAATCTTCGGCCAAAGTAATGAAAAGCAAAATCCTACTGACGCTTAATAGTGCGTTGGTTAAATCTAGCACAAAATCTGCAATTAGCTACAGCGTGATCAGGGCCTACGCAAGGAATACAATAAGAATGGAAGTCCTTATGAGGTATTTGCTTCCCACAAGAAATACGATTATTAACATTTTCTGACATCGGTCTGGAGCAAGAAAAAAGTTTCCCCAATGGGGTACTTAGCTTTAAATGAAGACTTTGGATCTGAAATTCAAACATGAAAATCTCAGGAGTCGGCCGACTGGCACTTGCGAACTGCTTCTGCTTCGGGCACCGTGCGGCAAGAAATACGGAAGAAAATGGCGTCGGCTGCATCTTTTATACCCCTGGCGCACTGACATCAGGGAAGAGGTGACAGCAAATGACGCTGGACCAAGACTTTGGAATTCAGGCCGACTGCGGGTGGCCTGCCAGCAGGATAACCCAAGAGTAATGACTGCAACAGTGAAACACTATGAACATCATTATATTGTCTGGAAATACTGGAGTTACCAACAACAGAGGAAATGCAGCAATAAATTTCAGGAGACTTGGAAATGCAGTTATTGAAAGAAGTCATAATGAACAGCTGTCCTTAAGATAAAAATACAAATAAAAAAAATAAAGTAAGCATAGAAATTTAGTCTTATTTTTATTTCAGTGGAGAAATAAACTCTGTACAGGGCTTGATGTTTACAGCAGGCAAAATATAATTAACTAAGAAAACAAAATGTTTGAGAGGAAACACAAGTCACATCCAAGAACAGCAAAGTACATGGAAAGAGCAAGAGATGCAATGTTGTGGTTAGGAATGTCAAGTCACATAGAGCAAGTATATGAGCAGTGACATTGCAATGCAGACCATAAAAACATAAAAGAACAGACAACAGCATACCAGTTACAGACACTCTACAGTAGACTGGAAATAGATTTCTCTTAATCCAGAGAAGCCAAATACATTGTATGGTTGGATAATTAAGTTCCCCGAAATAATCAAACTGACAGATACAAGTGCAAGTGGGGTTAATGCTTTTAACTGTATATTTTCAAGACAAGGGTTGCCCAATATTCTCATGCCTGATGATGGCCTCTAATACACAAATGTGGAATTCAGAAGATCTATGCACAAATGGGAATTCAAACTGAAGGTGCAGTCCACACTATCCTTAACTTGATGAGCAAGTGAAGAAAAAGTACAGTTGTGTATACTTACCATAAATGTAGATGTTCGAGTGTATTCACTGTTGCAGTCCTAACCAATGGGTTATCTGGCTCCTGGTACCCTCAATCGGCCAGAATACCAAAGGTAAGTACAAATGACGTCACTTCCTCAGTCTTTCTTGCCATAACAGTCAGAAGCCCCCAGAAAAGAAGGCTTAAACTAAATTTAGCCTGTACCTTAGGAAAAGAGAAAAAAGGGGGGGGGGAGCAGGACTGCAACAGTGAATATACTCGAACATCTACATTTATGGTAAGTGTACACAACTGTACTATGTTCATCGTGTTTCACTGTTGCAGTCCTAACAAATGAGTTGATTACCAAAGCCAGAGAAAAGGGAGCAGGAACCAACAAAATCAAGGATTGGAGATGATGCCCTGCAGAACAGCAGTGGCAAACCCTGCCCTGGCCTTCGAAAACAAAGGCAAATTATAATGCTTTGTGAAACTGTGAACAGAAGACCATGTGGCAGCTTCCAAAATGTCTTTAGTAGGGACAACCCTTAAAAAGGCTGCAGAAGTGGAAGCTGCTCTAGGTGAGTGGGTCCCAATCCCTAGAGGAGGAACCTTGCCATGAAAGGAATAACAAAAAGTAATACAATGAGCAATCCACTTAGAAATGGTTTTCTTAGAAATAGCCTTGCCCTGGGCTCCAGGGGCAAAGCTGACCAATAGCGGAGCTGATTTCCGAAGGTCTTTAGTCCTGTCCAGGTAAAACCTGAGCTGTTTATGCACATCAAGAGAATGTAGGATCCTCTCACCTCTATTTCAAGGATTAGGAAAAAAAGTAGGAAGGGTTATGGACTGATTGAGTCAGGCTAGAAACCACCTTAGGTATAAAAGAGGGGTTGGTTTTCAGAGAGACCCTATCTGCATGGAAAATAAGTAAAGGCTCCAAAGCCATAAAAGCCTGCAGCTCCGAAACCCTCCTTGCTGAAGTTAAAGCCAAGAGGAAAGCAGTCTTCCATGAGAGAAACTTTAAATCTGCAGTGGCAGCTGGCTCAAAAGGAGGAAGAGTGAGTTTCTCTAGAACAAAATTAAGATCCCAGGCTGGAGTAGCCACCCTTCTGGGAGGTTTTAAGTTGCAAGCACCTCTGAGAAACATTTTCATCAGAAGATGAGAGAAAATGGGTTGTTCAAAAGAACAATGAGCAGAAATGGCTGATGTATGGATCTTGATGGAGAAAAAAGAAAGACCACCCTGAAGCAAATCAGCCAGGTATTCCAAGATCAGAGGAAGGGTAGGCTGAGAAGAAGATTCCCCTATATCCTGCATCCAAAGAGAGAATATTTCCCATTTGCCAGCATAAGACTTCCTAGTGCTAGGCCTCCTGGCCTTCATCAGCACGTCAACCACCTGCTGAGATAGGGAAAAAGAATAGGAAGGAGTCATACAATGAGACAAGCTGCCAAATGGAGAGACTAAAGATGAGGATGTAGAACGTTTCCCCCTTCCTGAACCAAAAGATCTGGCCTCAGAGGAAGATGCCAAGGAGGAAATTGGGAGAGACTGTGAAGCAGTGGATACCAATGCGGCCTGGGCCAGTCCGGAGCTCGGAGAATAGCCCATGGTCGTAGTCCCTGATCTCCAATAATACTCTGGGAATAAGAGGAAGAGGAGGGAAGGCATAAACTGACAGCAGCGTCCAAGGGAAGGACAGAGCATCCACTCTCCAGGCCCTGCTGTAATGCTGTCTGGTGCACAAAAGAGGTAGAAGATGGTTGTCTGGAGAGGAGAAGAGATTCACTTGAGGAGTGCCCCAACATTGAATGATGCTGTGAAAAACTGCTCTGTTCAGATGCCACTCATGAGGATCCAGGATCTGTCTGCTCAACTGGTCTGCCAAAACATTGAGCCTTCCTGGAAGAAACTGAGCTATGAGATGCAGGCCCAGGGATGCTGCTATGGACCAAAGACTCATGCTCTGTCTGCACATGAGGTAAGAATGAGTCCCTCCCTTTGTTGATGTACCACATGACTGTGGTGTTGTCTGTCCTGACAAGTAGGCTCCTTGGAGAAAGAAGATGCTTGAAAGCTAGTAAAGCCTGCTGGACTGCCATCAACTCCTTTAAATTTATGTGCAGGTGCATCTGCTGGATATTCCAACTTCCCTGTTTGCATCTGCCATCCAGATGAGCTCCCAAGGCGTAGTCCGATGCGTCTGTGGTAAGAACTTGAGTGGTCAGGGTGGGCAAAAAGGCATACCTTTGTTTTGTAGACAGGCTGTTTCCCACCAAAGAAACTCTGTCCGCAGACATGGAAGCAGAGGAATTATCAAATCCAGGTCAAGTGTTCTTGAGGGTACCATTGCAATTTCCTCATATGCAGTTTTGCATATGGAATCATGAGAATGCAAGAGGCCATGAATCCCAGAGCTTGCAGGTATTTCCTTGCAGGGAGCTGGGACAGGCTTGCCAAATCTTTGAAGTAAATTGAGTTGTCTGATTCTACTGGGTGAGATATATCATCTGTGCGGATGTATTCAGACTCACTCCCAGGAATGTAATCTCTTTGGTTGGTACCATTTTTAATTTTTCCACATTGAGAGTGCAACCCAGGGAAGAGAGAAGAGTCTTTACAAATTCCAGATCCTTTAGCAGCTGCTCCTGAGAATTTGCTTGATATAGACAGTCATCCAAGTATGGATAAATCTGAATTATCTTTTGCCTTCAAAAAGCAATGACTGGAACCAGGCACTTTGGGAAAACTCTGGGAGCAGTAGATAAGCCAAAGAGCAGCACAGGGAATTGATAATGTTGCTTGCCTACCCTGAAACGAAGGTATTGCCTGCAACTTTCCCTGATAGGGATGTGCAAATAAGCTTCTTTGATATCCAATGTCACCAGCCAGGAATCCTTTTCTAACACTGGCAGTGACTGATGCAGAGTGAGCATTTTGAACTTTGGAATGATCAAGAAAGTGTTCGGGATGGAAAGATCCAGGATAGGATGCCAGGTGCCTTCTTTTTTGGAACTAGAAAAAGTCTGGAATAGAATCCCTGGCCTAACTGCTAAGCAGGAACTGATTCTATTGCTCCCATATGTAACAGAGACAACATTTGCTTTTCTACTTCTGCCCTTTGGTTTGGAGGAGTGTCCAGGAATCCTTTGGGTACTGGAAAGGTGTGGAAAGAAAACTTGTTCCCTAGGGATAGAGTTCTGAGTACCCATCTGTCGTCCATGATGGTGGCCCAAACATTTGCAAATAGGGGCAACCTTCCCCCTAAAGGACTCTCCAGGCAGGCCAGAACAGGCAGAAGTTGGAGAGTCATTGAGAATGTTTAGACTGAGATTCAGGTTTAGAACTTCCCACCTTGGAAGAAGAAGACTGCCAATGCTTAGACCTTTGAGGGGTTGCCCCCTGCCCTCTAGAAGATTTGTAACCTCTAGTCCTAAAACGGCTCTATCTGCTAGTATCAGGGAACGTCCAACTCTTAGAAGGGTAATTCCCGCTAAAGCGAGGAGGCTGAACTTGCAGAAAGTCTTTAACTGTCTGCATAGACTTGGCCTTGTCTTCCATCTTCCTGAGCACTTCCTCTGCTTTGCTGCCAAAAAGACTGTCCTTATGCAAAGGTACATCTAAAAGCTTAGCCTTAATAGGCTCTGGTAGGGGCTGCTCCCTGAGCCAAATGTACCTTATAATAACAGAGTCAGTAGCTGTAGCAATACAGGAGGCTTCTAGAATGTCAAAGCCACAATGTAAAGCATGCTTATTGACTAGACTGGCAGAATTCAGCAAATCCTGCATATCCTTACTCTCTGCCAACTGAAGCACACCTGCTATCCTAGATTTAATAGCTTCCAAGATGTGCTGCTGGTACTTCAGCATATGAAAAAGACAATTAGTAGACCTAATAGCAAGAGTGGCAGAGGAATAAACCTGTTTACCCCACCTATCTAGGTTCCTGGATTCCCTGTCAGAAGGAACAGGATTTTAAGTAATAGTGGCCTTAACTCCTTTAGGTCTTTGAGAAATAACCTCTGGATCAGCCAATGGATTCCTGAAAAGAAACAAATAAGAATCAGGAACTCTATAGTACCTGTCAGGTTTCCTGGGAGCAGGAAGAACTGAATTTGGAGTCAAGGAATTTTCCAGAAACACATCATCAACCACTTCCAACACAGGAGGAATAGCCAAAGGCTTATGCTGAGGCAAATCCAAAAACTCCCTAAACCTTTTCTTAGAAAGGGGGTGATCCTGACTTTCTCATTTAAAATGTTCCCTGAGAGTATTTAAAGTATCGCCAAAAGAGAAATATGGAGGAGAAGCAGAAGGGATGGACTCCACTGCGTCTGAATCCTCAAAAGAAGAGAAAGCTTGAGAAAATTCTTCTTCATCCACAGAAATACTAGAAGCATTTGAACCTTTAAAGGACAAAGCCTCAGGAAAGACATTGCTACCCTTTTTTTAAGGATGAGGCTGTGAACCCCTAATAAGAATCAAAATGTCATCAGCCATTTTAACCATTTGAGAATGAGGGGAATGAGAGGAAACTGGAGCCTGCTTCTTCATAGGCTTACGACTGGAAGATTTACCTGCAAGTCTAAAGGACTTGGGAGGCCTGGCAACCGCCAAAGTTGCAGCCGAAGTTGTTTGTATCAGTTTGCTGTCTGAATGAAGAACTGAGGTGTAGGACACTGGAGTCAGCTTCGCAGCTCTGGATCCAGCTGAAGAGGCAACAGGTGGAAGGTCAGAAGGCAAAATGGACACCTAAGGCCTGGGGACCTCAGATATGGTCTCAACTGAGGCCTGCAGTTGAAAATCTGCGGGCTGCAAAGGCACCTAACTGGCTACCACATGACCGACGACCAACCTAACATCATCCGATGACTTGACCTTCGGAAGCCTGTCACAGTCCTTACGCTTGCGCTTCTTGGGGATATCCAAAGCCTGAAGACCAGCAGATGCCATACTGACAAACTTAGGCCAAACTCCAAAATGCTTAGCTAAAAGCTTAGCCCGACGACGAATAGTACGCGGATTAAAGGAAGCACAAAGATCACAATTAGGAATGTCGTGGTCAATGCCTAAACAAATAATACAATAGGAATGAAAATCTCTATGGGGAATCTGCTTTCCACAGGTAAGACAATTATTAACCTTTTCTGACATTTGTTAAGGCAAGAAAAGAGGATCCCCAACGGGGTATTTAGCTGTAGATGACTTCAACTTCATAGTCGGAAACACAAAAGGTAAATTGCCGAGCAGCACTCATGCAAGAAATGCTTCTGCTTCAGGCTCCATAGCAAGGAAGTAACGTCGGCAGTCTCCTTTTGTATTGGACGCCCTGATGTCCTTTACAGCCGACAGCCAACGTCATTTTTACTTACCTTTGGTATTCTGGCCGATAGAGGGCTACCAGGAGCCGGATAACCCATTGGTTAGGACTGCAACAGTGAAACACGAACATCTATACAGAGATGGATCCTGACAGAAAGAGCAGTCATGAAAGTTATGAGGAGTAGCATCTTGCAACACTAGAATACAGAAATATTCCCGGCAGAAACTAAGTCTCTTACTTGCTTAACTTTATAAGGGCAAAATGTTGAAAAATATTGTTCTACAGTATTGTTGATGACAGATTGCCAATACGACTGAAAGTAATGCTGGAAAGAAATTTGCACAGATAGAAAAACTGCTATGACTCAAACTGCAGAAAATTAACAGGCTTACAGGTTAGAGACAAAGTAATAATCCATAAATCGTGGGAAAATACATTGCCTGAAGCTGATACAGTTCTAAAAAGAGTTGAGCCTACATCATAAGTAGCTCATAGAGAAGATATTAAGTTATCTGGAGAGACTGCAGACATCTGCAGAAGAAGAATTTATTGAAACTGGAGGTCCAGGAAGATGATCATTCAGAAATCTCATGACCAGCCCTGCCACCTGAAAACTGAGAACATAATGACCATGAAATTGCTGCAGAGATACTCTTAAAGCTCTGTCTCCAGCTAGTGCAGCAAATGTTATCTCAAAAGTAAGACCAGGTGTCCAGATAGGCCTGTTACACCTGCTGGACCTGACTGACCACTGAACAAATCAGATAGATTATATGGTCTGTTCCAGAAGTAAAAATTATTTTAGTGAGTGGAAGTTGCAGTCTTAAAAATGTCTCTCTGCAACATATTAAAAACTTTGCTTTTTAATGTAAACAGTCCATGACATGCACAGTACACTGTGAAGATTAATCACTGAATTTTAGTTTAAGGGACTTCATATACAGATATCATCAACAGCTGAGCTGATATTCTGCTTCATCAGCACCTATCTGATCAAAGCCATAATATTGGCTACAAAATTCAGAAAAAAAAATTTACCAAAACAAAACCAAACACAAAAGGAAAACGCATTGCTTCCATTTGCAATTGGCAGAAACAACTGCACATATCCCAATTTAAAGCATCACAAAAATGAATTAAATAAAAAACAAACACCTACAACATGGTGGCTCTGATCACCACACTTCCTTATTTATATATACCAACTCTACTTTGGCACACCCATCACAAAATGGAAATTACTAAGTGCTATAGTTGACCACAGAAGGTTCAGCTATAGCACTAATTACCAAGTGCTGGGCTGTATAAAGCTAATACAGGCTAACAGCCCCTCTTATTAAGTCAAAGATCCCTCCTCCATCCTTTCTCACAGTCTTTAATACTCTCAATGACATCCAGTATTTATTTTACTGTTCATTCTGACCAACAATAGAAGAAAAACTTCTGTAGTAATTTTCCACACAACTTTAATTAAATAAATAAGCAGAAAATATCTCCAATAAAGATTCCAGAAATAAAAACTTTTAACACAGAAAGTGCAAGCGATGTGGCTTTGTAAGAAAACTGGTAACAATCGATAAAGGTATGTTATTTTTTTACATTACTTTCAGCAAATGTTTATACCCCGTCAAAACTTAACATTCGCTGCTCAATATTTGGCATACCATATTTGGAATTGCTATCTGATCTATGAGTATGAAGTTGTACAACGTTGATCAAAATGTAATTTATGAGAACATCTGAAAAGTAACATTTTCAAACAGAATTTTGCAATGGTACACAACAGTTTGAGAGAAGGGTCCTAAACTGAAAATTGCATACCATAATTCCACACACAAGTTATAACTCTGCAGATAAATTAATCAAAAAGGAAGTTGATAAAATGATAATGTTTTAACATTATTTTCAACAAATACCTGTAACTTGGTAAAAACATGTTGCTCTAAAGATTTTCAACACACCATCTATGGACTACCATCAATACCTTAACTAGAAGTTATGCAACTCAGATTTAGAACAAAATTTTACAAAACTGACTGTGAATGACATTTACAAATGGCACACAACAGTTTGACAGAAGGGTCACTATAATGACTGACATGAAAAAGTTCATACCAAAATTCTACACATTTAAAGGGTTATAACTCTGCACAACAAAGAACTAGCTGAAATGGATGGAGGAACTATGTTATACTGCATGAAATTAATATTAATACAAATGGTAATGTTGACAAAACAGCAAGGCTTTCAAAAATGGCCGCAGTGTCACCAAATAAATATAAGTACTCTCAAAGGTTAAAGTATTCTCTAAAAGACCAGCCACAATGAAAACTTTAAATATATTTAATAATAAATAATAAAAGAACATGAAAATACTAAATATCTATTTACAATAAACACCAGAGTTTCAAATCACAGGAAATAATACAGGTGGCATGTTCACATGGTTACAAAAAAATAAAAATAAAAAAAACAATAGTTAACTAATCTTCCTATATTTTCTTAACTGATCTAAAGAATTACTATTCCTTGGTCACTTACTACAGCAAGGCAAGATGAAGTAGGTGAGAGATCCTTTAGCAGGTTACAAAAACAGAGTGCTATGAGACTTCAGCTTCATCTAGTATTAAAATATCACTTTTAGTGACGTATTACAGAATGACATCACATACATCTGGTCATCTGACTTCTGGTTCCCATGCTTCCTCCCTTAATAGAAGCGGTCAAGATGTAGCACATATGTGTCAATAATACACCTTGTGCAGCTGAATGAATAAGGTAATAAAGCTGTGAACCACAAAATACAGTATCTGGGGAAGTATCACACTTTGAACAACTGACCCACATCCTGCTGGCCTTGATTTTTCTTAGTGAATTCAATGGGCAGCTGACAGGCTGAATTAAAGCAATATCCTAATATTCTACTTTACTGGCCTGTGATACTACACTATGTATGGCAGAATGGACACAACATTCAAATACATGAAAACCAGCAGCACAGGAAAGTCAGTTTGTTTCATAGTACTATAATTTTTGCTCCCAATGTATATTGGCTATATAGTTCAAGGCTACATAAGAAGTAATGGTGTGTGTGTGTGTGTGTGTGTGTGTGTGTGTGTGTGTGTGTGTGTGTGTGTGTGTGTGTGTGTGTGTGTGTGTGTGTGTGCGTGTGTGCGTGTGTGTGTGTGTGTTTAGGTGTATATGTTGGGGTGGGGGTCCTGTGATTATCTGCCTCATGCAGAAGGATTGCGCTATTGTCCAGTTACACCAATTTTGCATCAATGATATTCAGAATATGATCATATGTCTGGGATTTACAATGACCTTGCCTGCCAGCAAAATTATACCTGAACTTTTTTTTCATCTGCATACACTGTAAAGCACTACTGTGACAGTATCCAACACATTTTGAGATTCTAGAGATTGTTACTGAGAGAGAAACTGATGTTGATTTTTTTCATTTTCTCACAGTACAGCATATTCTCCGTCATTAATATCTGCCAAGTGATGTATTAATATGCTCATAAAGCAATGCTTTTACTATCTTTACTAGGTGGAAAAATCATACGGATGTAGCATTCATGTTCACAATTGTGAAGATGTGAGATAGTGCCAGCTGTGCCAGACAGAGTACGGCAGTGCATATGTGTAACATAAGCCAGCATAGCTAGCTGGAGTTTTGTAAAGAATTATATGTCATTTGAATATCAAACTGATTTCTACAGATGCTTGCATTAAAAATGTATTTGTAATGCTGCTTGTGCTACAAATGTTATTAACAGTAGGTCCTACTGGACAGAAAAGAAATATACATGTATGGCAGGATGTATTGTTGCAACTGCTGAAATGTTCATATTTTAACAGAGCATATTGGAAGAGACGGGGTTAAGTTCAGCCCAGCTAACCTTAAAAATAGCATGAAATTAAATGCCTTGGTTTAGGCCATAAAGATTCTATCTCACAGGTCTGAATGCAGTCAGAAATGCAATGTTTATGAAAAGCCTAAGGGAAATGGTACTTGGTGCAGGGAGGTGCATCTGAAAATACCGTGTGTGTTTATTTTTTTTCTGTGAACGTTCCCCGCCAGAGTTAGTGGTGAGGATTGAGGCTCCTTGATCACTGGTCCAGAGAAGGGACGTTACATATTGGTGAGCAGTGATGTAGATATTAATTGAACTTCTTTAGGCTGTAAGCAGTTGTCACTAAAGGTGTGTATACTCTCAGGAGCCACAAGGTAAACATACAAAGTTTCACTTTTCACAACAGTTTTATTTATTTTTGTTAGTTTAGTTTAGTTTCATCAGGGAAAGCAGGCAAAGATGTCAGCAGAAGATTATGGCAAGCTGATAGTGAACCAGTTGGCTAAGGTGTGCAAATCCAAAGGAATTGTGGATGCCAACCTGACTAAGGAGGAAATGATTTCAGTAAATTTCAGTAAATTTCTTCCAGACTATAAAGCAGGTGATAATTGTGATAGTTTTATTCATATATTTGCAAAAGTATGTAGAAAATAAGATGCTGACCAAGGGCTCTAGGTATGGTTCCTGACCCCCTTACTTCATGGTAAAGCTATAGCTGCCGTTTCTAAATTGTATAATACTGATTCTTTAAATTATAAAAAATGTTGTGAGCATAGACGTAAGGCAGATGAAAGTGTATCTGATTACATTGCTGAGCTAAGCACTTATTTTCATAGGTGAGAGAGTGGGTGTCAGGTCACCACTTTTGAAAGGCTGGCAGATCTTTTGGTGATGGAACAAGCCCTTAGTACTTTGCCTGAGGACATGAGAATCTGGTTGACAGACCAGGAGTGTAACTCTGCAATTGAACTGGGGAGAAAAGGGCATCTCTACCTATTAAGCAGCGCACCACTACACAAGAGATCCAGTGCTGCACATGGATATAAGGGAACCCATGGTGGGCAGCCTAAACCAACCCAACTGAGTCCACCAGTAACAGGGGAAGCCACTAGCTGAGGTACACCACCAGGATCAAGGTTTAGATGTTTTAAATGTAGCCAGAGGGGCCATGTAGCATACAAATGTGCACAGAAGCAAGGTGGAGGAGTCAGCAAGTGGCAATAACACATGCCAGTGGTATGTTTTTTTTTTCTCAATAAATTTTTTATTAAGTATTTAAAACCAGACATTTAGGAGTTTTGTACATGAAAAATAGGTTTGAATAAGCAAATTGCAACTCTAAAAAAAAAAAAAACAATCATTCAGGAGAGTTTACATATATCACTGATAACAAAACATTACAAAATATATACACTATATACAGGTTAGGCATCCTGAAAAGAGAATAAAAAAATAGGAAAAAAATACCATCGTAATACAATAGAAGAATTGAAGGCATTAACTATTGATAATATTTAATACTTTTTCTAACACTAACTTTTTCAATGCCTTTTTTTTTGGACTTCTAACTATATTCCTTTGAGCATCAATATATGAATAAGCCATTTTTTGAAACGTAACCCAATTTAGTTTGGTGCGATCAAGCCATTTTTGTGTTATGTAAAGTTTTAATAAGGAGCAAATAAAGATGATAGCATGAGTATCTGATTTTGAAAGATGAATTAATGGAATATGAAGAATAGCAAATTCCCAGGACAATGTAGATTTGTGGTACCCCATTTTCTGCAGTCTGACTTTCAAAGAGGTCCATAATCTATGAGAAAAATGACAATACCACAAGATGTGAAGATCTGCTTGGGGGTTATAACAGCATGAGCATGCTGCGGATTTGTTTGGGTTGAATTTATTTAATTTGTATGGGGTATAATAGGCATCATTATTAATCATTAATTGTGTGTACAATAGTTTTTTGAAAGGGATAAATTCCTTTGTATATCTGATAGCCAAAAGTTTCTGAGACTCAGATAATCGGGAATTGTAATTTAACCATACATTAGATAAAAGACAATTGTGTTCCATCATTAAGCTCTTTAACAATTTGTAGGAATTTGAAAGCATTTTATCTGATGAAGATAGTATTTTGATAACTGCATTGAGATTATTCATTTGATGTTCTATGGGGTCTATACATAAAAACTTATTTTTAATTATTACTCTTAATTGACGAAGAATAGGCAAATAGTTCCAGTTAACTTTCAAAATCTTACGCCAATCAGGTAAAGATAAGTCAAGATGTTTCAAAATATCTCCAACTTTTAAATTTTTTATTAGAGGATATTTTGTTAAGTTAAAAGGTTTGTTATCAATCATTATATTTGGGTTTAGATGAATTGGTTGGATAAAATGAGAAATCCTATCTAAGTTGCAAAGTTTAAGTAAAGTTTGAAAAGCTTTAATCTTTTGTTTAATAAAGATGGACAAATTTTTAGCAGATATGGTGTCCAAAGAGAAAAAAGGAACAGCTTCTGGGTTTATATTTTTTGAAATGATGTAATTATACCATATTTTATCCATATAGAATGATTTATATGAGAAATATTCTTGAAATTAGATATGGTGAAAAGTTTATTAGATGAAACAATCAAATAATAGAGATGTAGATTAGGAAGACCCAAGCCACCCCTTGTCCTTAGAAATTGATAATCTGGAATATGAAATTCTAATGGATTTAGGGAACCATAGAAATTTAGCCAAAACTTTATTTACAGATTCAAAGAAGGATTTCGGGATTATCTGGTCAGACGACGTGAATTGGTAAAGAAATTTAGGCAAAATATTCATTTTAATTATGGCAGCCTTTGATAAAAGTGAAAGATTTAGATGTTCCCACCTGTTTATATCAGATAATATTGAATTCCAAACTTTATATATGTTATTTTGAAAAGAAGATTTATTATTGTGTTCTAAGTTGATACCTAAATATTTTATACTATAAGTGAACTGAAATTGATGATCTGAGAACAGAAATGCTTTATGTACTAAATGATTTAAGGGAAATATATAGGTTTTAGATGAATTTAAAAGATAGTTCGAAACAGAAGAGAAGTAATCAATAGAGTTAGTTATTTTTCTATAGTCAGATAGTGGAGTTTGAAAGTAAATTACTAGGTCATCAGCAAAGGCTGAGAAATAAATTTTGGTATTAAAAATTCTAGGAACATTGTGAAAAGTATTTTGAATAATATATAACAACAAAGGTTCTAAATAAATATTAAAGAGAAAGGGAGACAATGGACAGCCTTGTCTTGTTCCTCTAGAAATCTTTATAGGAGAAGAAAAGTGACCATTAATGTAAAGTCTAGTAAACATATCTTTGTACAATACTTTTAAAAAGTTTATAAAGAATAAAGGAATATTGAAACAAGACATAGTCTGAAAGAGAAAGTTCCAACAGACTTTGTCAAAAGCATTTGATGCATCAATGATCAGAGTATAAATTGGGTTTGTATCATTTTTAATAAGATGAATGATAGATTCTAATGACAGCGTATTATCCCAGGCATGTCTGCGGGACATAAAACCAGATTGATCTTGAGAAATAATTGAAGGTAAAATTTGTTTCAATCTACCAGCCAAAATAGATGATAAAATCTTAATATCTACATTTATTAAAGAAATGGGTCTATAATTAGCTGGGTCAGATTTTTCTTTATTACTTTTCAGAATTAAGATAGTTTTAGATGTATTCCAATGAATATCTGAGATATTGTTAATTCTTATGTGATTATATACTTTGAAAAGAAAGGGAAGAATTACCAATTTAAAAGTTTTGAAGAATTCTGGAGTGAAACTGTCAGGACCAGGAGATTTGCCAGGTTTAAGACTATCAATTGAATCCAAGATTTCTTGTAAGGATATAGGAGCAGAAAGTAAACTTTGTTGGTTATCATTTAGTTTAGGGAAATGGAGAGAATTTAAAAAGGTTTTTATGTAATTATCATTACTAGAATTAGAAGACTTTGAATATAAATCAGTAAAAAGAGAAGTAAAGAGCTGAATAATTTCGTCATCCGTGTTATATAATCTATTCTTATAAGACAAAGATGAGATTTTTGGTCTATCAAAGTTAATTTTAATAATTCTAGCTAGTAGTTTAGAGGGAACCTGGGCCCATTCTGAATATGAAGCGAGTAACTTTTGTTCAGCTAAAGATAGATTATTTTGATGAAGCAAAATTAAATCTCTTTGGCATTCAAGAATCTGCTTTTCTATAGTATAGTCGTGGTTCATTCTAAGTTGATTTTCCAAAGATAGAATTCTAGACTTTAAGAACTCCTCTTTCTTAAAGTAAAGTTTTTTGAAATAGGCCACTTTACTGATAAATAATCCTCTTAATCTCACTTTACATGCAGCCCATTGTATGTCATAAGGGATATCTGATGATCCCAGGTTACCTTCCATTTCCTGTAAGATTTCGGAACATTGTTTACAAATTTCTTCATTTAGTAGTAAATTATTATTTAAAGACCATTTGTTCAAATTAAATTTATTTTTAATATTAGTATTTATGTTTAATTTTAATAAAATTCTTGAATGATCTGAAAAAAAATCTAGGTTCAATATTAAAATCTAAAATATATTTTGAAATAGAATCAGAAATTAGAAAAAAATCCAATCTGGACCATGAACGATAACACTTAGAGTAATAGGTATAAACATCATTTCTATTTGAGACTTTAACAGTGTGTAGTGGGTCCATTACCTTCAAATGAAAAAAAGGATAGAAGGCACAACAGCCGAGGTAGAAGTGTTGAAGAATGTCCTGTATTGCTGCCAAAGTTCAAATACAATAATATCCGAGGTCCATAAACGTAAAAACAGGTTTATTGAAAAAACACAAAATAAACAACGTCGACCTAGGTTTCGTTCGTCTCCACGAACTTCTTCAGAACATCTAAATGTGATATAAAACTCTTTAAATATCTTCCAAATCAACAATGAATGGTACCAATTATCCAATTAATTGCCCATTAACAAGTTCTGAACTGTTTCTTAAAGGAAACGATGAAAATGTTAAAACAACAAATAAAATAAATTGAAATAAAAAATATATATTACCATGAATTAAAGGCAGCAAATACATATGCAAATAGTGTGTGTAGTAGTTGCGTGTGTACTTGTACAAAATATAAAATTGTATATATATGTAAAATGTATGAGTAACGTACATGTGTTTTATTGTAATACGTCCTGGGATAAATTAATAAAGGTAAATAATAAAGTTATGTATATTTTCTATATTATGTACTCATATCACCCACTGCTAATCGTACGTCCCATATACATACAATGTACCAATAAAATATATAAATTAAATTTGATGTATGTGAGGAAATGAGAGTCTAACACTCAAATGTATAAGTGGTAATTAATAAACGGTAAGAAGTATGTAATAAGTAGTGAATAGTTAGTTAGTGGTAGTATACCCAAAACCGTAGGGTGAAACCGTGGGTGTGTATTATTGTTGTTAAAATAATATATGTGCAATATTTATTAAAAATATATATAAATACATATAAATACTCTGCCTGGGGATTAAGCATAAATAATTGTTAGCTGTTGGCTAACTGTAAATACACTTGTACATAAATAAATAAATTAATTAATTAATTAATTAATTAATTAAATTGATGAATAAATATACTGTGCAAATATGCTATCTTATAAAATCATGTACATGTTATATAGTGAAAGAAAAACAACACATGTTGCAGTGTAAGTTGTCAAATTAATAACCCTTGATATTTTTTAACCTTAAAATGGGCTTAATACTAATGTATTCATTGAGTCCAGGGTACTGGTGAGCATTGAGAATTATCTGCATCCGCAATTCTAAAACGTCTAAATTATATTTGGTAATTTTACCCTGTGGGTCTATATGTTGGTGTGATACACCAAAAAACTTAAAAAAATGATTTTCGCATTGGTTTATGTGTCTGGCTAATGCATTCGTTAATTTTTTATTTTTAATGTCCAATAAATGCTCTTTGACCCTATCTCTTAAATGCCTACTAGTTTTGCCAATGTAAAACCCTTCACACTGTTGACAAACTGCAATATAAACAACATTGGTGGTATAACAATTAATATGCTGACTAATTTTAATATTGTGTTTGTTTACTATCACGTTTGTACCAGTGTTTATCAAGTATTTACATGTTGAACACCTACCGCATTTAAAATTACCCAAGGTTTGTGTGAAACATTGCTAATTTTAACATTCAGACTTTCAAACAAATCCTTAAAGGATGTATCTTTCCTGAATACAAAAGTAACTTGCCCTTTAAATATTTCTCCCATAGTCCTATCCGCACTTATCAAATTCCAATTCTTGTTAACAATATTCTTAATTCTCGAGGATGTATCATTAAATGTGGTAATGTACAATGGAATATTGTTACATATATATTTCCTTAAATCAACACCTTGACCTTTTAAGCCATTGGTAGATACCTCCTCATTACTGTTCAATAAAGCCTTGTAAAATCCATTGCCTCTCTTACCTATCACTTCATTTGCAATGTTCCTGCAAAGTCTCTAGGATACCCTCTGTTCAAGAATAATGTAATAATATAATCTAATTCTTGTTCAAAGTCCACCTCCTCACTAACCATTTTGCTGCCCTCACCATCTGACCCTTTACTACGGCCTTTTTCTGATGGTGAGGTGCCAACTATCAAAATGTAAATAAGAATTTGAGAAGGTGGACTTCCTATATATATTAGATACAAGCTTCCGCTTGATTTTGTCGTAAGTTAAATTAATATCTAGGTAGCTAATACTATCCTGACTAATAACATGTGTAAAATTTAAAACCACACACTACTATTGATATAATCTAAAAAATTTTAGTACTGCTTGCCCCTTTCCATATGATAATTAAATCGTCTAAAAAACGACCATAAAATTTGACATTGTTAATAAAAAGGTCTGAGTTGAACACGTAATTCAATTCCCAGTATGTCAAAACAAAGTTAGCGAAATTGGGGGCACACGCTGCTCCCATAGCTACTCCACTAACTTGTTTGTAGTGTGCCCCCTCAAAAAATATAAAATTATTTTTCAAAACAAGTTCCATAAGTTTAACTATAACGTTAACTTTGTTTTGATCATATAGGTTGGTATAATACAATTGCTCCTCTAACCATTCTAACCCGCTGTCATGGGGTATAACAGTAAAAAGGTTACACACGTCCAATGTAATAAATGTGTCTCCATCATGAAATCCTATGGCCTTAATTTTGCTCAAAAAATCCCAAGAATCCTTGAGAATGTGGGAAAAATACTCAATGCCTGGTTTTAAATGGTAATCCAAAAATTGACTAATAAAATGTGTCTTACTGCGTTTACCATCCACTATAGGTCTGAATTGTAGGTTGTCCAGACCTTTATGTATTTTTGGGATGCCAAAAATTCCACTTATAACTGGATATTCATTCTGTAAAAATTGCCACTCGTGTTCATCCACCTCACCTTGGAACAGCATGTCAAATAGTGTATCATCAATTCTTTTATATGCTATGTTTATCTCGTTCCTACTTACTTCCCTGTAGGTGTCTCCCTCTAACATAGCGTTCATGTAAGAAACATAATCTTCATGATCAACTATAACTATTCGCTGCCCTTATCGGGTTTCATGATTCTAATATTTTGGTCGATAATATCCTGTTTAAAATGACTTCTTCTTCTTCAGTTAAGTTCTTATTACTATTACGTTTCCTGTTATAATTAGTAAAGGCATCCCTAAAATCGTTTTCAGTTGCTTTCTCAAAGAAAGCAACCTTTCGCATGGGTGGATTGTAAATACTGGCTTGGATAGTTTGTTTGCACCAATCTCACCACTATCCCAAGTATTACTCTGATACAAAACCTTTAAATTCAATTTCCGGTGAATAGTTTCAAATCCAATATTGTGTTAACAGATTCCCATTCTACATGGTACAAAACTAAAGCCTTTTGAAAACAGGTCGACACATTCATTATCAAAACCTGATTTGTATAATTATATAGTTTAAAATCCCCTTTGCTATTCATCACGATTTTGGGTTTAAAAAACAGCCTACATTCCCTATCTTGTACAAGTTGACCAGTGAAATTTTCTTGTGTACCCCCATTATCCACACACAACATGTCTACATTGTTGTTAGTTGTAACTGCATTGTTGCTAACGTTTGAATTATTAATGTCAGCATTATCTAATAATCCATCATATGCATATATTGATAAATCACATAATGCATCATCAATATCTATACATGCTCTACCAAAAGCGTTGTCTATAACACATTCAATTGTGTTATCAGTGTCACTTGTATTTAAAATAATATTTTCTTCTGTTCGCTGTTGCCCTTCATGTTCATTTGAAATCAAACTAATCCCTGAATTAATGGTATCTGTGTTGACTACTTCACACACGTTATTAGCATAAATGTCTAAGTCATTGTTTTGCAAGATGATGATATCACTTGATAGCCGCTGACCAGTATCAGTACATGAGGTTAAATCGCTTGGTGTATCGCACCTGCCCACGTAATGTGAGTGAGTCGTACTGTTGTCACTGTCCATACAGACTTGCAAGGCTTTTGATGTATAATGAAAAGAAATACTGTCTATCTCCGTGACTTGTGAATAAGCCTCTTGTAAGCAATCTGATACAACTAAAGTTACTCCGTCACTACTGGGCATCGAGATACCCGTTTGCTTTTCACTAAAGGACAAAATCTTGTTGTTAAATGATGACGGTAAAAAATGCTTACCAAGTACCTCCAGGTGTTGGATGCCAGCGGCTACTTGCGCGCCCCCCACGCGTTTTTTTGTTGTTGGAAATTAACTTTCTTGTTTTTATCATAATCTCTTTTGGGTCTTGTCCCTATATACACTCATATTCCTCATCATCTTCAAATTGGTGTTGCCCCCTTAGCCGTTTTGATCTTCTGAGTCCTTCTCCCTCTCCCGGACTGCCATGTTGCCAATACCTGTCAACTTCCGACTGAAGAGGGGAAGTGATGTCATCCAACACATCCATATGGTTATTACCCCCATCCGACCTACCATCGTTATAACCGCGTTGTGTGGGTTTAGATTTGGGATATACCAAACCAGATGAGTACACCTTCATATTCCTTTTGATTTTGTTTTGTTTTTTATCGTAGATAATATTACAACTGTGCTCTACCTCTTTAATAATGTTGACATAGTTGGTGTAATATTGGTCAAAGAGAAGGTCCTGACTAATGTAATTATTTAAGGTGTCCAATTCTGACATAAGTATATCAATCTTTTTATCGTTGTAGGTGATCATAATTTCCATTAGGGCTAAGCCTGTTTTGTTGAATAGTCCATGCAAATCCTTGAGCATATCCGGATCATGCTCACTACCATTTGGGTATCTCCACAGTCTTAACCCTTTGGGGACTAACCCCAATTCAATATTTTTGCGTAAGTACCCATTCTCCATCTGGGTTCTTTTAAGTTTAAACATTTTTACTTCAAAGGAACGTAGCCACTCTCTCATATTACCCTCTATGATGTTGTTGGAATTGCTCATGGGAGTGTGCTTAGAATTGAATGAGTATTGATTTGTCTTCCATGAGTCAACACAAACCAATTCTGCTTGCTCCTTGTGGCATCATATCACCCTGCTGTCCATTGCCACTATTTATGTTATAACCAGATGCTGTGTTCGCTGGTACAGGTGTTGGTTGAGTGAGCGGCAACCCTAAACTACCAGTGGGCTCCGTGTTAGCATTAGAATTAGTCATAAGTTGATGGATTAACGCTGTATGCAATTTCAACTGCTCGTTCATTTCTTTTAACAGCAGCCCCACTTCAAGACCGCCTTCTTCCTCCATCGCTGATACACTAAAAACCAGGAACCAATACCTTCAAATGAAAAAAAGGATAGAAGGCACAACAGCCGAGGTAGAAGTGTTGAAGAATGTCCTGTATTGCTGCCAAAGTTCAAATACAATAATATCCGAGGTCCATAAACGTAAAAACAGGTTTATTGAAAAAACACAAAATAAACAACGTCGACCTAGGTTTGTCGTCTCCACGAACTTCTTCAGAACATCTAAATGTGATATAAAACTCTTTAAATATCTTCCAAATCAACAATGAATGGTACCAATTATCCAATTAATTGCCCATTAACAAGTTCTGAACTGTTTCTTAAAGGAAGCGATGAAAATGTTAAAACAACAAATAAAATAAATTGAAATAAAAAATATATATTACCATGAATTAAAGGCAGCAAATACATATGCAAATAGTGTGTGTAGTAGTTATGTGTACTTGTACAAAATATAAAATTGTATATATATGTAAAATGTATGAGTAACGTACATGTGTTTTATTGTAATACGTCCTGGGATAAATTAATAAAGGTAAATAATAAAGTTATGTATATTTTCTATATTATGTACTCATATCACCCACTGCTAATCGTACGTCCCATATACATGCAATGTACCAATAAAATATATAAATTAAATTTGATGTATGTGAGGAAATGAGAGTCTAACACTCAAATGTATAAGTGGTAATTAATAAACGGTAAGAAGTATGTAATAAGTAGTGAATAGTTAGTTAGTGGTAGTATACCCAAAACCGTAGGGTGAAACCGTGGGTGTGTATTATTGTTGTTAAAATAATATATGTGCAATATTTATTAAAAATATATATAAATACATATAAATACTCTGCCTGGGGATTAAGCATAAGCATTTCCTTTAAGAAACAGTTCAGAACTTGTTAATGGGCAATTAATTGGATAATTGGTACCATTCATTGTTGATTTGGAAGATATTTAAAGAGTTTTATATCACATTTAGATGTTCTGAAGAAGTTCGTGGAGACGAACGAAACCTATGTCGACGTTGTTTATTTTGTGTTTTTTCAATAAACCTGTTTTTACGTTTATGGACCTCGGATATTATTGTATTTGAACTTTGGCAGCAATACAGGACATTCTTCAACACTTCTACCTCGGCTGTTGTGCCTTCTATCCTTTTTTTCATTAGTGGGTCCATTAAACTATAATCCATCATCAAATCATTAAGAGCCATAGTAGATTGATAGTTATAAGAAACATTGGAGCGAGAACGATCAATTTCTGGATTAATTACTGCGTTCCAATCACCACCTACTATAATATAGTGGTCTTTATATGATGTGAGAATATTATGAATTTTTAAAATGAACAAATGCTGTGAATTACATGGGCCATATATGTTTAAAACTAAAAGAGGTTTATCAAGACCATGGATAGAAGTGGTAAATAAACACCATCTACCCTCATTATCAAATTTCTCATCAACAATGTTCCCCACGAATTTTTGCTTAATGATTATGGCTACTCCTCTGGAATTTGATGAGTCCCCTGAGGCTACAATCCTCTTGATCCATTTTTTATTCCTCTCTTTATTCCAATCAAGTCGAGGAATATGGGACTCTTGAATAAAACAAATATTGGCCTGTGACTTAAAAATCAAATGAAACAATAATGACTTTTTTGCTTTGCTTTGAATACCTCTAACATTCCAAGAATCCACTATTATATCAACTGGCATATTCAAAGCATACACCTAATATTGATGCTGTAAGGAAAACACAGAGTAAAATCCCAACCGTACTTAAACCAGTACGTCCGAAAAATAATAATAAAAAAAAAAAAACAGATTTAGAGTGGACAATATTTAAATATACAATCAAATCAACAAATATCACATGTAAAAGAAAAATAATATCAAGAGTAGAATAAGATTTATTTATATCCTTTATCCTGACCCTAGTGCCTACCCACCAAACACCTAATGATAAAGGAAGATCAGATGCGAATAAAATAGAAGTTGAAATTTTGGATAATAAAAGCATCAGATTAACATAAAGAAAACTCAATGTTAGCCTAACAAAAATTAAAACCATTATTACACTACTAAACCTATATACAAGACTAACTAATTTCAAGATGTCCAACATACTCAATCCCTACCTAATATATTAAACTACGAGCTCCTTTTATTAAATAAAAATGTATAATAATACAATGAATTTCCTCAAGTATTTCAAGAAAGGAGAAAAAAAAAGAAGAGAGAAAAAAAAAGAAAAAACAATATTAACTAACAAAAAACATCACAGTATAACAAATAATATGAAGAAGACAAACATATGTAAAATAACATATATTGATATTAAGAGACAAATATAATAACATTATTATATATATGAATAATCCTATGAGAAATTAGTAATAAACATAACATATATAAAATGATGTTTTAATTATGTATAGAGAAAATAGCTATAAATAATGAAAAACAAAATAGGATTATGCACCATTAAGTAATCGCATAGTAAACAACAACAAATTTGTCAATAATCATATAGAGAATAATTATTACAAAAAATGTCTAAAATTATAGTATAAGCATTTAAATGTATTCCAGATATAGCGAAGACTATCCCCTAAGAGATTTAAATTTATAAAACAATCCCATATATATGAATGTTAAAAACTGTCAAAATATCAGATATATAGCAATCTCTCAGTAATTTACTGTATATTAAATATACTTTGTCGCCATCTAGTGGTAGAAGATGAATACAAATAAAAAACTACTGAACAATACCTTGACCCACAGTATATACACTAGATTAAAAGGATACTAATGTAGATTTGTGTATTTTGAAAGAATAATTTTAAAATGTTTGAATCAATAGCTCTGCTAGTTGTAAGATTATAATGTCCCTTTAGAATATAAGGAAGCAGTATGGCAACAGGATGCAAAATATATAGAACTTACATGCACTCTCTTTAGAATATCCAAATAAAGCAAAACATATAAGCTAAATTCCAAAACATTCAAACAGTTCACACATAAACATGTATATTATACCCAGTGAGATTAAAGTTGACTCCATCTAAACTCTACAACAATTTATCTGTGTAATAGTTTGCTAAACCTGACATACACTTACAATCCCCTCATATTGCTTATAGTAAATTGCGCAAAGTTCTTAAAAGAACAAGCAAACAGTGTAGATAAAATGTATGATTTAACATTAGGTTATATTTCAAAATATGTATTTTCTTGTCTGCCCCTTCTTGTGTCCTTATAATGAATGAGACTAACCTGTCCTGTTGATTTATGAATATAATCCGCCTTAGTAGTCAAAGTCAATTACTCGCATTAAAGCGAGAAAAACATGTGGAGAAACGCTGGTGGTACTGTGGAAAGAACGCTTATTTAATGCAAGAAATGGCCATCGTTTAATCACAGACAGTCTAAAAGTGAATAAATACGAATAGGAATCCTTCCTGAAGACTAATACCTGCTGACGAGAAGCGCCACTGTGCAAGTGAAGCTAACGGATCTCCACAGCAAATGATGACGTCACCATCAGTCTCAGAGAGTCCGTAAGAGGTGCGTGAATCAGATACAGATGCAGCTGATGCTCCAAGCTGAAGATTTTCTCCTCGGATAGTCTTGAGAGGCGAAATTTCTCCCTCCACAAACCACACAACTGGCACAGGGGACTGGATTCTAAAAACTATAAAAAACTAATGCACTGTATTCATAAAAAGCGAAAAGGATAACTATATGACTGTATGAAAGTCAGATAACAATTTTAGAAATCTGTAAAGCATATATTATCACAGTAATATTAGGTTTTGCCAGAATTTAATAAAGAATATTCTCAACACAGCTTATATGTATAAAAAAAAAATAATATGATTAGGCAGTAGCAGACATGTACATTTTAAATCATAAATAATAACAGAAGAATATTGCTTTTGAAATACATTAAAAGTAACATATTATGATACAGAGTCAGGAAGCTTTTTAAATGCTTTAAAAAATATATCTTTAGCTTCTTTGGGATCAGAGCACACAAACCTTTTGTCATTGATTGTAAAAGACAAGGTATTTGGATAAGACATACGAAATCTTATCCCTCTTTTTATCAAGTCAGCACAATAAGGGGCAAGTTTTTGTCTGTTTAATTTTATTTGAGAAGGAAGATCTTGGGAAAATGACAGTTTATGAGATTTCCATAAAAATTGTTTTTTACTTTTAGCTGCATCCAGGATTTGGAAAGTATCTTGAAAGTTTAATAACTTAGTATAAATAATCCTTGGTGAGGAAGAATCCTGTCTTGCACGTAATGCTCTATGTGCTCTCTCTACAATTATAGATTTTGAGGATGTTTCACAGTTTAACAATGTTTCGAAGATGTTTTTAACCACAGATAACAAGTTTTTATTGTCATAAGATTCAGGTAAACCACGGATAGTGATGTTATTTCTTCGACTTCTGGCTTCCAAATCCAGCAGCTTAGCTTGTATATTAGAAATAATCTTATCTTTAGACTTAAGGTCATTTTCCAATGTATCAGTTTTTATCTCTAAAGCTGTATTTCTATTTTCAATCATATCAATTCTATAATTTATTTGATTTAAAGTTTTACTAAAATCAGCAAATTGTTCTGAGAAGTTTTCGATAGCACTCTGGATAGGCTTTAATGCTACTTTTAGTTCATCTAAGTGAAAATTTGAATCACTTAAGTCTTTATTACTTACTTTGGAAGTTTCAGTAGATTGTTTAGATGTCCTTAATCTTTTTGAACTGGAATCTTTTTCAGGAGAGAGCATTGAAGAGAATTTGGCCTTTGTAGGTTGAGTCTCCATGGAGTCGGATTTTGTAGCCATGCCCAGAGATGAAGTGCAATTGACAGGATATCAGGATCTAGGAATAGACTGAAGCAGCAGGTGTCCAGGCAGATGTGGTACCAGAGCTGTTCTGAGGTAAAATAAATCCCAGGATAAGAAATTCAGAGAAAAAAATAATCCAAATGCGTGGAAAAAGATTTATAAAATCTTTTTGTAAAAAAAACTGAGGAAAAAGTTTGATAAAAAGTTGTAAAAAAAGCCAAAAGTTAAATAGCTGTGAGGAGCTCAAGAAGTAGGGACTAATCTAGTCCGCAGCCATCTTGGAACCCCATGCCAGTGGTATGTTGTCTGGAAACAACGGGGGTACCAAACTATCACCAGAGTTTGCATTTTATCTTAGTGGATAAAAAACAGGCCACTGCTAAAATAGAGACAATCTCTGACATAACCATTGTGAAGCCTGCAGTGGTCAGAGGAGCAGTACTTGCTTGGGTAGTTCACTCTAGTCAGGGTTTAGGAGGAATTCCATTCCAAATACCTTTGGCCATTGTTCACCTTGACTGAAAGGGTGGAAAAGGAAGCAAGCAAGTAGGTGTGTTTGAGGACATCATGCGGATTTCTTGACAGGGAATGATTTTGATAACGCAGTACCTTGTGCGCATGCAGTTACACACAGTCAGGCTTTGAGACAGGCATGTGGGTCTGGTAGCCTGGAGAAACCCAGACAGACCACATACCTGAACCCAAGGCTGGTGATGCGGCTATTTTAGGGAGGGATCTACCCTGTAGCAGTGAGCCTGAAGGTGAGCCACAGCTACTGATGGGTACTGATGTTCCCTTGGACAGAGTGACTGCAAGGGCAGAGGTGAGTGGTAGTACCCAGACTGACAGTGAGGCATTGCTGTCAGAAGATACCAGACTTCCTGTGGAAGAGGACCTGGGAAGGGTCACAAAGGCAGAGTTGAGACAGGGTCTCAGACCCTACATTATGAGGCTTGAGAGAGGCAACTAAGGAGGCACCTGATTCTCAAGGAAAAAGGGAGTCTGTATACTGGAACAAAGGGTTACTCTATGAAGAGTGGAATCCTGAGGGAGGTCTAGAGGGTGAGGTAATATAGCAGTTGGTAGTGTACAGAGCCTATGTTCTGGCACTTCTAGCCACAGCTCATGCCATTCCTTTTGCAGGTCATATGGGCATAAAGCATACAAGAGACATATTATGCAGAAATTTTAATGGCCTGGGATTGCAAGGAATGTGACCGGATACTGCAGAATCTGTGAGCAGTGACAAAAAAGTAGACAAGACAGGAGCCAAGGTCAAAGCTCATTTGATGACTTTGCCTGTGATTGAGGAGCTGTTTCAGAGGGTAGCTATGGATATTGTGGGGCCTCTGAGTACCCCAAGTTCTACAGAGAAGAAATATATCCTAGTGGTAGTAGATTATGCTACTAGATACCCTGAGGTGTTGGCTCTGTCCTCCATAGAGGCAGAGATTATGGCAAATTCCTTTGTTAGATATATTCAGCAGGCTAGGTTTCCTGAGAGAAATACTGACTGACAGAGGTGCCAATTTCATGTCAGACCTGCTGGCTTGTCTGTGGGAGTGCTGTGGGATGAAGCACTAGATTACCCCCCTACTACCCCCCCCCCCGACTAACGGTCTTGTGTGGAGAGGTTAAACTCGGTACTACAGACCATGCTAAGGGCATCTGCAGACTTGTTTGAAAGAGAGTGGGACAAATACTTGCCCCATCTGCTATTTATATACAGAGAGGTTCCTCAGGAATCCACGTTTTTCACCCTTTGAATTGCTGCATATGTAGAGAGTGAGGAGACCCTTGAATTTCATTTGTGATGAGTGGGAGAGTGAGTGTGAATCTCAAAAGGAGCCTGTTGTGGCATATGTCCTAAACATCAGGAAAAGGCTTAGGGGGCTCATGGGCTTGGCCCTAGAGAATCTGTCAGGAGCCCAACAGCAGAAAAAGGTCTGGCACAACAGGAATCCTCGATCCAGAGAGTATGCTGTGGGACAGCAGCTTATGGTGCTTATTCTTGTCAAGACACAATAAGCTGCAAGCAGCTTAGGAAGGACCCTTCAAAGTGGTACACAAGGTCAGTGGTGTTTACTACATGGTAAACATGCTAAGGCAGGAGGAAGGAGCACAAACTATACCATGTTAACATGATCAAGCCTTATCATAAGGAGGCCCAGGGGCTTAGTATTTGCAGTGGGTGGCAGGAAGAGTCCGAAAGGGATCTGGTGACTAATCTCATCAGTGAGGCTCAGACACTTCAGTGGAAGGGGTAGCAATGTCCCAGCAACTATCCCCTACTCTGGTTCGAGAAATCTGAGCAGTATTACAAGAGTTTGGCAGCATTTTCACTGGGAAACCTGGGTGCACCCACTCCATGCAGCACCTTAGTGGGGTCAGCAATGCCAATGCGGATGGGCTCTCAAAACAGGGTATGGGTTAATGTATTCCCAGACAGGTTTATTTCTCTCAAGCAATGTTTTTCCAGGGTCACTTAAAAAACTACCTTGAGTCTTCAAAGGGGGAGAGATGTGATCTGCCAAGTGATGTATTGAGATGCTGATAAAGCAATACTTTCTACTACCTTTACTATGTGGAAAATCATAGGGATGTGGCATTTATGTGCACAATTGTGATGATGTTAAAAACTGCCAGCTGTGCCACAGAGAGAGTAGGGCAGTGCCTGTGTAACATATGTCAGCATAGCTAGCTGGAGGTTTGTAAAGAATTATATGTCATCTGAATACCAAACTGATTTGTACAGATCCTTGTGTTAAAAATTTGTAAAGCTGCTTGTGTTAAAAATTTATCAAGAGTGGGTCCTGTTGGACATAAAAGAAATATACACATATGTCAGGTTGCATGCTTGTCACTGCTGAAATGTATATATTTCAACAGAGGATACTGGAAGGGAAGGGGTTAAACTCAGCCCAGCTAACCTTAAGAAAAATAGCCTGAAATTAAAGGACTTGGTTTAAGCCATAAAGATTCTATCTCACAAGTCTGAATGCAATTGAAGATGAAACATTTACAAAAAGCCTTTATGCAGGAAGGGTAGACATTTTGAATTGTTTTACAGCTTCCAGATGCTACAGTAAGTCTTAGCAAAGTTTTGTGTGTGCATTGTGACATATCTGTGAAAACCCTGGCTCAGTTGCTAGTGAGGGGATAGTTTGGGAACCACACAGTCAGGTGACCAGATACGACAGCATTATGTAGCCAGCAGTGATGTTGTTTTTAGATATTAGATATTAGTGAAAGATGTGTCAGTAGCACTCAGCACTTTGTTATTAGACCTGACAACAGACACTCATCTAACTTCATTTGCCTTGCTCTAGCAAGTTATGTAAGGAACAGTAATTCTTCAGTCAGTTAGGAAAAATAGTGAGATTACTTAAAATGTTTTTTCTGTATCTGTCTGAGTCTTTCCATCTGTGTTGTTTTTTTATATTTCCTGTGACAAAAACTCGTGTTTACTGTAAATAGATATTCAAAATTTTCATGTTTTTTCTTTAATATTTATTATCAAATATATCTAAATCTTTCATTGTGGTTGGTATTTTTGAAAATATTTTAACCTTTGGGAGTACTTGCATTTTAGTGGCACTGTGGCTGCATGCTCCTGAAAGTCTTGCTGCTCTGGTTGACGATTACCATTTATATAAATATTAATTTAACGAAGAGTAATTGGGTACCCTGGTAAGAGCCTTAAAGTAGCTGGCAGACGGCAATGAATCTACCTTTCAGTTTGGGTGGAGGTGGCAGAGCAGGTGAGCTGTGCCAGCATTTCCCAGGTGTGTATGTATGTGATAATCAAATCTCAAAGAATGTGTATGTGTCAGCTACTTGGAACATGTACACAGAGCATTGATTTCACAGAGCTGGTGGTGGACGACTTGGCTTGGAACATCCGGCTAAGGATTTAACTCTATAGCTTTGCCAGTTGCCCACCCCCAAGACTGGAGTGTGCATTCCCTGTTTGCTCTTAAGGGAAATTGTGCTTGGTGCAGAGAGTTGCATCTGAAAATACTGTGTGTGTGTCTATTTTTTCTCACTGAACTTTCCCCACCGGTGTCAGTGGTGAGGATTGAGGCTTCTTGATGACTGTCCCAGAAAAGGGAAGTCACAACAATACCCTGCTACAGCAAATCTCCTACTAAAGCTATGTGTTATGCTTGCAAGACAGCATGTAATAGGTTGTTACGGGCAACTTTGACAAGACACATTAGTATAGAAAATTTTAACAAAGGGTACAGTGAATTATAACCAAGATATGCTTTCATGCAAAATGATTAAACTGGATAGAAATGAAAAATAATTTATACAAATAAAGAAAAGGCAGATGAAAAAAAGAGCAAACTGTGGCATGCAAAACTTAAAAAGGCTGGAATACTACTAGAGAATGCAGGTGGTAAAATTCAAAATGTGTAATATAATTTTATCAAGATGACAAACTTTTAATGATCAGTACAGCCACTAACAGAAAAAGCAGTGAATGTATTTATAAATGCATGGCAACCAGCTTCTCTAAGTCAGATGAGTGCATTAAGGAAAACTGATTACACCTAGCCTACCGGTGTTTTATAGGATCCATGATACAGAAGATATATGGTCACACTGGAAGGGACAGACATTACAATTCAATAGCTATAGGTTATATAATGACCACCAGGGCCTTTATAAGCCAAGTCAAGTAACCCTACCCAATTGTATACCTATGTATCATGTGTGTTTATTAGAAGGGGTATGTTAGTTGCAAAGTTTCTAGAGCTTATGTTGGCAGAGGTATGTTAGTTTGGGCATTACTGTCTGCCTCCGTCTATCAGACACATGGGTGCCAGACTGTACAAAAACCTTTAGCACAGCCACTGATACAAGATTGGACACATTACTTTTATATATGACAAGAAATATTTCCCAGATATACAACTCTAGGTAAATCTAGACAATATTTTTAATACCATTAAAGAAAAGTTAGAAAGCCAGTTTCAGCCAAATAAGAATGTTCAGTCCAAAATACAATCTCAGAAGTGATGGGAAAACAGGTAAGGAGTCCACACGTATTACATTATGTTAAAAACCCTGGCAAGAAACTACAAATTTGCTGCAATAAATATACAGATGTGCACTCTGTAAGAGTAAGCTAAAAGGGAACATTAACTACCTTGATGTCAGCGCTAGACTTTGCAAGGTTCCTTAAAATGTTAGGAGAAACATAATTCATGGATTTAAAACAGGCATTAATCAAACAGCTTGCTGGAAATGTGTGATGATTAAAACAGTAAAGACGGAAACAAGGAACCCCCAATCGAGAGAAGTCTTAATGCTACAGACAAGAGGAAAACAAGCAAAGACAGTATATACAGCTACTATGGTTGGCACACTCACAGCTGTATATGCCAAGCAAAGGGAAAAAAGTACAAGCTGCAAAAAACAAAAGATGTTATTTTACTATACCCACCCCCTGAAATGGATAGTATAACTTGCCTGCAGCACATATCACTGCAACACTATCTGCAAATTGTAGCGTTCATTAGTCCATTTGTAAGGTAGGCTGATGTATACCTTAACCCTCCTACCCTACAGAACTATTTAGGGATTTAAAGGGGTGTTGGACACCATTATAAACAGTATTAATTAAAAAAGTACATTTTGCAGAGATGTATGATCAGGATTATACTTCCCAATGTAGGAACACAATTTTAAAAGTCAGACAACTGGCACCACAGTCTTATGCTTAAAGCAATATAGGCAGGAAGTAAGTATTATAAAATTACTGCATCACTTTGTTAGATTGCATGAAATAAAAGAAATGACAAGTCCCAGTTCAGACAAAATGTACAAGACATGTAAAGAAATACAAGCAAGCAGAGTAGAAGGTCAAACATACAAAATGTAAAAGATGGTAAATATGAGTCAAACAATAAGAGATTATGTGATCCGGCGACAAAAGTGTATATACACTAATAAAAAAAGGTCAATAATGCAAAATTAGAAACTGCAGTAAAAACAATGAATGCAGAAATAAGCATGGTGAAAGACTCAGGAAAGTACAGTTATGGAAAATCTTACCACAACAGTAAATGTCCTACTCTTCACAGTTGCAGTATTCTTTACAAATGGATTATCATGCCTAGGATAGCCGAACATCCAGTCAGCATACCAAAGCACTGACTCCTAAAAGATGCCGTCAGAATTACATCCTACATCTAACGCAAATAGTGCATAAGTCACCTAAATCTCAGAAATTAATTGCCCTAGAACCAGAGCAGCCCAAGAAGAAGAGCAACACGTGCTTCCAGAAAGGTAAAAAGAAGGACACCTTGGCCAGACAGAGTCACAAGTAAAACAGGGAGAAGAAGGTAGGGACAGCATGCTGCAACAGTGAGAAGTAGGCCATCTACTGTTATGGTAAGATCTTACAAAACTGTACTATGTTTTTCCTTATCATTGCTGCAGTTTTCTTTACAAATGGGAGAGTACAAAAGCTACTGAAGAATATGGCAGGGGGAAGCCACATAGCAGCCCTCCAATAACCCATGCAGGATGGCCATGGCAAAAACAGCTCTGACCCAAGAAATAGGGTCATAGGTGTGTACTAGGCTAATGGCCCTGAAGCCTTTACAAGCCTAGCCCATAGGATTACCCTGGCATCATGCCACCCAACCTTAGTTTCCAGTGTCTCTGTCAAGTAGAGACACTGGAGTGATCCCCGGGGTGAATTTTCTATTTCCCTTCCAGGGAGGTGCTCTGTTTGACATGTATGGGAAGCCTATTCCATAGCATGGGCAGTCTTTGGGTTACAAACCTGTCCCTCCAGCACGTTCTGTTAATTGTCGTAATGAGACTGAGGTCTCTGGAGCGTGTGGTGCAGAGGGTTTGGGATTTCTTTAGATGTAGCATTTCTAACAGAGGTGGGTCAGACATGGCTTTGTAAGTCAAGCAGAGATCACTTCTAAGTAGGTGATATGAGACCGAGAATAGAGGTTTTTTTTAGTCTCTCCATATAGGATAGGACAAGGGTTTAAGGCCTAGGATCCTCTTTGTGAGGTACTTTTGCAACCTCTCCAGTTGTTGCAAGTGTCTAGTGAGGTACATGCCAAATGGGGCATTGCACTCGATGACTGGCCTAATGAGGAAAGAGTCGATGGATACAATGACCTCTTTCTTCCTGTAAACAAAACCCTTAGTAATGAGATGTGCCACATAGAAGGAGTTTCTGACCACAGTGGCAGTGTGGTGGTCAAAAGAGAGGTTGCTGTCAACCTGTGTTCCCAGATCTCTTATAATGCCTTCTGTGTTCAGTGGACTACCACTGATGTGGTAGTTCATGGGAACTGGGTTTTTCCCGAAGGGGATGACGACACATTTTTTGGCATTGAGCTTAAGGCCATGGTTCTGACACCAGTCGTTGGTCTCAGTGAGGCCTTTCTGTAGGATGTCAACATCACTTGGGGAGTTAATAATGGCTCCCAACTTGCAATTGTCCGTGAACTTTGTCAGCCAGAGTCCCTTCATATTGGCCTGGACTTCTGAGAAGTAGATACCAAACAGGAGAGGACCCAGGACCGATCCCTGTGGGACTCCACTCATGACTGGTCGGCAGTCTGACTTGGAGTCAGCTACTTTCACACTGCGGGTTCTATCTGTGAGCTAGTTTGCAACCCACCTAGTGATATAGGAGATGATGCATAGCTTAGTGAGTTTTTCTATGATTCCTGAGTGGGGAATGGTATCAAAGGCCTTGGCCAGATCAAGGTAGGCTGTATGAACCACCTTAAATGACATCCAACGTATGTTTAGTAAATGTTTGTACAGAAGGCCAAGTAGCAGCTTCCAAAATGGATCTAGTATACATAGCCTTGAAAAAAAAGGCACCTAAGCAGCTACAGCTCTGGTAGAATGATCACAAACACAAGAATAATGCTGCTTACTATAAAAAGAAGAACAAAAGAAAATAGCCTTAGAAATCCAGGAGGAGATTGTTTGATTAGAAACAGCCAAACACAATTTCCTGAAATGGAAAGAAACAAAAAGTTGCTCTGATTTCCTTACACCATAAGTCTTATCTAGGTCATATATGAGATGTCTATGTAGAGCCAAAGTATGACAAATTCTTTCACTATCACTCTGTGGAGAAATTAATAAAATAAATGATTTGCCTTTAAATCAATTACCAACAGTGCGCATAAAAGAAGGACTGGTACAAAGACAAACTCTCTGTGAAAAAATGAAAAAGGTGGCACTGCTATGAGTGCCTGAAGTTCAGAAAACCTCTTGGCAGAAATATGGGCTACTAACAACACAAGTACAGGGCTGCAAAGAGGAGGAAGAAATTGCACATTCAAAAGGAGGCAGAGAGTCAATTTTTCAAGAACAAAATTAAGGTTCCAAGGAGGAGGAATAGCTCATCTTGGAGGCCTAATATGAAGGATGCCTTTCAAAAATTGTTTAACTTCAAATCTAGATAATATGAGAGAATTCAAATGCAGACAAGTAGAAATGATCAACAGACGAGTATCCAGGCCAGAATTAAGTTCACACAAATAAGAAAGAACCACAGGAATACCCACACAGAAAGAGGGCCCATGTTATGTTTGCAGCATCAAATAGAAAATCTATTCCATTTAGCTACAAAGAATTTTCTAGTAATAGATTTTCTGACCTCCTGCACAACCTGAAGCACGGCCTCAGAGAATTGTCTAAAAGGGATCAAAACCCTATTATCAAACAAGTCAACTGCAGGGTGAGTAAATGGGGGGAGGGTAAATGAGAGATCTTTTGTCCTGTGTGAGAAGATTCATCCTGTGAGTTAGGCAGCCCCACGTCAGTTTCCAACAGGGTTGCAACAGAGGGTGATGATTTTGGAACAGGACAGTCCTCAGATGCTTCATCCAACCCAGTGGAGATGTCTGGAAGAGGCTATACATCAGAAGATTTGGTATGTTTTTTAGATTTGTTTTCTTAAGTATCATCTCCAAGTCAGGACGGGTGTATTCAGAAGCCATTGACTCCTGAGCTAGAAGCTTCAAATGCTGGTTTTCTAAATAGATAGAAAGGAAAGACAGACAGTTGTGTAAGTTCTTTGGTATGAAGGGTTGACAAATCTCATATTGAGCATGGTCATGGGCAGCACCAAGACAAGAAAGTACTTCAAATGTCTGTGCTTAAGGGGAATGTGCCTCCCACACTCAAATGTTCTCTTCCTGGATGATACGTATTCCTGGACAACATATAAAAGGTAATACAACCCAAAGAAAAAAAAAAGGAAGGAAAAGACTCCAAAGGGGCACTTTTCTTTTGAAGGCTAGTTAGCTGTATCAATGTGATGAACAACTTAAGGCCAAATTCAAAAAATAGCGTTCAGACTGGTGCCAAAGAAGTTCTGAGGATTAGGCACTCGTCTGTCACTTATGTACTCTACACTTTAGGTGTAGGACATACATAATGCCTGGAAAGAGTTAAGGCTTTGGAATGCTGGTCAAACATTCAGCTATCCTCAGCAGGATATCCCATTTGTAAAAATACTGCAACAGTTATCAGGAAGGACAACATATGTTAACATTCTGAAAAATGACTTTTAGAAAAGACTAAGGCCACAATCCAATCTATAAAAAGCAACTACAAAATCTACATATCTCTGACAGCAAAGCACCTCACTTTCATGGCTGTATCAAAGCAGAAGCCAAACTGAGTAACGAAGTGAGAAAAACACTTTCAATGTACTTGAGTAGTATGAGTTATATCTCTTGAGCTATCGCACAGCAATATTAACAGCACCAATAGAAATATTGAATAACATTTCTAAGAAAACAAGTGGAACCCAGCAACACTAAATCATTCCTTTTCATGACAGAAAGAAAGTAGAAGAGGAGCTAGAGAAGTTGGAAAATATTGTTGTCATTGAAAAGGTATAAAGATGTGCATTATAGATAGGTTCATAAGCAAGTAATAGGCTAGCTGCCCTTGCTGGCCATTTTAAGCCTAACCAGTTTCCCGTTTCATGATAAAAATAATCTATTCCATTTGGTTATAGACTGGCCTTACCCATTCCATGATTAATAATTATATATTACACCAAATGAGAATAACTTGGATCATACCACAGATAATTTTAGGGGACCCATGCATGGGATAAAACATGTAGGAACTGGTTCTGTCCATTAGTAGTACAGAGGGCAGTCCTGAGGAATTTTCAGTTTCATAAGTCTCATCCAAAATTATTGCCCCCAAAGCTTAAGCACACAGAAGCAAGAATACAAGCTGATATCAGTAATCAACCAAGTAGTACATACATGTGAATAGATAATATATATGTGAATGTGTGTGCGCACACACACGTGTGTCAGTACAAAAACTATTTGTAAAAAACAGTCATACTTTTTATAAAGACACTCATGTTTGTGGTCCTACAGTAACAGACTTGAGCAAAGAGCCAAGTACTTCTAGAGACATATTTGATTAACAACAGTACTTTATGAAATAATAACCGAGCTGAACAGAGCAGCAGTATTTAGAACATTACACTTAATATCAGGTAATCATCAACTTGGGATACAGACTGACAGACACAGCAGGCACTTCATCAACGTTTCAACACACATGGGGCTGATGAAATACAAAGGACTGAAATTTAGTGTGAGCTCTGTAGCAGGGGTACTACACAGCATATGATACGATGTATGCAAAGTGTTAAAATTACAATATTAACGTACTAATGAAAGACAAACAGTGGAATTGAACAACAAAAAAAAGTAAATGGCAAGACCAAGAAAATAAACGGGGCAGGACAATAGTAGAAGTTGGTGATAGATATGTAGGCCTAGGGTTAAGTCTTAAGCCAGGTGCAGGATAAAAAGCAAAAGGTACTAGCATACATCAGCAGTACTTTACTGAATGTGGACATATAAGTCACAGATAATCAAATCAAGGGAAGTTACCTCCACAAAGAGATAAGTCACCAGCGGAGTCCCCCAGGGGTTCTATGTTGGGACCCTTCCTGTTTGGCATCTACTTTTCTGAAGTAAACGCCAATACCAAAGGGCACTTAAGTTTACAGATGACTGCAATCTAGGAGTAGTCACCGAATCCCCCTACATGAAGTTTTGTCTCAGATAACTGGTGTCAAAATCATAGTCTAAAACTAAATGCCAAAAATATGCATTATGGTATCCTTTAGGAAATCTTCTACCCAGGGAACTACCATATTGAGAATATGCCCCTAAGAGTTGACCCAGTTCTTCTGGATTTGGGAACTTATGTGGACAGTGACCCAACTTTTGACCAACATATGTCTATTGCTGTAAGAAAGTCCTTCTGTATTTTACAGCTTATAAACAAAGGGATTGTGTCTAGATCTAGGGATGCCATTGTTCCCTTTTACTCTGCCATCATTAGACCAGTCATTGAATATATTGAGCCCTTTGGCATGTATCTGTCTAGATAAATGCAACAACTGGAATACCCACAGTGATATCTTAATTAAAAGATACAAGGCCGAAACAACATATCCTACAAGGACCAACTCAAAGCCCTATTACTATACTCTGTATCCTACAGACTGCTAAGATGTGACTTGTGTTTAGCATACAAGGCATGCTGCAACCCATTACTGAAGGATTTGCTTCACATCAGCAAATCAAATGGCATTAGAAATACTTGGTTTAAGGATCTAAACCTCTTCTGCAACATCAACAGAATGGTTTGGAGACACAGACATATTTTTCAGAAGATATTACTGCTATGGAATAGACTCCCCATCTCCTAAATGCTTTATCCCATGCATGGGTCCCCTCAAATTATTTATGCTATGATCCAGTTAATCTCATTAGGGGTAATATACAATCATCAACCATGGGATGGGTAAGGCCAATCTACAACCAAATGCTATAGATTATTTTCAGCACAAAAAGGGAAACTGGCTAGGCTTAAAATGGCCTTCAAGAGCAGCTAGTCAAGTACTTAACTATGAACATACCTCTCAACCTCTTAGAGCAAGAAATCTGGACAAAGCCAAAAATAATGAGGGACAAAGGCCCAAAAATGGGGACAATTTTTAAATACTGCTCTTACAAACTTAGAAAGTTGATGAAATTACAGGTTTTGCTTTAGTATGAATTTTCTGAAGGATATGAAGTCTGAAACTCATTTGTCTACCATTATTTTCTGACCCCAGTCCTTAATTATTTGCCAGACAAGCCACAATTTTATGAGAAACAGACCATAAATATGAGGCAAAAATCTGGACATTCTGTGAAAATCTGGATAGTTGAGAGATATACCTATGAACCTATGATGGTAGTGATGCTGACATAACAGACAAAGTGGAAAGTTGTAAACGTGAATTATGTTTCGGCTATTGGAAAGGACAAGAACAAATGCATCCAAAGATTTCCATAAACTGTACAGGGAATGAGTTCAATACGCCCAACTTGGGTTAAAACAACACAGAAATAAAACCCAACAAAAACAAAGATGTGGTCAAAAATGTTTTTTTAAGACAGATAAGGTTACTAAATATGTGCTAAAGACAATGCATTATGTCAGATCAACAATATAAAAATTAAGACTGTGCCAGCAAAAATGTTTGACATAGCTAAATTATCTGAGGCAGATATCAACAAATACTTTTATGGCCCTAGTAACCTCCTATGAACCTATAAACTACTATTAAACATGCAGACACCAAACTACCATCAGCTCATTTTGTAGACACATCTATCTGCTATACTACAATATTCATTTTGGACTGGTGATCCTTTCTATATCCCTCGGTAATGCATCAGCCTTTGAAGCTGCTCTCTCATACTACAGCACTCATTTACTTGGTTTCTGTTTTTCCAGACACATTATCCCACATTTTCCACTGTACTTTATCAAGTTTTATACCATCATACCAATCTTACTAACATGTTCTCATTCTTTCTGCAGCTTTTTTATGATTAGTTTGTTACATAATGTTATACCATCTGGAAAAAGAAAACATTCCTGACTTCCTATAAGAACATTATAAAGGCAGGTTCATAGGTTCCTATGAAAATACTACAGTAAAGGCTCAAGAGACCTTACAAGCCTAGCCAGTTTTACCCACATTTTACTTAATTTTCTATCCCTAGAGGAAGGATAACAAGGGTCAGTAAACGGGGGATGACAATTTTACAGAGTGCCTCTGTCCATAAGGGACATGGATGCCACCCTAGGAGTGAATCTGCTATTTCCCATCTATTGGTCCAGATTGTGATTGAAGATGGTCAGGGAAGGGCAGAGTCTAGTTCTAATCCCTGTTATAGCCAAATGGGTACTATCCTTTCCTCTGAATGAACTTGTTTAACTTTAACGTTTGAAGTGGGCCCTGGGTACCAGCATAACAAAGGATATACAACAGGGCACTGATGGCTACAAATACAGAACATGATCCAATAGAACTGCCCAGTATAAATCTGGCTGAATAGTGGGCCAGTAAAATCAAACAATTAGGCTTGAGTCCAGCAAAAATGATGATTCAAGGTGACAGAGTCAATCAACTCCCCATTAACTAAATACACTAACTCGAGGACATATCATTCAGGAAAAGCTACATTTAATTACAGGGAGGCAACACCTTCTTTAACCATGCACTATTCAGTTTCAATAAACTAAGAATGAAATGGTGATATACTGAAATATAACATGGATTCCTTGCATTATTCCTTTCTGAAGCAGTGTTTCAAGTAACCTACCTACAACTGCTAACTGCACACAGATATATCACAACAGGATATGTGAAGTCATACTCAGAAGTAAAATCAGATGATTTCAGTTACTCCTGTTTTTGGAAGTCATATGTATTCTTCTGAGTGACCTTTACTTTCAGCTGGATCATAAGAACAAGCCTCCCTAACTAGAATAAATGCACTAAATATTAACTATTAACAGCTTTCACAATTCCCAGTTGCATTAAGTGTTTATTGATCCCTTACCAAATGTGTACTATTAATGTGACTAAGAGCATTACGTCATAACAGGCTGGCAACAAGAATGAAGTGTGCAGAACAAATTAAAGCAGTCTGCTACACAATATTAGAAATTACAAACACTACTAACACATGGAACATAATCAGTAAATCTGTGGGAGTACTGCTGAAAAGTGACATTATTAGGTATACTAAAGCATTTAAACAGTCAGTTTTTCCATCTAGACATGAAGTTACTAGAGTAAGTCACCTGAATGAAATGTCACTGTCATATGGCAGTTCTTTGACTTCACCTTCATGAATGGCTTATGTCAGAAGCAAAACTTGCATTTACCTCATTTTACCTAATATTAGGAAATGCTATGGATGTTAAAGATCCCCTGAATATTACATATTATTAGTTTGCATTGCTACATATAGTGAGGAAACTATAAGCTAGTGAAATGTACATGCTGGTATGCACTATCAGAGAAAAGCCATTCACTGAAGTACTTTCACTGATGATGGCCTTTGATAAAGGCAGTGTTGACCATCAATGTGGTATACATGAATTAACCATTACACATCAACAGTCTCCCACATGGTAAAAGTATAATTTGGAATGCAAACTTAAGAGTTGTGATATACCACCATAGATCATTACAACTGATAAGACATTTTATGACTTAAGCAATACACGTTGCTAACTTATGTGATCTCCAAATGAGACAGAGCTGGGAGAGTTCTAAATCTGATATGAAATTTAGCTGTGTTTGGTTTGCAGACTGTCTTAACATGATGACTGATGTACTTTCATTTTGATAACTTAGCATCTGAGAAAACATAATGTCTGCGTTCAAAACAATGCAACTGTGAGATTCTGCAAGGACACCACACTTTACCATACCTGGCAATAAACTGGCTGTAGGAAAAAGAATCTGTAGCTTGTCTCTGCTCTCTTTTAGCAGTTCTTCTGGAGTCATTGGCAGCTGTAAAGTATCTCGAATTATTTGTACTGCTTCAAGTGACTGTTTGCCCATAACTTTTGCTTTAACATCCCACGAGTATACAGCTCCGTACCTTTCACAGATCTCCTGGAATGCAACCGTGTAAAGACGCTCAGTGTCTGCAGAGGAAAAACAGTTAAACCCAACTGTGAAAAAGTACATATTTCAGAAGAATGTGTGAGACTGTAAAATACTTTCTAAAGACTATCATACCATGCATTTCCTCGATAGTATAAAATAAACTGTTAAGATATAGATACCTATAATGGTGAAAGCTAATATGTCAAAGCAAAACACAATTAAAGAAATATAGGTATTAATATTTTGTTAAAATCAGAATACCAAATTACCAATACATTGACCTTAAGCAATATACACTGGGTATTGCTGTAACAAATGGGTTATTTTACAATTACAGTAAAAGGAAGTTGTAGAACACTGTCACCTATAGAAACTGGGCTTTACGAGCAAGTCTGCATGCTTTAGTAGACAGAACATTAGTTATTAAGCTGCAATAGGCTTGTAGCAACAACACAGACCTAAACGTACTTGAGCAAAGATGAGGTTAATGTAAAGCAATGAAGGGACATGCTATGTGGTATGACAATACTTCACAACACAGCAGTGACAGGCAATTCAGTGCAGTATCTAAAGTGTAACTCGTTATTGAGGCATAATATACCGTACTGAGTTGCCTGTCACTGCTGCACAGTGGTCTGTGGTCATGTCTGTTAGTGATTCATCAAAAAGTTTCACTGACTAGCCATGACAGCAGACTGAGGTCATCTTATTGTGGTAGCCAGAGGGTCAGACGCTGCGAGAGCTCCCACCACTTGGAAGCTTGCTAGTATCACTGTATGGGGTGGAGAGAGTGATTGCAAGAACAGGTTTGCCTGTATCATTTGGGACTTTGCTGCTGTGGTGAGGGACATTATTGCTGTGCAATGGAGTTTTTTTTAATTGTTTTATTTATTTATTTTTGATGCAAACCAATATGTTGCCTAGTTACATCTGCAAAGCACCACATTAGCAGGGAAGAGACTCCAGCACTGGCAGCTATAGCACCATCGGACTGCACACAGTTAGATTATTCTGGTTTTACCCACTAGAACCAGGGAGTACTCCAAAGCATTTTCTTTTATACATAGCATGCATTTAAGGGTCTGTGTGATTTGCTTATGTTCTTTGGGCCTGGAGTACAATGTTGCTCAATGTAATGAGGTAATGTCTTACCCCATTGTGTTGCTCCTTTCATGAGTCACACCAGGCTTTGGTACCGCATACTAAACTTGATTTGTGGTGCAGAATGTTTATGAATAATGCCCAAAGTGTTCAATGTGCAAAATAGCATTAAAAAAACATTCTATATGTAATACAGAAACCATTAGATGTTGAAGGTCAGTGTCGAAGGTCAGCTAAGAACACAGCAACATTTGACAATGTAAAAGTAAATCCTTTAGACAGCAGCAACGTTATGATGGGCAGACCTATACAATGCATTTCCTAAATCAGCTCCCAACACAGAACAAATTTTCTCTCCATCATACTTACAAATACTGCCCAAATATGCACCATTCCATAGGTCACCTCCTCCTTGATTAAACCTGATCATGATACTATTATCTTCTATCTAAGAACTAGCACAATTGCTCCTATGAACTCCGTTCTATATAGGGACTATTCTAGAGCTAATTTCTCATTATTTACTAAAAACCTGAGAGAAGTTCAAATGTTTGCCTTCCCAATGGTAATCTCATTATTAATGCTGCTATATACACCTCCAAAATCATATCTGAAAAACTATATACACTAGTGCCTTTCCCAAGCCCGTATGGTGGAATTCTCACAAGCTGTAGAACAAGGGGAAATGACTATTAGCTGTATATTTTTGATTTGCTCCCCTTCACAAAAAGCTTGCACAGGAACACTGTTAAGTACACTACTGGAGAAAATAAGGTTAGCTATGAACTTAAAGCTGCCAGCTCCACTGAAGATAGTCATGACACCTTTTTAACTATATGAAGAAGCTCTGCTCTGCACTGTTATCTGATGGCATGATTTAATATGATTCAGAAACCACAATTAATGTCTTACCTGACAATTTCAGCTCCAGTTTCTCACCACCCAATTACCTCTCTGTCCTCCCTCTTGCTCTAAACACCCCCTCCCCCCACACACACACTGTGGGTCTGGTTCCCAAGTCCTATCAACATTGTCAAAAAATACCAATTCCAAGGGTCCCTTCATCATCCCTGGGTGTCTCCTAGTAAGTGTTAGGAATAATTTAGCTCAGCCCCTCTTGAACAAATTCATCCTTAGCCTCTCCACTGCTTACATTTCAGATGCTTGAAGGACTGTTAAGGGAAGCACCTCCACAGACACTGGGAGCTATAGACCCATAAGTCCCTAGAGATTATATGTAAAGATATATAACACACCATAGTTGAACTTACAAACAATGAAATAGTAATCTTCAATGCCTTAACTCCATTAAATGTGTGTCCATGAAAGGCAGATCTCATCTTCTCAACCTAAATGACATACAAGGCCATGGACAATAGTCAGTTTGTCCATAATACCTACATGGATCTTGCAAATATATCTGATACAACTCTCCATGCTAGTGGTTTCTGAGAAGACTTCAGAGTAGGCATTTGTGTTCTCAGGGTTTTGTGTGGGGGAGGGGCTTAGAATTTTGCTTGACTGTTGCTTAGTATGAGGTAGTTAGCCTTGGAATATTTTTTAAATGTTCCAGGGTTAGTTGAGGTCCAAGGCTAAATATTTACATTAAAGGAGATAGCTTTGTGGTCCAACCTGACCAATGAGCACATTGCACTATGAGGAGTGCATCATTCCCCTCATGGTTGTGGGGTCCAGGTCAAGGAAACTTGCTCCCCTAATGCACATGGAGTCTTGCTGTTCCAGGGTGCTTGTGTTAAAGTCTAGGAATCTCTCGGACTGCAGGTTTGAGATGGTGTAGGATTCCCATTTAATGATAGGGTAGCTAAGCCCTGCATATCTGAGGTGGTGTACGATTCCCCCTTGATGCTGCGGCAGTTAAAATCACCAATAAATATTGTGTTGGGTTGAATGGGGAGGATCTCAAATTCATTTTATGAGCTTCCTGGGTCATGGAAGGGGACCTACAGCTTGCCGGAATATGATATGAGACTTTACTTGTAGTACGAATGTGGAGAAGCTCAAGTGTGTCATACTGTTTGACCAGTCTTGAGGTGTGTTCATATTAGATATTGAGACTCCTACACCTTTAGACCCTACCTGTGCAGTAGCTGGTCTAAATGTATGGAAGGCATTATAGCCATGCACTGCTTGGGTACTGCAAACCAAGTCTAGGTAACTGCACACATGTCAATATTCTCTAGGATGAGGAGAGCTTGCAAGAAGTGGAGTTTCCTGTTTATGCTCCTGGCATTAAGCAGAAATACCTTTAGATGATTTTGAGTCAATTTAGCACTATGGGGGTGAATAAAGTTTTAGACAACATTTGAAAACCTGTGGAGGACAGGTACAGACCATCCCTAACAAATCAGTTGGTTTGTCTACCGGTTAATATCGATGTTCATATATATTAATGGTCGATATTCTGAAAATGACATCATCCTGCATGATTACAAATGAGTTACAAGGTCGACGCTGTTGATCAACATCAATACATTTATATCGAAATTCAAATGTAATGGCAGTATAGGTGCAAATGTATATTAAACACCTACATTGTCATTAATGTTTTCAGCAGGTGGGCAAGCCCCCCTGCACCCCCGTGGGGGGCTGCACCCACCATACCCCCTGCAAATTAAATATTCTAACTTTGAGATCGCACTACAGTGAGGAAAGGTATACATTTCCCAATCTGCACTGTATCACAACTCTACTCAGAACATAGAGTTCATATCAGCAAATGCAGACTTACATTCATTAATATGTATTCTCGATATCCTAACATTCGCAACACGGAAGTCGACAAACTAATGCTCGACTTTCTGAGTTTTCTGAACCAATCTTCAACATTTTTTGATAGTAAACCTTGTCTACCATATCCTCCAAGACAGACAAATATTGTACCCCCTTGGAGTAACACCAAAAACTAAATCAATTAAAGTCAAATATCTGCTGTAGGTACTGTGGCTTCTTCCTTGAAGATAGAATGCTGTTCAATGCTGGGTTCATACCGGCCTGGGATGCACAGTCCAAGAGTTCTATCATGTCTCTCTTAATAGAGGCCAGGGAGGTATATCTCAGTTCATTTACATCCACATGGACTATGACACAGTCATACTGCTTCTTGTGGTGCAATGTCTTGATCAGGAGGACCCTGGACCCTAACAGGCAGCTGACCATGACTTTCCCTGCTCAGCCTGGTAAGCATGACATCTGCAAGTCTCAAAATAGAATCTCCTATGACTGAAATATTGTGCTGTGTGTTGGTTTGCCTTGTGGGGTTACAGGTTGAGGCACCTTGTGATGACACTGTAAGTGTCTTACTGCATGTTTTCTTAGTATAGCACTCTAAAAGTTGCTGAGGATACTCATTTTGTGTCATGTGTCTGGAAGGCAATTGAGGGTATGGAGGACTACATTTGAGCTTCAGTATATGTGTCTATGTGTCTGCTCCATTCTATGTGTAGTGGGTGTAGTGTGTACATAAATGATGACCTGTTTGTATTGGTAAGTGAGAGCTTTGACTCCAGAGACATTATGTAACTACATCTTTCACATTCCATATCAGTTTGCTTTGGAATTAGGTGGCTGTAAGTAAACACAAAATAATTGATACACTGCCTCAAGATACTCAAATCCACCAAGCTCGTTACAAGGACAAAGGAAAGTGCAAATCTATGGTTATAGATCCTTAATTCATGCTTTATTATTTATGGATGGTACAAGAAGGGTTGACACCTGGCTACTAGGCTATTACTTGCACTTGCAAGGCTTTGTTCCTCAACAAGAAAGCCAATTGCTCTTTATATAACTCGGTACTGAGCAGTTTTCTGAGGTAGTATTTTATAGGAAAAATTTTAATTCAAAGTACTTGTGACTATTCTGAGCCGTGTAAGGCACCTCAGAAATTTAAACTTGACTAAATCTAAATAAATGAATAAATAACTATTTTAGCACTAAAATAGTGTAATCAGTATCAATACACTTGATATTAAGCAATTTTATCAAAGGTCTCTTATTCTGGTAAATAACTTAAAGATCACTTCTAAAGGTGTGAAACAATCTTTGTTTTTTTTTTTGAATAAAAAAAGTCTGCATGCACTTTTACGCATGCAAACACTTTTTTATGCAAAAAACAAAGGTTGTTTCATACCAGTTTAGAAATAAAATTATTTTAAAAATTGCTTCCGAACACAGAAGACTAAATATACACAGCTATGTTTACAGCATTAATATTAGTGTGCGGGAAGGAGGCAGTTAAGTCACTTTAGTTCCTAGCCCTAATTATGCTGGATAACAGTAGGTAAGTAATTTTGAATTAAGTTATTTAATTGTCAGACTGTTAAATTACCAGTTTGGCAAAAAAGATATTCACAGCTAAAGATGCGTGTGAGCAGTATCTTATGCAAAAAACTAAAGGTTGTTTTGTACCTTCAGACATGATCTTTAAGGGGGGAGAGTATGCAAAATGACATCTACATGCTTACTGATAGCAGACAATAAATGGGAAGTTGGAGGAAATTATGTTTATCATAAGAGGTGGCAAATACAGATAAACTGGGTTTAAGAGCACAACTATGACAGAGTGGGACGGAGGGGAATAAATTAAATCCTTAGCTCTGAACTGACTGGTCTGGAGCTGCCTTAATGCAAGCAGAAATCCAGAACTAGCCTGATACACATACACAACATAAGAACGAAACTGAGGTTTAATACCAACAGTTAACCAACTTAATGAGCAAAATGCAGTGTAACTATGTACTGGAATTAATAATATAAGCTTATAGACCTTAGCTATTACAGATACAGACAGTTAAAAGAAACTTAAAACCAGCAACCATTTCAAATGTTGGTTCCCAGTATAGCGAGTCCCAAAATATGGAGACCGAATGGCCGAAAAACAGACTTACATATACTGAGATGTTATTTTTCAGAATATTCCCTTTTCTTTGAGGTATGGAGATCTCAGAGGTGGTATATAAGTTCAGGGGTGTGTGGGGAAGTTTCACACTTTTTTTCAGCATGTCATTTCAATAGGGAGCCCTTAATAGCAAATCAAGAAATGAAAAATCTGCACTCATCTTTGTTGCTGTATGTAACAGAACTGTTACACACCAACAGTAGTGTAAAAGAACATAGAAAAAACAGGCTGGGAATTCTCAGACCCTTATCTCTGAGCTGACTGGCCTGGAACTACCTTAATGCTAACCCAAGTCCTGAACTAGCCTGACACAGACTCACTACACAGGAAAGCAACTAGAGTTACACCAACATTTAACCCACTTAAATTGCAAAATGCACAGCAACTATGTATTGGAATTACTAACAGAGACTTAAAGACCTCAGCTAAAGCCAATACGGACTGTTAAAATGAACGTAAAAACAAATCAAGAAAGGAATAATATTCACTCCAAATAGGTCATTGCACATCTGGCCTAGAGTCTTAAGAATTTTGTGCATCAGCATCTGAGATAATGTAGGTGTTCTATGGAGATCAAAAAGCAGGAATGTGCAGCGAAACAGCACATATTTTATGTGATATGTCACCCTTCCTTAGAATCTATGGTTAGTGAATTTCAAATAGCCTTTCATTTCGTCCAAAATGGACATAAACCTATCTTTGCTCAGTTTTTCAAGTAGTTCATCCACATGGGGTATAAGATATGAATGAAATGTAGATATGTTATTTAATTTTCTGAAGTCATTACAAAACCTTGACTTCGGGAAAAATAAAATGAGGCTATTGCATTCCTTTCAGGGTTCATCTGTGACCCCATATTTCATCATATTAAGCACCTTTACCTAAATGCCTAGTAGTGGGACTCTTGCTATCCAGTAAGGTTTGAAATGTACTTCCGCACCAGGCATAATTTCAGTGTTGTGTTGACTTACAATGTTTCTATCAGGTAAATCTGAAAGTATGTCTTTCTTCCCTAGTACACATTAATATTACTTCTTGCTTCTAAAATACTCTTGTCGTGCTAATTTTGACTTTAGAACATGCTGTGTAAACTTACTTTATTTAAAACATGCCTAGTACCAAAACTTTAGTTTCTTTTCCAGGTTTCAGAACATTTATGAGGCATAGGGCATAATTGCTCTGATATACTTTTTCCTGGTTGTCCAACCATATAATTCACTACACTTACTTTCTCTACATTTTTAAAATGTCTTTGCCACTTCACAAGAAACTTGTTTTTAGCAGTGTGAGAACTAACACAAGCACTTTATCTCCTGTTTTGAATTCTCTGTTACATGCTTTCTGTTGTGTCTCCTTTGCTGTCTCAGTATGCTCTCTTATTACAGGCATAGTTTACAACCTGACCTGCAGTCTGAAATATGCAATATCATGCACATAAGTGGAGTGTTTTCCACCTCCAAAGTTGTTTTTTTTTTTTTGAAATATCAAGCAAGCCTTCAGGATATGTGTCATATAGTAGTTTAAATGGTATAATTCTGGTTAAGGCTGGAGTGCTTCCTTTACAGCAAACAGACAGTATGGGAGTACCTGGTACTAGTTCTTCCTATCCACTTCTACAACCTTTCATTACATAAATGTTAACATGTTACTAAAGCACATAAAGAGGCCATGTGTTTGAGGGTAGTGTACAATGTTCTTAGATGTATCACTTTAGAATACTGAGAAAGTTCAAAAATTATTCTCAAAAGGTCCATAAGAACTTCCTGGGGAGTTCCTATTCTATATAAAAAGCAATACTAGCTTTTTCTGCTATAGACCTTTCATTGACTCTTTGTAGGGGTAATGATTTAAGAAATGGATTGGATTGGGATTGGTATAACGGTTAGGGTATTTATTTCACAGACACAAGGTACAAGATTTGTGTATTAGCTTAGAAAGGGAAATTGGCTAGGTTTTAAATGGCCCTTGATTGCAGCTAGCTTACTACTTTGTCTATGAATCTGTAGTGCTGCACAATCACAACTACCAGGATATAATGATGGCTTTTAGTAATATTTACAAGTGGACACACAATGTTGACTACTATTTCTTTGAATGCTGCATCCATGAGAGGTAAGTGTATCAACAGGTTCTTAAAACACTGGAATGGATGCAGTACTTTGACATTTTGGGCGAGATGAACAAAATTCTCTATAGCCTTCATAATATCAGGCCAGTAAAATCTAGATAAAATTTGAGCTTCCAGCTTTATCATTCCCAAGTGACTACTCAAAATGTGGCTACAAGCTTACAAATTACCTAAAAGATCCTCGGTATCTGCTCTTCTTTTTTCTCCAATGCAGCAGAACATTTCCTGACTCAAAGTATGGGTATGGTGAACTTCCAAGATGGCTGGAGATTGAGTAACAGCTTAACTGTAGCTCTCTCAGTGTGAAAACAGAAACTGAACAGAGAAGGCCAGGAGACTTTTGTGTTTATGGGTAAATTTCAGTAAATGGCTAATAAGTGTACTGCCTGGATGCCAAGAAAAAAGAAATACAGAGCACCTGAAAAAAAAACAGCTACAAAAACTGATGAAGAAACATTGACTGGGGAAAGTTCTGCAGCTGTTCAGCAAAAAGCAACTCAACCTCCAGACATGACTTCCAGTAACCTACAGGAACATACAAGACAACTGCATACAGACCTGGTTAAAATAAATTAAACATTGATGGAGTATATAAACGCAAGCAACAAAGGGCTGAAAAAATAGAAGATGCTTTAAACAAATATTCAAATGAAGTGATAAAGCTGCAAAACTCAGAGGTTGAAATGAGGGAAAGGCTGCCTAAATACAAGACTGCTCAGGAAGAGATGTTTCAAAAAATAATACAATTAGAGGACAGAGCACACAGTCTAAACCGGATATTTTCAGCTATAGTAGAGAAACTGGAAGACACAGACTGCATTAATTTTATGAAAGCACAAATAAGCAACTGGACTTGTATTCCACAGAGTTGTTTGTTGAAAGGGCACATCATGCGTATGCTCCAGACCTGGCTATGAGAAAGCAACCCACACCTTAAATAGTAAAGATGCAATCCTACCAGCAGAAGATGTTAACTGTTGACAAAATGACAAATACTAAAAGTGGAAGACAGCAAGAGTGTTTGTGGAGAATGATTACTTCATTGTACACTAGGCAGAAGAGGAGTAAATCCATTCCACTATTCAAGGAATGTCGAGACGCAGGTCTGAGATTCAAACTGCTCTACCCAGCTATCTTCAAGGTATTCTTCCCTGGAGGAACAAAATAATTTTTTGATTTAGTACATGTTAAGGAGGAAACACAAAAGTTTGTCCAACAAAAAGTGAGCTGTGAAACAGAAGGAGAATCTGCTTCTTGTTCTCCTGGCAATAAAGACCACAGAGGGACTGTTCTTGTGAAACCCTTTCCAATGTTTCAACAGAAAATGTTGAAGAAAAGGAAAGGAGCAAGTGAGTTGACTAGAAGAATTGAGAGTACATTGGAAATGAAGCAGATAAAGGATTTGGGAGATGGAGATGAACAGTAATAAAAACCAATAACAATGAGGGATTACAATGCAGCAATTATATTTGTGAAATATGACAGAGCAAGAAAATTTGGAAATATTGGACTTTTTCAGAATTTGTTGGACTTATGGGGGACTCTAAAGTATATGCCCTAATTCATGTCATTAATTTTCAGAAAAAAATGTTTCATAATAATACTATTGTTGTGGTGTATGGTTTTATTTGCACACTATAAAGTTTTTTTAATGTAATGGGGATTGTAAAAATGTGCTACTGTTCCTATATCCATTTCTTTCTTTCTTCTATATTTCTTCTTGTAAAATGTAGGCACTGCAATGTAAAACTGATTTAGTAACATGTTTTAAGAGAAAGCAAGTAAATGAAAAAGAATATTGCATATTATGATTTTTTTCCTAGCAAATGATTGCAAGCTTACTTGGAATTCAGTATCTGGCCTCATGAGTAGGAGCTTATGTTCTGTGAAAGCATTCAGAGGTTTTCCCAGCTGGAAGAGCTATAAAGGTAAGACAAAACCAGCTAGCACTTAGCAGAAGCATAGGCTGAATCATGCGTCTTAGCATAGATAACCCTTAGTTTAGGTTAAATGACATCTATGAGTGTGGCTGTCAGTTTGGGACATTTCTTCCTATTAGGAGGGTAAAACTTCAATATTTGAAGATGTACATAGTTTTGTGTGTTAGTATCAAATTAATAGATTTTTAAGGGGGTATTCGGGGTTTCCTTATTATTTTCCTTTTTTTTTGAGGGCTTTCAATACAACAAAAAGGTTTGTAAGATATGACCTGGGCTCAAATGGATATGACAAGAAATGCCTATATAAAAGTTCAACCTGCCAAACAGGGAATGCATTAAACAAAAAAGCTGGAGCTAGACATTTAACAAAAAAATAGGTGGGAATAATAACTTTTTAATACAATGATGCTTTCTGTAATGTCTTTAAATGTCAATGGTCTCACAGATAAATAAAATAAAGAATAGCGAACTATATTAAAAAATGTAGAGTGCAAATAGGTATGTTACAGGAGACACACTTGGAAAGCAGTGAACATGTGAATTTGATAAAGAAAGGTTTTCAGGATGGTTATTCAGTGGAATACCTGGGGCAAAGTAAAAGAAGAGTACTTATATTAATTGCAAGAGGAGCTCTAGTACTTCATAGGTAGGAACTAGGCTATCTGCCCAAGGGCCTAAGTAAGCCTAACCAACAAGGTTCCCTGGCTTACGTCACCCAAGAAAGTTATTTTCCTGTGTTCCTGTCGAGCAGAGCCACAGAAGTGATCCCCAGGGGTGTATTTCCTATTTCCCATCCACTTATCAAGATTTTTCTTGAAGAGTGCTAATGAGGAACTTTGCTCGACATAGATGGGTAGCTTGTTTCAGAGTATTGGAAGTCTCTGGGACAGGAATCTATCCCTCCAGCATGTCCTGTTTATTGTGGTGACAAGGTTTAGGTCCCTAGAGCATGTAGCTTGGAGGGATTGGGATTTCTTTAGGTGTAGCATGTCCAACAGCTCTGGGTTTGACATAGCTTTATATGTTAGGCAGAGATCACCTCAGATTAGACGATATGTTACAGAGTAAAGCTGGAGTTTTTTGAGATGGTCTGTGTAGGGCATCTGTTTGAGGCCAGTAATCCTCTTTGTGAGGTACTTCTGTGGCCTTTCCAGCTGCTGCTGCAGATGTCCTGAGAGGTACATTCCAAATGGGGAGTTGTACTATATAATGGGTCTAAATGAATGTTGCATAGAGGGGGAACAATGGCTTCTTTTTTCCTAGATGAGAACTCTTTTGTGATGAGGTGTGCCATGTAGAAGGATTTCTTGACTACTGTGGCAATGTGATTATCAAAGAAGAGACTACTGCCCACCCGGGTCCCCAGGTCTCTTGTCACACATTCTGCATTAAGTAGACTGCTGCCTATGTGGTAGTTCATGGGTGCAGAATTTTTACCAAAAGGGATGACAATGCACTTTTTGGCATTGAGCTTGAGGCCACAGCTCTGACACCAGGCATCTGTCTTAGTGAGGCAGTTCTGTAGGATGTCCACATCATTTGGGGGCTCAACTATGGCTCCTAGTTTGCAGTCATCTGCAAACTTCATTAGCCAAAGGCCTTCTGTGTTAGCCTGTACTTCAGAGAAGTAGACATCAAACAGGAGAGGTCCCAGGACTGAACCCTGTGGTACTCCACTTGTCACTGCTTTGAAGTCAGAGTGAGTCTGCAACTTTTACAGTGTGGATTCTGTCAGTGAGCCAATTGGCAACCTATCTTGTGATGCAGGGATTTATACCTAGTTTAGTGAGTTTAGCTATAATTCCAGAATGGGGGATGGTGTTGAAAGCCTTGGCAAGGTCAAGATAGGCTGTGTGAACCACCTTGCCCTTGTCTACAGCTTTGGTGACTGCCTCAAAGAAGTCGATCAGGTTCAGGAGGCATGATCTGCCTTTCACAAACCCGAACTGGGTGGGGTCCAGAGTTTGGAGGTTACAAATGTCTTTGTTTATGAGTTCCATGATGCTACGTTCCATGGCCTTACAGAACTGGGTCATCAGGCTAATAGGGAGATAATTCCTGGGATTAGTGGTGGCTCCCCTTTGTGGAGTGGGATAACTGCTGCTGTGCTCCATTCAGAGGGCATAAATCCTGATGTGAGACCATGACTGAACATGGTGCTTATGTGGGGAGCCAGTTCTTTCTGAAGTTCATGTAAAACGCAGCCTGGGATGTTTTCTAGTCCCATGGATGCTGTGTTTTTGGTTTTAGAGAGTGCAGCTTTTACCTGCGTAGTTGTGAATACAGGGACTCTGCATTCTTCCTGTATAGAAATGGGCCCTTTAGGGGGTGAGAGGGGGTAAAGTTAGCACTGAACCTATCTGCCAGGACGTTGGCAATATCAGTTGGTTCTGTAATTTTCATGCAGATTTGCTGCAACTCGGAGCAGATCTGGGTGCTGCCATTGAGATTCCTGACATAGCTATAGAATGCTTTGTGGCTGTCCCTAGAATCAGTGGCGATTTTGTTTTCGTAGCTAGCTTTGGAGGATCTTATAAGGGATCTCAGCTTCTTACTGAGCTGACCAGGGAACTCCTACACTCATGGGATTTTACTCTCTTTTGCAACAGTTTCTTCCTTCTGTTGTAGAGTTAGTTTATGGCAGGGGACCACCAAATTGGCTTCCTTTTTTGGAGGATAGTGTCTTGGTTGCATTTCCTGAAAAAAAATATAAGGTTGATTAGTAGGATATATGATGGATCGGAGGCGAAAATTAAAGTGAGTGGGGTCCTCTCTAATAATTTCTGCTTGAGTAGAGAAACTGGGTAGGGTTCTCCTCTTTACACTTTATTTGCATTATATTTAGAACCACTGACAAAGAAAATAAGGGATTCAGAAATTCAAGGATATAATTGATATGGTAGTCAAGAAAAGTTGGCTCTATTTGCACATGATATTATTTTATACCTGACAAAACCAGAACGAGAAATTACAGTTTTGTGGAACATTTTGAGACTCTCATTTCTTTTTGGGATACATCAATGAAGCTACAACAAAGGCAATAGCAGTAAATTATGTTACCACACATGAATTCGTTCAGCAATATCCATATTTTTGGGCACATGATAAAATCAAGTATTTAGGAGGATGGATTAAAAATCATTCTGGTGTGGCAGCTAATGATATGTGGGAAGAGACTTAAAAGATAATACAAAAACTGCGAAAATGGAAACATTGTTATATGGATATGGATAGTATGATGCAAGCAATTAAAATGTTTTTAGTCCCTTTAGTCTTATATACAGGTCAGGCATATTTTTATCAACCAGAGGATAAGTTGTGGACAGCAATTACTAAAGAGCTGTAGGACTTTATCTGGGAGTGAAAGACAGCAAGAGTCAAGTGAGATAAACTGATTCTTCCAGTAGAAAAGGGCAGATTGGGATTACCAGATTTGAAGGGGTATTTCAGAGCTACACAGTTAAGGCTCACATACATAAAACAAGTAGAAAACTATAATTTAAAGTGGAAAGAGATGAAAATAAAACGGGGGGGGGGGCTCAAGAAACAAGGACAGGCTGGGATTTTGGATCCAGGCCTTTAAAGAGAATAATAATCATCATACAGAATATTATAGCCATAAAGCAGCAGAAAGTAATCTAAGAACTAAGCCACCATAGGAATGGAGAAAGGAGATTCTGCCAATAAGGATGACTGCATTAGGGATATAGACAATAGGCAAGAGGGGGCTGGAATTTATTGGAGATAACTGATAAAGGAACAAAGGTAATAGGAACAAATAACTAGAGTGGGAAAGATAATAGAATGGGAAGATGCCAAAAATGTATTTGAACTGCACAGAGACTGCCTTCCCTATTAAGGATAGATAAGAGTATATGCAATGAGAAAGAAACGGGGGGGGGGTCCCTAAATGAAAGACCAGCACTGGTAGAGGTTTTAGTAGAATCTAGAACAGAAGCTGCCATTAATAAAGGAATAATTAGTAGAGCATATAAAGTATTGCATGATAACTACAAGAATCAATCAGAGGAGGTTAGAAAGGATTGGGAAGAGAGATTGGATAAGCAACTCACAAAGAAACAATGGGAGGATATATGCATGTCTCCCACATATGCAACAAAATCTACAAAATTTAGGATTTTTGCTTGAAAATGTTTGCATAGATATTTTTATACCCCATGTAGACTCCAGATAATTTTTCCTTGGGTAGACAGCAAACGTTGGAGGTGTGACAGGGAAGAAAGAGGTAATTGGGAACATATTTTCTGTAAGTCAGTGGACTTTAAGGATTCCCTGCAGGATGCACTGCTGGAAATGCTGGGTGGGCAGATTGGTGTGAAGAAGGAGATGATTTTTGCGAACTATGATACAGAATAGGAACTGCCTAGACATGGTAAGGCCTTGCTGTGGCTAATTATGGTGCTGCCAAAAAAGTAATTACTAGAAAATGGAAATGAAAATCTAAACCAACTATACTAGAAACAGTGATAACAGTAACAGAGATAAAACAACTGGAACTTTAAGATCCTTAGAAAATGGTAGGAGCAAAATATACAGGAAAAATGGGAATTATGGTAACAATACATACAGGAGAGTCATAAGGTTTAAAAGAAGGCAGAACTTAAATGAGCTATGTAATGTTTGACTGGAAATGATTTGGTAGATTATAAGTTATATATAATGTTTATAACTGGGAGTATGTCAGTATGGTATGTTTTTAAAATGCTTGCAACTAGGATTGTGCTGGCATGGTTTGTTTTCAATTATATAAATGTATGATTGCCTATGTCAAAAGTGATGATTTAACAAAGATCTTCCTTGTTTAAAAAAGGGCAGGAATTTAATAATTTATTTAATGTTCCTTAGGTTGATGATATACAGCAATATATGTGAAGTAGAATGTTTGCACATGTAAACTTGTTAATTAAGTCTGATAACGTTTATATAAATGTAAAATTGTCTATGTCATAAGTGATGATTCTATAAAGGTATTTAAAAAATAATGTATGGGTGTGGTATGTGGCTGGTTTCGTTGGTTTACAACATGCTATTTGCTATATTTTCTATCTCACTCTAGCTCTGCTTAGTGTACTGCCTTTTCAATGGGCTGTTTTTGAAACTCAAGATGACTTAGCTGGAGGTCAGCCAAGTCAAAATTATTTTCATCAGTATTCTGATGTGTACAGGTTACTAGCTTCATCCCCTACATGTGCATGCTTCTTCCTTTCAGGTAATAGCCTCTGAAAAAGCAAAGCATTAACATTTTATTCTACCAGTGATACTGGCAATTTCGTTTTTTCTTCTTCAGAATTTTATTTTTCTTAGTCCTGCTTCTGTTTCTGACTGGCAATGTGCTTTGATATGGCATCTAAAAGCTTAAGATTCTACTCAAGATCCCCTCTCCCTTCTTATTCTGTATGAAATTCATCCGTTTCTTCATAAATTTCTGCATCTGCTTCTCTTAGTGTACTCTTAACTATGAGACCTTCCACGTCAGTTTCCACATCAACCTCTTATTATTTTAACTGGAGTCATTAGTTAATATCCACCTTCCTTGTCACTCTCCACACTTACTTCCTTTATTACTTTGACTACTGCAATATCTTTGTAAAAATCAATTATCTAACCCTTTCATTCAGAACTAAATTGTATCTCTTTTTGGGTCTTCAAATCATACATATCTTTCTTTACTTGGGTCTAGTATATCTAGCAAAATATAGGTTGAATCTTTTCTCCCCATATCTTATAACACTTTTAGTTGGGGAAAGTCTTGACCATAACTGGGCGTAATAGTTTACCTCAAAGAGTTTGCATTTCTACCTGTATTCTAGGGTTTTTCCCTCTTGTCTCCATGCACACACAGTTCATCTTTCTGTTTACTAGCTTTATGCTTACCAACATGATGTGCTCTAATGTAGTCATGCTTCTTGAATCCCTGAAACACCTACAGTCTCTTCCCTCTTCCACAATATTACATTTGACAACTACAGTAGCAGCAAAATACTAATTTCTAGACTTGCAACAGTTAAAAAGTCTGTGTTATCTCATTCTACTGCTATGATGTCTGATTGGCTAGAAGTAACAAGTTTTTACAAGCATGAGAATGTTGTGACAAACTGTACAGTTCTTAGCTATACGCCATTTTCTAGAACATTTAAAGCAGATCACCTTAGATGGTAATATTAGGTTTCTTATTTGCAACCAGGCATCCATAACTTAGGTAACATTTTACTATCAAAGTTTGCAATATCATTTAACAACAGGCTCCCTCTCCACCTGTTTCTCCTTTTTTGGAGACTTTTTTTCCATCTTGCAGTGACAATAGCGTTATCTCTATTGGATTTTCTACACTAAATCCTTCACTTCACAGGTGATCAATAATTTCAGATTCCACTACTCATTTTTTCTACTTTCCCCCTTTATTTTCTTATTCTGCTCAGCGAAGACAGCTAGAACGACAGAATGCCATTTGTCACTCAGGACTACACTCCTTTTCTAAAACTAATTGGAAGCACCCTTTCAAATTAGTGTACAGCCAATATTTCTAGAATTTTACTTACATTGATTGCATGAATTTAGGTTATACATTTGTGACCTTACAGTCTGTCCACACAATATATTTGTGAATCTGAAGGAGTGTGCTTCATGTGAAGCTCAAGCCCCTGCCAAAATTCTTTATTTTAATTTCTGGTAGCCATATGTATCAGCTTACTCTCAGTCAATACAAACATTTAATGAGTCTTAGGTTAAATGATGTGACAGAATTCAGGACCACTTGATTTGGGTTAGAGATATGTGCACTTCAGCCAGAGATTTTTTTTTTTGTTATTCTAACATACAACAAAGCATCTGGCATACGTTTCCTGTTTTTCTAAAGGCGAATTCTACAGCTGTGTTATTAAATAAACTAGGAGTAAATAGCTATGTGGGCTGCTTTGAAGATAATACTAGAAAAACAGCATAAATATGTCAGAGGGGCATATGCCATAACTTATCCTAATGAGGTTTTCTCAAGTTAAAAAGTTCACTCTAAGATGGTAAACAGAGTTCAGATGTCACTGGATACACTCTAAAAGAACAATGATATGCTCACATACATGTACTTTTCATGCAGACAGTATGAGTAGCTGTAAAATCCAATTTTGTTAAAACTGCATCAAAACATATCTGCCCCACACTACAGCTAATCTCTTAAGATATCAAAAGGGTTCTCTTTGCAATATATCTTTGCGATCATGTTAGAAAATTCTTGATTTCCCTCATGAGTTATAATTTGTGCAGCCAAATATTGCATCTGTTTGCCTTTGCATTATTTCTCACCTTAAGATTCTACTCCCCCTTTTCCTCATTTCTTTAGACAGCCCCTAGAATTTGGGAATCCCAGTGAGATGGGATGCTGGTTCATGACTGCGGAGATCTGTTGTAAGTTACGAATGTGTTGGTCAGTGGTTGCACACCTCTTCTGAAAAGCTGCATTCAAACTCAATAGAGCCTTATTAGCATTATCCAAGATATCAGTATTTGCTTTTCATTTGCACATACATCAAATACAATTTGGTACACTCACGAGTTTGGATTCACCAACCGAAAACCAGACACTTGACACAGGGATTCTCTTCCCAAACAAATAGCCATATTCTGACAAGGGTATTAACAGTTTCTTCAGTGCAACTCATATTGCATTTGCTGCATCAAAGAATCCTTCAACAACAGTAAATCCTTGTATGGACACAAGGATTAAGAAGTTCTCCAGTTTCATCAGAAAGCTCTGTATGCAATAACAGAAAAGGTCAGCATTTTAAGAGACATTGTTCATTCTGGAAACATAACTCTGTTAAGCAGTCAGTCAAATGATACTCAAGAAGAAGTTGTATTCATTTTTCTGATGTGGGGAAAAACTCATGCATAACAAATGGTAAAGTCACAGTCACAAAACAAAATTATATAGCTCAGTGCAGTCCACCTATGTAGTATGTTACAAAAGCATAAAGAATGGTCCACTTTTGATCTTCAGTTTTAAGCAGATTTGCATAAGAAAAAACAAATCACTTTCTTGCCAACTGTAGTGAATAATAGAAAGTAAAAATTAACATTCCAGCCAAGCCTTTTAACAGTCCTCCTTTAGTTACAGAAAATGAAAGTGTTCAGCAAAGTCTTTCATTGGCCCTATTTCAGTCTGTCTGTACTCCACTGCAGAGTAATCTAAAATACTTTACATACAGAGATTTCAGTCCCAAAACAAGCAAGCAGATTCAACAGCTTCCTTGAGTCTTTCTTTTAGCAAGCAGGATAACAACCCACTTTCTCTTTCTGGTTACAGGATACATTTCAAGCTTCTTCTTGCAAGACTCTCTCTCTTAACCCATGAATTTACTTTCTTTGGGGGTAGTGCTCTGGTTACAGACTTGCATGCAGGTGTCCCCCTCTCTCAATTACAAATAAGCCTCTCTAACACACCCTATCTGTACTCTTCAGTATGTTTTTCTGGCTCAACAGCAGTGTACTTCCCTGGCCGAGCAGATACACATACATATCTCATATATGTATACATACATTTTATATATATATATATATATATATATATATATATATATATATGTGTGTGTGTGTGTGTGTGTGTGTGTATATATATATATATATATATATATATATATATATATATATATATATATATATATAAATAAATTAATAATGTAGAATGTGTGTTTTGGTTAAAAATCTATCCTATAACCTTCAATACATTCCTTACAAGAATACTGGCCTGTAGTTTGTATTTACATTTATATCAGTTGTTACATCAAGTATGTATGCGGTACTGTCTTAAGAGGGTTTTCAAGGATAAAACATTATCCTCATATTGAAAGAATGCTAACCAATAATATTTATATGGTCACCCTCAGAAAAGAGGTCTGCATCAGCTGCTGTGGCAAAAACTTAATTTCCAGTTTGATGACCGGGGAGGTCCACTAGGGTCAGGGAGCCCGTTTTCAGTGGAGGCCCGGGGAGAAAAGCTCCGCATTACATAGTTTAGCTACATATACAATCATAGTAAAGAAGTCACAATTGCAATTTCATTCCATGCTAGAGAACTGGAATAAATTCTTTGGTTACATAGTACCTAAATATTTAAGATGGCAGTGGTAACTTAATATAGAGGGAGAATAAAGACTTAGAAGGAAAACAAAAAGGTGGGTTGGGTTATTTATAAAATATACAATTATGCTATTTACAATATATACATTTATGTTAGGTTAGCTTGTACTCAGAATTAGTCAGGAATTTAAGGGGTGGATTGATTATTACATAGGTAGTGGTGAGAGTTTGTCTGGTGGAAGGAGAGAGAAAGTGGATGTTTCTGTATAGCATACCAAGTTTTACATCGGTTTTCTTAATGTTTTGCTGGATGTGAATGTCAAATTTTAGGTGTTCAATAGTAACACCAAGTAGTTTAGCGAAGGGAACAACCTCTACAGTAGAGTTGTTTTGGCTAATAATTTGGAACGAGTTTTTATCAAGAGGGAAAGCTTTTGAGGGAGAGAATAATAGTATTTTGGATTTATTAGCATTTAGCGAGAGGTGGTTTTGTAGCATCCAGTTTTCAGTGGAGGAAAAAGCAGTTTGGGCCACTGTTTGAAGCTCTGAGAGGTTAGAGGCACAGCAGACTAAAGTTGAATCGTCTGCATATTGTACAATTTTGGTGTTGGGTATGGCTTTGTGGAAATCATTAATAAAGATGTTGAATAGCATTGGACCGAGTATGGATCCCTGAGGTACCCCAGTGGGGGTTGGAAGGAAGGTTGAGGTGCATTTCCCCCATTTCACAGCTTGAGATCTGTCAGAGAGGTAGCTTGAGAACCAAGATAAGCTATTCTGGGAGAGATTAAGATTAGAAAGATGGTTCAAGAGATGGGTGTGGGAGATGGTATTAAATGCCTTGGACAGATCTAGTAGAACTGTTGATACTATTCTTCTAGAGTCACGGGCAAGATTTATTGTGTCTAAGAAGGAGAGAAGGGCAGTGATAGGACTATGGCCACATCAGAAGCCGTGTTGGGTTACAGTGATTAGTTGGTGATTGGTTAGGAATGGCATAAGCTGAAGACGGATGCATTTTTCCAGAAGGTTTGAGATTGGGGAGAGGATAGCTATGGGGCGGTAGTTAGAGATGTTATTGTTTTTGCCTCCTTTATGGAGAGGTAGAATAAAGGCAGCACTCCATAATTTGGGCGCATAAGATTCCTGCATGGATCTATTGATCAAGATGCTAATGGGGAGAGCGATACCAACTGCGGCTATTTTTAGGAAGGAAGATGGGATATTGTCAGGGGCATTGGAGCATGGCTTTAATTTAGAGAGTAATTTTTTATGTGGGAGGTTGAGATGGGTTTAAGTTCAAATATTGGAGGAGGATTGGGGGCAGAGGGTGGTGTAGAGGATGAGGATGATTGGACAGGTTGAGGGGAAGGGTTATTGTTAGGGAAGGTCTTGGTCAGTTCTGCTATGGAGTTGGTGAAGAAGGAGTTGAACAGAGAGGTTATTTCAGGATCAGATTTGCTGGTGTCAGGGCAGGGGTTGTTTTTGGTACCTGGGTTGAGAAGAGAATTAATGGAATTCCAGAAATGTTTGGGTTTTTTTGATTGGTTAGACTGGAGTTTGATATAGTAGGACTTTTTTGTCCCTGATGATTTGTTTTTTAGTGAGGTTGCAGAGGTGTTTATATTTAAGAAAAGTTTCTGGTTGCTTGTTTTGATGGTATGTTTTCCAGGATTTATCTCTTTGTAGCATGTTTTTGGTATCTTTGGTTAGCCATGGGGTTTTTACTCTTTTTGTTCTTGGTGGACCTAGGGAGTTGAGGATGTTTAAGAAGGTTGAGTTGAAAAATTCTATGGCATTGTCTAGTGGAAGAGTTTTTAGGGGGTTCCAGTTTGTTTTTTAGGGAGTCAGAGAAAGTAGTGGGGTTAAAGTTTGTGACGTTATGTGTATGCATATATTGGTGTAGGTGAGGAGAGGAGTGAGTAGCTTGGTGTATGAAAGCTGGCAAGTGGTCTCCTGTAGGGTCAGGTATAATGCCAGAGTTTAAGACTTTATTAGGATGGGAGATTAGGATCGAGCCTAGTGTGGTACCTGGGGGGGGAGGTTGTTTTGTTGGGTTGGTAATTGAGTTGGTTAGTTGGGTATAGTTAAATAGATGGATGGATATGGTGGGATTAGAGTTGGATTTTATTCCAATTGATATTTACAGCTCCAAGTATGAAGGTCTAGAACTTAATATTGGTAGAGGTCCAGAGGAGAATTTCTTTAAGAGTAGTGGTGTTATTACCAGGGGCGATGTAGATGGCAATGATACAAATGATTTTGTGGTTATTTATTTTTAGTAGGCCTATTACTAGTTCTGCATTGTTGAATGGAGGGATAGGATTGGGGTAGGGAGTGATGGATAGCAGGTTAGAGTAGATTGAGGCTATTCCACCCCCTTTTCTATTTAAGCGATCATGTCTGAGGGATTGGAATCCAGGAGGGAGGATTTCAGAGTCATAAATATGAGGTTTTGCAGCACTGTCTTAAGAGTGCTGTTACAGAAAAAGTGGCAATCCTCATAATGAAAGAGGGGTAACAGCCTGTACTTCTACTGCTCCATGCTGAAAAGTGGTCTACATCAGACAGTATGTCAACTACTTATGAAGGAACATCTTAAGAATAGTTTTACAAATAAGTGGGCACAATTTATTGAAAAAGGGATTCCCATTCAAAACTGGTCCACATCAACTGTTATGGCCATTAACTGTCAACATCTTGAAATTGTTTTCACAGTTAGAGCAGCAGGCTCCATACTGAAATAGAGTTAACCATTTACACATACCCCTTCCCAAAATTGGTCTGGATAAGCTATTACGGCAATTAGCTAAATGTCACTGTATTAAGAGTATGTTCACAGATAAAGGAACAATCCCTAAACTGAAAGAGAAGTAATATATAACAAACTGGTCTGCATCAGCTGTTAAGAGCAATTACCTGTCCGTCACCTCATTAAGAGTATGTTGTCAGATTAATAAATAGCCCGCAAATTGGAAGAAAGATAATAGCATGCACTGTACAGTTTCCTTGACAGTGGTGCACATCAGATGTTACAGCAATTACTTGTGCATCAACCTCCTAAGACTGTATTTAGACAGAAAATAGAGCTCTTAAAATGAAAAAGAGATAACTACTCATATTTATATGGCCACCTTCCTAACAGTGGTTCATATTAGCTGCTATGGCAATTACTGTGTGCATCAATATATTGAGTGAAAGCCCTCAAAGAGAGATAACAACCTGTATTTACACCCGCAGAAGTGACCTGAATCAGCAGTTATGGTAATTACTGTGCAGCAATAGCTTAAGAGGGTTTTCACAGATAGTTTCAGCCCCCATATTTAAAGAGAAGCCAGCATCCCAAAATGGTGACTCCATAAATAATAGTTAAGATAACTAAAGTTTTTTAGGGTTAATATATACTGTTGCAACCCACTGATTTCACTGTCCACAACAGTAGTAGCATGGGTACTGTCCTTTTACCCCTCAGGCCACAGCATAGTGATTTTGGGTGCCATTAATCACACTTCTCTTTAGCGCACATTGCTAAAATATTACTGATCAGACCTTAGTAGCATACCTTACCACTGTCTGTGCTCAGCTACTGACTTCCGAGAAGGTAATTTAATGGGGAGTATAATAGTTTTGCCTCTTACATTGTTTCACTGTGAATACATACTGCTAGCTGTACTGACAGCCTGTGGTCTTGTTAAAGTGTTCCTGTTTGTTATCTCTGCACATGCTATAAATTTTTAAGAGAAGGTGCATTCAATCTAAACAACTTGGTGCAGCCCAACACAATTTTCCTATACCTTACTCCTTCACTGTTATACTTATTTAATGCCTGCTTACCAATAACCTTGCAGAACTGCTCCTGTTATTTCTGTCTGCAGTTGTGCAGGTTGATCAACTCCTGCAATTACATACGGCATATTTTTACATACACGCAGTTTTCCTCACACACCCTGTTTGAACTACATGCAAATTCTTTACTCCCTTTCATTACACTGGCTTTGCCCAGTTAGCTTTTTTTTTTTTTTTTTTTTTTTACAGAGTATCCCCAGTCAGTTGCAGAGACTTAAGACTATAGCCTCCATTATATTCCTCACTGTGCATGGGTTAACGATTTCTTTACCATTATGATATTTTGCTGTTTTGTTTGACAGATTCCTGCCAAATAGCTGTCTATGTATAATTAACAAAACACTGCATTATAAGCACATACAAAAAACTCTTGGTTAACCAGCACCCATGGGGATTGGTAGATGCCGGATAACTGTAGTTTCTGTTGCTTGACAGTTACTATTAAAAACAGGCCTGGTTAATAATGTACCCTATACTATTTGTTTGGTTTGACTTGTTCTAAGGTTACGGAGAGAGGGAATGTATTCCTATCTTCCTTTTTAAAACTCAAACTCTAAAAAGATAAGGTATGTTTCTGTGGGGGTGGGGTGGGGGGACAAAGTGCAACACATGAAAATTGTACTGTATTTCTTTGATTTTTTTTTTCTGGTTGCTTGAGTTCCAGTTAACAGAGTTTACTGTGTTCAGAAAGAGTGTTGCTGATGTACATTAATTATTGGACAAATAATCTGCTTAATGAAAAAAAAACAATTACTCTGCATTCGTCCTCTACACTTTACAAACTTTATTTCTGTCATTAACTGCAATCTAGTGCAAATACTGCAAACATAGGTTCATGGTCTCCTTAAGTGCAGTATCATAGGGCTTGTTTAGGAATGCAAACAGATGACATATAGAAATTACTTTACATGGCAGTAGTGCTCTCTTTTGTTTGGATTAGGGTTGTTACTGATATTATTCTCTTGTCACTTATTTTATGTATTTATTTTATTTAACCTTTGTTGACCTGGTTAATCTTATAGGCCTCTGGCCTGTTTTCAGGACAGCCCCAAGGTGGCATCCACACTGATATGGCCAGAACACTAGATTAAATTTCCATACTCTTTTGAATAAGTGTTGTGGGACCTTTAACATCAACCTGAGCTACCAACAGTATATGCAGGTAAAACCTCAATTTACCATCTTATCCACAGTTCTAGGTAACACACTGCATTTATACACCCTGCCTCTCAAAAGTGGTACACATCTCTTGATACAGCAATTATTTTTGCAGCAATGTCTTAAAAATGTTTTCACAGATAAAGCAGCAGCCTCATACTGAAACAGAGACTGGTGTGCTTGAATAGCTCTACTCATTGTTATTTATGGTGTTACTGTGGGTGTTTGCAGTACTGGAGTTGTAACCTGCTGACCAGGTCATCTAACATTTTTGTCTCTTGCATAGCCTAATTTTAATGAATGCTGCTATCTATATCAACAGCCTGTGTGTGGTCTTGATGTGGCATTCTTGGTCTCTGTTCTTCATGTGAATTGTAGAAACTTTGGGAGAAATTATATTCAGTTTAAGCAAGTTCTGTTTGTTAGACAAGAGTCACTGATTGTTTACTTTAACCTTGCCGCACTGCTACTGTTTGTGCCGCCTCTACTCATTTAAGTCTCATACCACATTAATCTATTTGATAATCTCACAGCTCAACTAAATCATTCATGTTCTTATTTCAGTTGAACCATCACTTAAGCAAACCCGTCTTCTTATCTGACTATCAAAAGCATTATGTGGACCAAATATGTAGTTTGCTTTATAAACAGATGCAGAACCCCACTAAACCACAATAACATGACACTGACAAATACTTAAAAGAAAAAGCCTCTCACAAACATGCAAATTATCATGCCGACTTTGTGGTACAAATGCCACTATTTCCTCTTTCAAATTAAAATAAAAAAAAAACAACATTCTTAATTGATATAGTACAAAGGCATCCTCCAATAACCTCCATAATCAAACATCACAGAACTGTAAACCACCTAACAACCATTCTACTAATTCAGGCAGTATATAAATATAAATATATATATATATATATATATATATATATATATGTGTGTGTGTGTGTGTGTGTGTGTGTAAAAATAACCATGGACCGATCTACCAAATATTGTCTCACCTCTAAACAAGTTACTAAGTTTCACTATCCTGAACTCATAGCATATTTAATAAATAGACTCAACTAGAAGCATGGCTATAAAGCATAATCCTAAAATTGTGGCTACTTCTGATACCTGTCTGAAACAGAACTCAGGAACAACTAACTAATGAAATACAATATTTTCCATAACTTCTGCACAGGTTATAGACTAAGAGGTGGGATTGTGATCTTAACAAAAAGATGCTTATCTCTCCACCCAACTAAAAGCCAAATGTAATGCCAGCAATCAAAGACATTGGTCCCAAACAGCTTATTTTACAAATTCTGCTTATGGAGGGGCATTCTAAAATACTCAATGCAGTATCAGTATACTGCCCATGTTACATTACCCACCTTTAAGATGACACTTGGAAAGATTATTACTGTTCCTAAACACCACAAAGTGACCATACTGGGGACTTAAATTTAGACAGGAATCATTACTTAAAACTCAGCATCACTGTTTCCATATGCAGCCTCACATAACTAATTAATGAAGATACAACAGTGAACCTAGTAAGTCAGAAAATGTCTGTCTTAGACATTGAAATGACTTACACACCTGACAAAGTTCTATACATACAGACCTAGAGACCACAATGCAATGACAACCAGGACACAAACAAAAAACACTTGGCTTATTATCAACATCATTCTACTAATTAGAAAAACAGACCATACTTGGAAAGAATGTAAAGAGAACCAAATAACCACAAGAAATGTATTAAATACCACAACTTAAAAAGCAACATAAGAATTAAAAACTAACATGGTTACAGGGAACTACTTCAGGCAACTACAAACTGCTCATCTAATACAAATTACAAGAAAAGGACAA